>NC_053451.1:40466212-40777051 GCF_015227805.2 Hirundo rustica
ATATAGATATAGATATAGATATAAAATAGCCAAGCTTTCCAGATCAGTTACAAAGATTTCTTATCTTTAAACTTTATCAATTCAGAACCTAGCACTCTGTGGCAGTGCATTGCAATGAAGACAGCATTCATCAGTCTCATTTAGTTAGTCAGGGCTGCCAAATTGTATTCCTTCTTTTTATTTTAATCTTATGGAGTATCATGAAATATGATTAGTTTTCTAGGATATTGCTTATGTTTTCTTGTTTATTCTTATCCCAGTTAATGAAAAACAGTCAAGGCAAGTGAATCAGTCACTGATGCATAAAACCCAAACCAAATGTTTTCTAAAAGCAAGAAATACTGTTTGTGGCTTAGCAGCTGAAAAATCTGTAAATGATGTCTGTCACAGAGTTCCATGCTTTCAGTATTGATGGTCTTAAAATGCTTTCATCCACTTTAACTGATCCTTTTTCCAGATAGTAATTATGACTGATGTCTTTTAAGCAAAGACTGCAGATATGTTTGTTGCTGCTATGAAAATGCATGTGAACTAGGTCACTGCTGCAATGTGCTGCAATGTGAGTTTTCATTTTGAAAATGCTTTAGATTCCAGAGGATTTACTTCTCGGTTTGCTCAAATCTACCTTAATACTGAAATGAAATATTTATACTGGAATTAGTACAATCAGGCGGTCATTTTGTTTGACAAATTGGGTCACCTTTGGGGGAATTAACAGTTTGTGAGTTCCAAACTCATTTGGGGTTTTGATACACTGCTCATGGTGAGCACCACGTTATTGGCACACATGGCCCAATTCTATAACAATGACACAAAGTAGCTGGAAAGCACATTCTCCTGAACCAGCAAGGGTGAAATATCAGATTTCGGTCCTCAACTGAAGAAAAAGATTTTGTAGAATTCAAGAAGGAGAAAACAAACATCATGAAAGCCATTTTCCATCAGTAATGTGGCATTTTGAAAGAGCTTTTCTGGATGTCTTCTCACTTTGGTTAACTGTACATCCATATTATCTTTTTTTTTTTTTTTTTTTTTAAGTAACTTGTTCAAACAAGTTCCTGGGAATACAATGGGAAAAATAAATATGTAAACAGATATTTAAATGCCAATGATTTGGATATTGAAGACATTTCACTCTCTTCAGTGTTAGTAGTTATTTTCTCTGTGTAAAGGAGACAACTGCAATCAGTGACACTGATTTTCAAGATGGAAGCCACCAGGCAAAAATCTTGAAACCTGGTTCCCAAACTAAATCCTTAGTGAGCATCTCACATCTCTGTGTTTTCTACATTATCACATCAATGGAACATACAATGTGGAATTTGTATCCACGGCTCGTTTTGCCATTTGAAGGGTCTTATTTGCTGATTTCATTAAGTTATCTAAGGTACAAACACCAAGGCTGTGAAAGATTTATGTGATAAAATACTTAAAATTATGTTGGAAGTAATTACAAAAATGGTGGATTTTATACATCTTACTGACATTGCCAACAAGTAAAGTACCTACAGGAGCAACTTTACATTCATGGTTTGTACCTGCCTGATAGAAAAAGTTGCAAAAGATATAAAAACCTTTTGTACATTAAGCATAGGCATTTTGAAAAAAGACTATAATAAAAAGTTTACAATTTTCAGTGTTTGAATTATAATGCCTGCAAAGATGATGTTTCCGCTTCAGCTCTTTAAAATACTGCTTGAAATGGGAATGCATTTAGGCTCTTAAGGTTTGATTTATAAAACTTCTATTTACTTTTATAGAGGTTCTTTGCATAATTTACTTGGTAAAAGTAGAACAGTTTTAGTTTACACGAATTATATTATTCTTTTCTTTTTTCATGGCAACTCTTATGGATGCTATGTCATCATTCTTATTTCAAGAACATGCATTAAGATAAAAAGGGGTTGAAGACCTGAAAGGACTGTGGTAGTCTCAGACTCCAAAAGCAGACTGCACTGCAGTATATTTTATTTAAAGAAAAAGAGTGGAAACATTTTACAATACCGTGCAGAAACTAGAGTAGGCCTGGAGAAAGGTAAGACAGAAAAAAAAAAATAAAATAAAAGTTCCAATTTGAAACAGTGTGTTTAGTCTGATTTGGCACTTCCAAGATATTCACCCTGATCTTCTTTGCTAGGTGATTTTTAATTTCTGAATATACAGTGTTAAACAAAATAGGGATAAAGTATTACTCAGGACAGTTAGCTGTCATCTAGTTTTCTACATCTACTTTTTGGGATTGTTACCCAGGAGAGCTGTGAGTAAATGACAAGAGTATAAACAGAAAACTGATTACCACATCTGTAAGTGTTCCCAGATTCTATCACATTCTAGATTTGGGTCAGAGGGCAGAATATTATTCTCCATTACTGTATTATCTGTAAGAAGAGGCCAAACACAACAAACTGAGAACAAATTGTTTGAGATAACATATAAACATGGAAAATGAGACAGTTGATCTGATAACAGCTGGCATGTAGAAAAATGATGTACTTAAAACTCTTCTTTGCCTTAGTTTTATGATGGAAATTTCTCTTTTCACATCTTTTGAATTCCGAAATCTCAAGGCAGGGACTGTCGAAATTAAGTCCCATCATCATAGGAGAATAGAATAAAATGAATAGAATAGAATAGAATAGAATAGAATAGAATAGAATAGAATAGAATAGAATAGAATCCTCCATATACCAGGGGGGCTTATACAAGTGATATAATGGACTTTTTACCAGGGTCCATATGTGGTCAGACAAGAGAAAACAGAAAGAGGGTAGACTAAGATTAGCGATTAAGAAGAAATTCTTTACTATGAGGGTTGTGAGACACTCGAACATGTTGTCCAGAGTAAGTGGTGATTGTCTGGGTTGCCCTGGTTTCCAATAGTATGTGTTGCAAAGTCCAGGTTGATCTCCCTGGAAATGGTACCTCTGTTTTCTTGATAGTCCATCAATAAGTGTAACTGTTGAAGTTTGTTTACTCTCATTTTCTCCACACTTATTTGTTCAGATATGTGTCTCTGATTTTTTTTTTTTTTTTTTTTCCTGGTTTCCCTCTTTTCCTTTAGTTTCCTTCTCAGTTGACACGGTCTCCTGACAGATAACCTTGATGGAATAAATGTTCTTAAAATATCCCTTGCCTTCATCAATTAGTGTAGTCAACCAAGTTTTGCTCTTACAACTGCTCTGTAGGTTTTGTTTATGAATTACTCCTCTTCTCATTGTCGTTTTGCATTGAAAAAGGAGCTTAACCAGATATCCTTAAAGGAGTCCCTCTTCTTCCACAGACTATTACAAATATAACTAAAGAGGAAAAGTTGCATCATTTCTTCATCAAGTTATGATCTTTCACACCTCTTCTATACCCCTTTCTGCTCATATGCGAAAGTGCCCAAATATATTAAAGGCAAAAATATTTCAAATAACCCTAATAACAACAAAAGCACTATGCTTTCATACATTCTCAGTTGTTTGTTCTTTTAAGCTATATCAGGTTTTGAACTGTGCTTTCCCCCAAGTATTAAATAAATGTAGAAGCATTGGGAGCATTAAAGTAACACTAGGCAGTCTCTTAATGTACTTTGCAGTAATTTTCCTTTCATTCTGAACTGCTATGCATTGTTATCATAACTATCATGAGAAAGAAAACTATGTTAGTCATAAGGATTGTGAACTGACATTTCATTTGCATGAATTTGCACAACATGTTTCCTGGGTTTATACCAGAGGATTTTTTTCCTCATCTTGAGCTCTTTATCTCACAAATTCTTTCTTAAAAAAAGAGAGCAAGCTGATAGTAACCCACCTCTCTCTAGTAACCATATCACAAATTTCATTTTTTTAATTCTTTTCTCTGCAGCATCTTAATATCTGAACTCAGATTTTTCTGTCTTCCTGTAGCAGATATTATACAATGGCATAACATCACTTTTTCAGCTCTGTTATAATTTATCAGCTAACCTAAAATTCGCAGTTTGCAGCTTTTTTACATTTCAATGTAAGCACATTGGTCTGGATTGTAAAGTGTGAGCTAAGATTAGTGTGAATAGCCTCCCTGTTGAAATTGTTGCTAATCAACTAGTGAAATATCACAGAAGAAATGTGTAGGCATATATGTGTATTTAAAATGCTTTATAATTATCTAGCTGATAAACATGGGTGTAGAAATGCATATATACATATACATATACATATATATATACACACACACACACATGTGCATATACATATATATATATAAATTTTTAAATTTCTGAGA
Source organism: Hirundo rustica (assembly GCF_015227805.2). Lineage (NCBI taxonomy): Eukaryota > Metazoa > Chordata > Aves > Passeriformes > Hirundinidae > Hirundo > Hirundo rustica. Next base: position 40,470,464 of record NC_053451.1, read on the forward strand.
CAGTTATTATTCCCAGACTTCTACATTTCGGCTCACTCTATATAGGACTGGTTTATTTGACACCTTTTTTATGCTGTTGACAGGTAGATGCTGAGCCAGATAACAGAGGCAGATTTCAAGACTGAGAAGTACATTGAGACCTTCTGAAAGGGGAACATGTAGTGTGAAGGAAATGTGAACCACAGAATTTGCAAAATATTGTAATGGTCACTGCCTGCTGTTAGCCTCCAAATTTCCCTCTGTTAAATTAAATCTTACATGATTTTTCCTTGTCTAGAAATAATAGAGATAGCATCTTAAGGTTACTCTGAACCTTCAAGGGACTAGTTCCTCCTGCACAAATTTTACCATGAATCCCTTTACCATCAGAAGATGATTCCTTGATTCTTTCAGAATCTAGACTGAAGAGATGTGAAATTTTGTATTTAGTAAGTTGTCTCCTGACAGGTTCAGCTAAATAGGTTAAAAAGTTCCAATTCTTATGAAGATTTTCATGAAAGCAATATTAAAAATGCCCCAAGAATTAATGATTGTATGGTTTCTTTTCTACTCCTGTGAGAGGAAAATCAAGAAAAATCCACCTATTCTTCCTACATAGTAATCTACTTACTATGTGCCTGTCATCATAACTGCTTTAGGTTGTGACGGAAAACTATAGAAATTGCTAAGGAACAGGACTGACAGATGGCTTTTGCCACCCCTCATGAGTTCCAAGGGACACAGATCTTCCCATGAAGTTTGATCCCTCACAGAGAGCTTTTTTGGATTTAAAAAAAACCTGAAAGTTCATGAGAAAAATATAGTTGTAAGTTTTCAGCAGAAGGTTTTTGGTTTTTTTTTCCTGTATCTACCTGTAGTATTTCCTGTCTGAGACTTAGAAGGGTAAGGAGCTTTGAGCCCTTTTGTCTGAAAGAATTAAAGGGGTCTTGTATTATTGGCACCTATAAGCTTTAACATGTGGTACAATATTTCCTAGGGTGTTGGTTTTGGTTGCTCCTTCATGAATCACATTACCGTATGGATCAGCCCCTGATGACAGTCTGGGTCTCCATGGCACTTCTGTTCTAAGGAAATTATTATTTTGAACAATTCGAGCTTCCGTTCTATTGGAACTCTTAATCAAAAATCATGGTTATTCTTCCATACTGACAGTATGAAGATTCCTGATATTCCTTTCCTTCCTGGAGAGGATAGCCTGGGGTGTACAAGTTAAAAAGGATCTTGATGGATGGGGGAAGGTTTGGAGGAGTAGAAAAACAGACTTTGCTCTAAAAAAAATGAAATGTTTTGCTTATCTCTACACTGGAAAGATACTGACACACTGATACATAAACAATAGATTGCAATTTAGCAGGAGAATGAGCAAAAAAATCCAGCATTTGAAACTTAAAAGTACTGATTTTTATTGGGTGTAAGCTGCAACATCAGAGAGAGGAAAAAATAGCCATTGGAGTAACTTGTCTAGAGAATGAGTATAATTTTTCCTTCTTTTTATTTATTTTTTAAATTATTTTTTAAGAGCTGTCTTTTTAAAAACATTAATTTTGAGAATTTCAGTGGTTCACGTTACACTGGAGTTATGGTAGGTGATTATATAGTGATGGCAATTCCTTATTTGTCACTTCTTAATACACCTGAAGATGTTTAAAAATGCCTTCTATATTTTTGTCTCTTGCATTATCTGTTGGGAACAACACAGCAGTTATTCATTTGCTGAATGCTGGCTAAAGACAGTGAAGGTAAAACTTTCACAAATGATTCCTCATTAGGAGCATTTATGACAGCATGATTTATTGATATACCCTAGGGTATGTAGTCTGATTAGTTGCTTGACTTTGACATACCATCTTTTTACTCGCAGGATCTCTGAAATTTGTTTTCTCACATTTTCTCTTCTCCAGTCAACTTCATACAAGGCACCTGATTTATTCTCTGTGACAATCCTAGTACTAACCTTGCCATGTCTAACCGTACAAAAGAGATTCTGACATTCAGATATAAAGTAAGTGGTCACTAATGTTACCAAAAATATTAGCAATTCATTTTTTTTTTTCCCTATATTTTAGTCCTAAATTCTCCAGCACCAAGAGGCAGATTGCTAACTTTACTATTCTGGCAGATAGTTTCCTTGGAGGGAGTCTAAACTTGATCAGACAGGCAACTTGATTCAAGGCTGGTTCTGTTTTTAGCAGATGATTGTCCAGGGGTCCCTTCTAACCTGAATTATTATATGACAGTTATATGGAGGAGAAAGGAAAGGTTTCTTAGCCTGTCAGATTCAAGTTCTAAGTCTAATTTAAAGTTAACTTGCTGTAGGCTGGACCTGTGACTCAGATTTGGCCATCTGCAACTGCTGTCCTCCAAATAAAAAACAATGCAAGAAATCTCACTGTTGCAGAAGATGTGAGCATGAGAAAATAGAACATGGAATTGGCTTGAGCTGCTGGTAGTTGGGTACAGACACACAGTGGTGTGGACAGTGGTGACACATGCAGAGGGAAGCTGGAACCCTGTCTCTGCACAAAGCTCTTCTGCATTTCCAGTTTCAAGGGCAGACAAAACCCAGCATTGCTGTGTCCTGCAGTTACATTCTGTGAAGAGCAGCAGTTCCTAAGCTGTTTTCCTCTGCAGTGCTAATGCTGACTGCATAACTTTACATAGTCACATATTTTAAGCACTGGACTTGATACTGTTTCAGAGGAAAGAGTTGAATGTCCAGAAATTAGTTTGAAAAAAACAAAATAAGTGTGTGACTAACAGCTTGATTTTTGAGGAGAAAATATCAGTAAAATTCCTGCTGATGTAAATGAAAGAAAAATTTAAGCATACAAAATATAGTGTCATTCTGCCTCTAACAGGGACCACACAGCAATTAGGTTACATAATTTGTCTGATAGAAGTGAAATTTGTTGCCAGGGTGTGTTGAATGTCACAACTGTCCCCTGAGATTCTTGTATTTGTCAATATCAAGGGTGCTCATTTGCCCAAGCTGGAGAGGGTCATGCTTTTAGCATTAAGAGATTCTGAAAGACCGTGTTACAGTACCTAAATTCCAGTAATTTTTTTTTTTTCTTTTTTTTTTTTTTTTTTTTTTTTTAAGCATTGAGGCAAGGAATTAGTTATTTTTCATTATTTCAATAATAATTCCAAATTATTTTAAAGGCTCTTTAAATAATTAATATGATAATATAACAATGTTTAAGAGATTAAAATTAAGGACTCAGACAGTTAGTACATAACAGTGTCTGCTGATGAGATCCATTTATTCCATTGAAGGACAAATTGATACGTAGTCCAGTTTCAGGCCCACCAGTAAAGACAGTAGGAAGCTCAGGAGAATCCAGGGGAATCCACCAAGGTGGGGAGGGCTGGACCACTTGCCTTGTGAAAAGAACCTGGGGGACCTTGATTTGTTTATCCTGGAGCAGGGGTGGCTTCATGGGACCTAGCAGTATTTCCCCAGTGCCTACCAAGAGGTTCACAAGATTTTTAAAAGTGGTGATTACCAGGAAGAAAAGAAAAAAAATGGCACAAACTGGAATGAAAATCATGGGAAGAAACATATTCTCTGTGAGGACAGCTAGGCAGTAGCACAACCCAGAGAGGTTGTGCAGTATCTGTCCTTCGAGATTTTCAAGACCCAACTAGATGAAGTTCCAAGCAACCAGATCTAATATTTTGGATGTCCTTACTTCAACAGGACCTCTTAAGCCCACTCCATTCTGAATTATTCTCTGATCCTTTGATTTTTCTGACTTTCATATTCTGTCTGTCCCTCCTTTTGTTAAATAAATTTGACTATGGTATTGCAAGAAATTCCACATCTGTATTTTTAAACTTAAGTGAAATATACTTCAGGGTAAGGCTGTGAAGTGCAATATTTTCAGTTTATTCAGAAGGCAAAAAAGGACATGTGTTTTCATTTTCTGTGAGACAGGCAGAAAGCATTTTGGCAGCAATTAGGATTACACAGAGAAGCTGAAATAAAAACCCAGCACTCCTGTGTATTGAATTAAATATAGAAAATTAAGTTAAGGGGTGGCTTGAGTCCTTCACTGTAGGAATAATATAAAATAGAATGTTAATCACCTAGCTTCAGATAGATTATTGAACCTATTATTAGAGGGGGAGTTACGGTTTAGGAATTTCAGCAACTGATGTTTGTTTAGGGAAGAAAGAGATTTTTTCCCCCAGTCCTGTGAGCTTGCTGATATGACAGAATATCTAAATGACAAACTGTCTCTTCAGGTTCTCAAAATTTGGCTGAATGTATAGTTAAGGGGTAGAAGACATAAAGTATCCTAAAGAAATATCAACTTTAGTTTTAAAATATTGAGTTTACATGCCTGAAAAGAAATGAAAGACAGATTTTTAAATTTCTAAGATAGAAAAAAGAAACATCTACACAGTGAGACTTGAGTCATCTGGCTCTGTGGCACTGTGGCATCTGAAGGTCAAATTGTAATGGAAGCTCTGGCTCCATTGGTCACAATTCCTTACGGAGGGACAAAAAGATGAAAAAAAAAAAGATGTTGCTCCATCTGTGACCTGTTGCAAACATACTGCTTACTAGTGGAGGTGTTGATGGACATCCAGTCTCAAGCAAAAAGTATTCACATTCTCCCTGAATTCCCCCTTCTACCTTGATGCAGAAAAACCTTGTTTTCCATCACAAGGGAAAGCTTGTTCTTTCCTGCTTAGCACCTCACCATCATCTCTACACATCATCTGAATCATAAAATGTAGATCTATGTCCTATACACATAGTCTTTCCCTTATGAAATAACAGATTCAAGTCCCAGGATTTATGGGATTAAAGAACATACAGGAGAGCATAAAAAGGAGTATTTGTCTACTCCATTTGTTCTTTAAGAAGTTAATTACATTAAAAATTGCAAAGGAATTGCAAATGTCCCCCATTTAATACTATTTTTGTGCTGTGATCAGTAAGAGTAGGTATACCTTTTAGAAACATTACATATTGTAATGTAAGCGTAGGCAAATTTCTTTGCTGTGAAATAGAGTGAAGAGAAAATGGTAAATATTTTTGTCCACTGTACTGAAATGGCTTTTCAAATTTGCATTTTTATGCTAAACACAAGATTATGAGTTCCACCTCCAGCAGATCTCCTGCTCTTCCTTCTTGAGAGAAATGTTCTACATTATTTTTTCTGAGCTGCACCTGAAACTTTTCTCTCAGATCAGAAGACATACTAAGCCTGGCCTTCCATGTCCAGCTAAGAAATGCGAGTCCAGGTATAGGTGAGGATTCATCTATAGAACACTTACATTGGAAGAGTCTTGTGGAAAAAGCTCCTGGAATCAGATGCCACATAAAAATATTCTTGTTGCACAAGCAAATGACAAAGAACCCAGCTTCAGTATCAGTCTGAATGACAACTTCTGAAAGGTTGTTTGGCTCTATGCTTTCTGAATGACAAGTCATCATTCCACGGTACATATGTGTGCATGCCACTTATGTGCTGGAAGGGTACCAGAAATTTTCTCATAATGCTTGCAAAAATTGTATGCATTTTTTTGTCTTTGGTGTAACTGGCTAGTGCAGACCTTCAGTGTGAAACAACCCTGGAATATATCCTCAAATGCATGAGTATGTATATCCTGGAACAAATCCATTTTGCCTTCCCTTATTTACACAAGAACATAAAAAACAAGGGCATGATAAGGTCTGTGAACTTTCCCTGACACTTTTTAACCTGAGATACATTAAGGTGGACGCTTAGGATGAGGCTAGCTAAGCAATTAGGACACCTGCTTATCTTCAACCAAAATCTATTAAAACATTTAATTTTTTTTACAATTGCATTTCATGAAAGATTATGTAAGTTAATGATTCTGGAAATTACATTTTACATTATGGAAGAAAAAGGACAGAGAGAAGCTATTTTATCAAACAGCTCCTGAGCGGTCTGCTGGAGATATACAGAATTTTTATTGTCTTCATCGCCACAGTATTGGACGTGCCTTCTCCACAGGCATTGTGCCATGAGCATCTATGCCAGCTCTACTGAAAGGCTGTGTCTGTAAGATCTAACAAGATTGACCAGTCATTGTTTTTTTTTTTTCCTACAAAATGCTTCAGGAAATCACAAGTCTTGTGGAGAAATTCACTGCAGTAATACAAGAAGACAAAATGACATTTCAGAAGAAATTGTAAAGAAGATAAAAGTGGAATTTCATTAATTTTTTCAGCAATACCAGTGACCGGGAACACAACCATTTTGTTAGCTAGAAAACAACGGACCCCAATAAGGGGGGGATAAACAAAAGTAATATCAAATTCATGAAAAGTGTAGAGGGTGAAGTTTGTTGAAATACTCAACCCTATTTATGTTGTTAAAATTAAATTTATATTTTTATTTAAAAATAATAATAAATAATAATAAATTAATTTTATATTCCATTAATATTTTTCAAGGTAATTTTTTTCAAAGAACTGATTTCTGTTCTCCTACGATATGTCACTGTATTACTTTAATTTCCATTATCATATTATTTTACCTTGTGTCTGTTTCTTTTGCCTTTGACCTCCTGGATCTGCTATTTGGGCAGGTGCATGTATGTGGGTGTATGGGTGTGTGTATTATTTTTACAAGAGTTATTTCCAAACATCAGAACATTAGTTTGTGCTGTCTCTCAGAAGCTGTTATGGCCCACACTGTATCTCCAGCTTCAAGTATTTAATTCAAATCCTCATAAATGCACTAGGATTCTATTGACCAGGAACACCTTTTTGCCACACCTCTTCATGACCCACTGAGGATTCCAGGACTGTTGGACAGAAACCAGTGTTTACAGCTTTGCTTGAAAAATGTGTTAAGTATTTTTTAAAAAGTTTAGGTATTCCTTATCATAATGATTATATCATAATCCCATTCAACTATTATTTCAAAGGTATAGAAGTGCAGATTGGGGAACAGAAACCATTTTTTTTTCTAAAAGAGCAACAAAAGAGAGTATATTCATAGGAGCAGAGATTAGAAGTGCCTAACAAGGTTTTGGGAACTTAAACAATAGTGCATCGCAACCTTGTGTAATAAATAATAAGATAGTGGAGTGAAGTGATGAAACGCAAATTATATCCTTTTACATACAATAGATTTAACATCATTTATTAATGATAGTCATGTATACCAATCTGCTAGTTGTGTAGTTTGATTATAGACACTAAACTACATGCATATCAATTTTCTAGAGTATGCCAAAAATATTACTGATAGGAGTGCAATTTAATAGAGTATGACTATGGAAAACTAATTTGAGAATTTAGGACTAGCTTGTTTCTTCCATCAGTTTCACTTACATTAAAAATTAATGTAAGGAAAAAAAATATAAACCCATCCACTTCTAATTAGAAAATATTTTTAGCCTTTGTACATACATCCCATCATACCAATCTAATAAGTTCCATTTCAATTCTAACTTAAGAGAATAAGCATTCAAACAACTTGGAAATGTTTTAATAATGCTGGCATTTAAATGGAAGGATTTAACAGGTAGAAATACTCAATTGCATTTTTGAGGATGAGGAGGAGGTTTATATGATAAGCGTCTTTTCTGTTGTTTACCTAAAATCAATACCTACCCAAAGGCATCTCTTCTCTGACATTACGAGTGTTTCTAGAGAGAGAGATAGTTCCTTACACTCTTTATAAAGTCAATACAGTAAAGCAGATATATAACAATATATCTTCCTTATTTTGAAAGCCTTTTGTTTCCACTGGAACTAAAAGCAATAAGCAGAAAATGCTGGCTGATTTTGTGCATGCTGGATGAAATCTCTGAGTCATCTTAAGATGGACATTTATTGCAGCATTAAGGTGGTGCTAATTTTGTTAACCTTTTTTTCTCCAGTAAGTGTCTTCCCAAGGTGCAGTAGATTAAGTTTTCTTAGTATCAGTCAGGCTCAGTAAACTGAGCTGGAAGTTTTCCTTTACATGTACATTAATCAACAAAGAGGTGGCCAGGAGATGGAGTATCTCACATTTTAGAGTTCTTTTAAAAGTCAATGCAAAATCCTTTAAGACATGTAACATTTCGATTTTCTGTACTGCAGAACAATATGAAACATGTTAGGTGTATATACAAGTTGTTTTAAATTTAGAGCTATCATATTTGCCCTTCAGGAACAGTATCTTAGCATGTGGCAACAAGTGCCACAATAAGAAAAACTATGAGGTTCAGAGCTGAATTCGCCTTTATTGGGACATTTTTTCAAAACTACTATGCTCGTATCTTAACCTCCTTTGCAGCTTTAAAAAAATTGGTTAGGTCACTACTTTACTGATGAGAGTAAGAAACTGTTTACTTACAAAAGTCTGACAGAGTTTAAAAATTATATTTGCCTTTTGTTACTTTTCTTATATATATATATATATATATATATATATATATGAGAGGAATCCTTTATCATCTTCTACTAAGTTTTATCAGGGCACTGTAGGCAAAATAATTATATTGAGAAAACAATCTGAAGATCAAGGAAATAGTAAATTGCCTCTAAATGCACTTTATTCATTCTCCTTTAATGCCAGACTGTCAACACCATAGGCAGATGCAACTGATCTAATTGTTTTGATTTCCTGCGTAATCTGTTGCTCTACTAGGATGCAATTCTTTCATGTCAGGTTGACATCTAAAATAGGTCAAATGAATCAGGCCTTTGAATTGTCTGTTTCTTTGCATTGCCTCGAAAGAAAGACTAGTATAACTGGCTCAGATACAGCTATAACGTAATTGTGCTTTTGTGGTAAAATGTTAGAAGGAAAAAACTCATTCCAAGGAATAAAATTAAACTTAAATAATAGGGATAACAATTTAAATTTTTGTTTCATTACATTCAAATCAATTTATGTAAAAATCAATGTTTTAAAAGTCTTTTTTAGCATTGACACCAAATTGTTACCTATAAGTATAATCACACATGGACTTCCTCAATTACTAGTCACCATTATATGGTGACTATATAATTACTAGTCATTAATATATATCACTAGTCACTATGACATTCATTTTAGGTTTGATTACAGTTTATTCAAATTTGGTAGAAAATAGATATTTATGATATAACTATCTGAATCAGTAAGCCTATATATTCTAACATGATTTTTTTACTTGTAGTAAACTTAATTATAGTTAATTTTGATCTAAAATCTATACTTGTATTGTTAATTGGAAACTTATAATACCTAGAAGTAATTGACTTCGATAAAATTAATGTATATTACAACTGAGGTTATTTTTGTCAATAATTCACAATTACACTGATAAAAATCCCATTCATGTCCTCAGAGTGTGCAACATGTACAATGGGTTACAATGAATTAAACAAAGTAGTTTATAATAAATTACTCTGATAGTATGGATGTAATTCTCCCCAAGTATTTCAGTACCATTTCCTTTAATGTCACTCCTTCAAAAGAGATTTTATTTATCATTATTACAGTGATAATACTGCAATAATCTGATACCATTTTCCTGTGCTGTCCCACACATCACTAGAAAGCCTTCACATTTCTATTATTCATTACTTTTTTAAAAGTAATAATTTGCTATTACTTTTGTGTAAACACCTTTTGCCTGAAATTTATGTTAGAAATTATAGTCCACTATATGGAAACAATTATGTGCAAATTTAAATCAGTTAAGTACACCAAGTCCAGTAAGAAAAAGAAATTATGGAAAACTCTTTTTCTTTTTCTCACCTTTAACTCCCTCAGAATTTTTTTTTTTCAGGTTTAAGCATTTATCACTGTAAGATGTTTTCTGTAATGCAAATTAATCTCATAACTTTTCTCTAAAGCCTTTCAGATTTATCAACCTCTTTTTACAAGTATGGCATGAGAAAAACATATCATACTTATGTGACAGAGAAGTTTTCAAAGTATCTGATTTTCAGAGAGCAAAATCCCAGCAGTTTTTGCTAAAAACAACTACTGTTCTCACGGGAGCTGGGGAGAACAAACTCCTTTTATAACATATGTTAACTTATCTAGAAGCTGACAGGTAGGAGTAGAATTTTACTCCTGAAATTCTTCAGATACGCACATGCAAAATTTCACATGCAAAATTATTTTTTTGTTAGCTGCATCAGGTCCTTTGTAAATGAATATCCTCTTTTAATATCCTCTGCAGGTCTGATTACTGTGACAGAAGTTTCCCTATTCCATGGAGAATTAATCCATTCAGGGCTCAAGTCTTCTCCAGCCTGAAATTTATGCTTTTCTTTTTTTTTTTTTTTTTTAACCTCTCAGTGATTTTAACCTCTCACTACTTAATACTTGTATTGCACATGCCAGTGCTTACGTGTGGCAAAGCTTTGTCTAAATATAGGACTGTGATTATGGTCAATGGTAGCTTTAAGTTTTACAAATGCTGTGTAATTCATTTTTATTAATTAAGAGGAAGTATAGTTCCTTGGTAGGATGCCCAGACCTGTCCTGTTTGCCAGGTCAGCTGGCTTCTCTGGAAATTTCTGTGCAAATTTTTTTTGATGTTGGTGTTGTGGGGCTTTTTATTATTATTTTTGTGTGGGTTTTGGGGTGTTGTTTGGGGGGGTGGTGGTTTTGGTTTTTTGGGGGGAGGTTTTTTGGTTTTGTTTGGTTTTAAAAGGATTGTATGTTACTATGGTACATTGATTAGACACCATGGTCTACTATTTGATACTCTGTTGAACATTGTATTGTCAGCAGTCCGTACGAGAAGAGAAGCTGTCCTGCTGTTTTTCCCCACTGCATTAGAAATACTAACAAATTACCGGTAACTTCAAAATCAATAGCCTTCACACCTTTGCTTGCATTTAGTTTCAGTACCAAAAGTCATTAAAAAAGTTACAACTGAGACATACTTGGCAGTAATTTGCTTTGCCCCAGGAAGGTCAGTTAAAAAGAGAAGCAATTATTAGATTGCTTAGAGAAATCAATCAGTATTGTGGAGCACCTAAGCGGCATAGTTCAGGAAACATATTTTGGTTTTATTTCTGTTGATCGATGGGTGATAATATATAATTGTGACAAATGGCAAAGGAGTTAAAAGATCAGATGATCTGCTGGGGGATTGCTATCTGATACACATTCCTAAAGCAAAGACTGTGATTACACCTTTGGCAACCTTGTCTCTGCATGGCAGTCTGCTTAATGAGAGGAGAGGAGAGGAGAGGAGAGGAGAGGAGAGGAGAGGAGAGGAGAGGAGAGGAGAGGAGAGGAGAGGAGAGGAGAGGAGAGGAGAGGATAGGAGATGAGAGGAGAGGAGAGGAGAGGAGAGGAGAGGAGAGGAGAGGAGAGGAGAGGAGAGGAGAGGAGAGGAGAGGAGAGGAGAGGAGAGGAGAGGAGAGGAGAGGAGAGGAGAGGAGAGGAGAGGAGAGGAGAGGAGAGGAGAGGAGAGGAGAGGAGAGGAGAGGAGAGGAGAGGAGAAATGCTTCATAATGTGCAAGCTCTCTGAATATGTGCGGAATTAGAAAAGTGAATAGGGAAATAACATTAGAATGCAAAGAGAGAGATAGGAGAAGTAAATGTCTTTCATAAAGCATTTAAAACTGCTTTAGCCAAGACTTCATGAAATTATGAAATCTTCTAATAAGTGTTAGCTTTCTGATCAGAAAAAAATATAAATATTTGTACCATTCATTTGCAACACATTAGATAATTAAAGGAATGTTCAGACCACCTTTACAGTGCTATTAATTGATGTGGTACAGATTACAGATTGAAAAGATCAGAGTACATAGATGGTAATTTATAGTTGCTCAGCTGACTAGTGACAATTTATTCATCTTTGATGACTCTTGTAAAATTACATGCTCATTTCCTTAACTGTGATTTGCAGTGACTGATATCACCTTCATATTAAGCAGAAAACCATGCTCCAATACAAACTATTTTATCAAAAACATTATATATTATATATATTATATAATAATATATAATATTATATATATTATATTATATAATATTATATATTATATAATATAATATATAATATAATATAATATAATATAATATATAATATAATATAATATATATTATATTATATTATATTATATTGTTATCTTATATTATATTATGTTATATTATATTATATTATATTATATTATATATGCATCATATGCAACAGCAGCTGCCACCTAGGCAAACACTCTATGTTGTAAGGCCTTCATTTCCAGTTGAGCTATTCAGCTAAGACCAAGGTCTTCCAGATTTACTCCTTGGATGTGTCCAAACACTTAGTTATCTTGTCACAATTGACTTGTAGGTCATGCTGTGCACCACAACTCTTACAGAAGATCAAATAAATAATTTCCGGGAGATTATGACCTTCTTCTTTTCTTTATGACAAAGGAGAAGTGAAGTATGGAGGCATTCATACACATTAGTCTGGTAAAAAGTCAGTGCAGCAAAATGGCCTGTCTAGAGCAGAGTCAGAATTTGATATGCTGTGTCTCATGGAAATGGTGTCTACAGGCCCCCAGCTGTTACTGAAACCCGAACAATCATGCCATTCCCCAAACCTTAGATCTGAAAAATGCTTCTCAGTCATTTGTCCCACTTCATGCATATAATGACATTTGGAAACAAAATATGAAAAAAAAAGGAAAAAAAAAAAAAACAAACAAAGGAAACATTTTCAATCATCTTACATATTATCTTCGTAACAGGAACCCTGGGAGGTCAGATTTTCTTTTATTTCCTGCAGATTCTTTGTCTGTAGCACTCCAGAAAAATAGTTCAAATACAGGCACTGGGGAAGCTGAAAAGCTTTTAATTTAGATGAGCTTAGTGCCATCACTTCTGAGCTTGAGAAAATTTACTTTCTTTGCCACCTTTCCCTCATGAGAAGAATTTAATTTCTTAACACTCTTGTACCCTTGTTTCTGATAAATTCCAGCTTTGGCACTGCCAGCTTTGGAATTTTAGAGAAGTAGGAAAAAGAATCTTTGAGACTAAAGGTATTCAATATATTTCTGAATACGTATAAGTGAAGCCATTATATTATTTTAGGACTAGAATCCATGAACTAAAAGTATCAAAAAAAGAAAAGTTTTAGTATACTTTCTATTATGAACTTGCTTAATGAAGTACAGAACAAGTTATCTTTAATGACTTCTTCACCCAGAGTGTAAGAAAAGGTTTTCTCTGTGTAGTACTGTTACAGCCTCCTGTGAACCACAACACCTACACAAGAATTTTCCAGTAAACTCTGTGGAGATTAGTCACTGTCAATTTCATAGCACATTACATGATAAGAAACTGTACTATGATAGTTATTCTGCTTTTAATCTTCCAAAATCTTAACTGGTTGTTACTTTAATTCCTAATTAAAAGAAGAAGAAGTCACATCCAGTTGAAAAAACTCACAACAAAATGAAAGGTTGTTTGCAATATATCGTTGAACATTTGTAAATAATTTAATTGAAAAAAACTGACTAAAAGAAAAATAAACAAAAAGGGAAGAATGACTCGTAAGAAGAAAGGGGGGGGAAAAAAAAGAATGCAAAATCTTGTGTGCAGGATTTATACATATACAGGTTAGTACACTACTCAGTGCCAGGAACTTCTGTAGAAGAGCTTGGAAATACAAATGTGTGTTTCTCAAGATGCAGATAACTTTATGTAAAATAAAGGTGTTTAAAAAAATACCTTGCATATATTACTTAAGTGAAATAATCTATTTGCTCAGAGGCTCTGTAAGCAGTACTATTTATTGGCCCACTTTACTGTGGTGCTTAAATGTTGGCATCTGTATTTGAAAATCATTAATTTGTTGCTTATGATTGGTTGCTTATTTGTTTGGTTTTATTTGTTGTTCTAAATGACAGAATGAAAGGATGAAAAATGCTTAACTATAATATTTCCACTTGGTTCTGTTTTTTGCCTGGAAATTGCATTATGCAGATGTGAAAGACAACTGAGAAGCGTGCTGAAATAATTTTTGTTAGAAAAGATGAAACCTGGCAGACACAGAATGATTACAACTAATTAATCATAGCCATCAACAACTGTAACCACAAACATCCTAATTATTGTGAACTTAACATGCCAAGTTGAATCATATAGCAGCTCTGTAGTTTTCAACATAATCTTGTTATTTTACTCTGTATGTAAATATTTCTTCTAATCACTTTGGTCCAGTACTTCGGGATTTATGAATGCAGAACTACTACTGAAGTTCAGGGAGATTTTGGTACCTATGAATTCCCTTTCTTCTCAAGGCGCTGGGGAGAATTGAGCTCTATTGATGATACTGATGTTATTAATTGATGTTATTGAAACTAGGTGTAACAAAAGGAACAATTCTTCAAAGCTCTGAATTTCCTCAATCTTCCTGGAGTATCCCTCCATGCAGGATTAGATTATAGAAAAAATAAGTAGTTAGACAAAACAAAAGAGTGGAAGCATATCAATTCATAATTTATATAAAATCTGTGTAGGATCACAAGTAGTGAATATTTTAATTGTAAGTAGTATTCTTTTTTTAAAAGTATGGCATGGTAAATAGTAAATTGTCTATTTTTTGTCTATTATAAAGAAGTTTATTTTTAAAATTAATAACAATTAATAAATGTAAATCATGCAACTTAGGAAGGAAATTAAAATGAAAAAAGATTTAATACAGGACATATTCAATGTATTAGAGTTAATACAGGATTTTATAAGTCAGTTTAGGAAATAGTTACACATATTATCAACTGAAATACAGTATAATATAATAATATCAAAAATAATACTTATAATGCTAACAATACTAATACTAATTGTAATTAAAAAGGAGAAAACAGAAAGAGAGAGGGGAACAAAACCCAAGAGAGACAAGAGATGCCCAATGCAGCACGCACTGACCGATGCTCAGCCCATCCCCCAGCAGCGATCGGTGCCTCCCGAGCACCTCCCCCCAGTTCATGCACGGAGCAGGATGCTCTGTGGTGGGGAATATCCCTCTCGTCAGTCCGCGTCAGCTCTCCTGGCCATGCTGCCTCCCAGCTTCTCCTGCCCTCCTCACTGGCAGAGCATGAAACACTCAAAAGTCCTTGACTTCAGATAATCACTGCTCAGCAACAACCAGCACATCAATGTTTTGTAAACATTATTCACACAAATCCCAAACACAGCACTGCAACAGCTAGTAAGAAGAAAATTAACTCTGTTGTAGACAAAACCAGGAACTAGGATAGTTAATTATCTCTCTAATATGTTGTATTATGATAGAATGTATTTGCCACATTTATGGGTTCATGACTTCACTGTGATAGGAAATGTAGAAAGTATTAAAAAATGTTTTCCACTTAC
This sequence comes from Hirundo rustica, assembly GCF_015227805.2. Lineage (NCBI taxonomy): Eukaryota > Metazoa > Chordata > Aves > Passeriformes > Hirundinidae > Hirundo > Hirundo rustica. The sequence continues at coordinate 40,485,766 of NC_053451.1, forward strand.
AAGGTAAAACATCTAGACATAGCTATGACATACAACTACAATGAAAAAACATAAAGAGTAAACCATATATTTTTAAATTTTTATCATTTATAAAAATTATATAAAAAGAAATATGTCATTAAGGACAGAAAAATGCTTCATTTGACTATTTATCTGCCTTTCATACTGAAAATCTAGTTCAGGGCTAATGAATCGATGGTGTATATATTAAATTTCATGCTCACTATAGTAGATTAAAACAGTCCTCTGTTTTTGCAAGAACAGATCCATGGGACAGTATTATTCAATTTATTTTTTTTCCTGAGAAAAATACTTTGTCGCATCTAAGAAAGATTCTGAATATCCTAGTCTAAATATAAGTACCACATCTTGTCTCCTTTCTCTGTTTTTTACATTTTCAGAGGGAAGTTCTTAAACATTCACCTGAGTTCCTTGGCACCTTTTGTCATCAATCCCTGAAAAAAATCTGTATATTGGCCCCCTTAAAATTCTTTAAGGGCTTTGCAGTTGTACACAGCGAGAGGGTTGCTGTCATGCAGGCTTGAACCACATCCTTGTTTCTCTATGCTCTCTCTATTTCTGTTTTTGCATAGTAACTTCTCTGAGAAAAAAAATATGACCTTTTTCACATCATGTCAGTCTGATGATCTGTAAAGGATTAAAACCTTTCTGGTAATAAATAATAACAGCAGCAATGATAATAAGCATGATACATTCTAAAGTGTTTTATTCTTGCCCTTATTTTGTCACCTAAAAGTCATATGGTAATGTGATTTTTGAAAGTTCAAGATGTATGCTTTTCCCATTATCGATGGTGAGATGATGTTTCTGTCATGGTAAAAATCTTTTTCCCTGAACTTCCTTTCACACTTTTTCTAATGAATAATTTCAGTATTAAAAGTGACTCTTAGGTCAAATGAGTGACCCTACTAACACAGCTCTATCTAATTAATCTGGTATTCCTACAATATAAGTCTATGTCAATATAAAATAATCTATCAATTTCCTTAGACTTTTGGATATTCTGAGTATTGTGTTTAATTCATCCAATGTTCCTTATACAATCAGACATGGTATCTTTGCAATACCCACTTTTCATTCTTCTATAGCTTGTGTTTGTAGGTTATTAAACAGACATTTATATTTTCCATTGTTTAGAGTGTACAGTCAAACCATGTTTTTGATTTAGGTTATAATGGGATTTTGAAAAACATGTTTTAATGGAATTATTTTCCCTGTAAATCTTACCTTTTTTAAAGAGCTACAATTCCAGCTCAAGGTCTATTTCTTAGTCCTGTCTTTCAAATCCAAGGAGAGGAAGGCTACCCTCTCTTAGTGACAAAGCAATAAATAAGTTTGTCCTTGGCCTGACAGAAGAGTCTTACCTTATGTAGAGCTATTTTTACCTTACTGAAAAGAATATTACCTGCTTTATACTTGTCTTTAGGTATCTTCAGGATATGCCTTTAAACATTTTAATACATATCATATTATGTCCATTTTAAACTCCATAATAAATTTGCATATAAAATAGTTTAAACTTACAGAACCGAGCAGGCAGAGGACATTGTTCTGCACCAATCTAATTTCTACTTTAAAGCTAAATTGACTGGTTTAAGTCACTGATGATGAAGTACAGAGCCCTTTATAGCTTCCATGCTAGGTTACCAAGCAATAATTGCCTACAATAAAAACAAGATCTGGTTTTCATCTTTAATTTGATCCTAATTTCATAGCAGTTATCCATCGACTGTTGACTGGGTCACAAGAGCCTGTTGCCCTCATTAGCTGCAGCAAACTTATGTACACAGTGAATGAGTGATCCCTCCTGCACATAGCTGAAATGCAAACTGCAGTGAAGGTGACTTGGAAGGCCATTAAGTGATAAAAACTGATCCAAATTTTGTAAAATTCCTTCTGTCAATGGCAGAATATTTCCCCTTTTATTCAAATGTTTATTTTGTTGTTAGACCTGCAAAACTTTTTGGTTGCTTCCAAAAAGTTGCTGCCTTGAGGATTTTCTCATTAATTTCCATTTACTCCTTCCACCTTCTGCAAAAGGGTTTCCTTGTGCTGAATCTTATTTAAACTGGTAGTCTTGTGGCGGTGTCATTCTTCCACAATGAATATCAATGCATAGGTATATATGCTGAGAGAAACCCATGTTTCAGTTCATTTCCAAAGCTTGGGAATAGCCGCTGTGGAGAGAGCTGCACTACCTGGCAGCTCCTTTGGATCAGATATATAAATGGTTTCGCCAAGTTTATATCTTCTCTCGAAGATCAAATACTGCCCTGAGCTAATGTAAATACACTTTCAGTGTAAATTTGACATCCAAAAATCACTGTACCATACCCATTGGATTTGATGTCTGGCATCATCAGTAGCTCTGGAATTTCTCTACTATTTCCCTTTTACAGTGGAAATCACACCTGTCTCACAGGTTGTACGCTAGTGGCACTACACAAAAACAAAAAAAAAAAAAAAAAAAAAATTCTTAGAAATAAAGGAAATTTGGTTACTCCTGCCACATGTACTCCATCTAAATGTGCTTTGTACGTTTTGCATATATATTGTTAATAGTAAGTCACAGAATACATGATGGCTGGCACTTAACTACATTTTTTCAAAGTGGTCAAAGCTGCTTCTTATGCTAAAGAGTGTGGGAGTTAGCTGAACCCCAGGAACTGCTTTAAAAATAACATAGTTTGTGTTATCATCTTTGCCGCTAGCACTGAGATAAGAGTAAATTAATCTTCCAGGGCAAAAGATGAACACCTATGGAGCACAAGAAGACATTTTCTTATCAATCAACTATATACATCATAATAAGATGAAGGACAGACTCATTCTGTGTGGGGCGTTCTGACTTGTCACATGCGTTACAGGTTTATACTGCAGCAACCATACTGAACCCAATGCCGGTGTCGCTGTGTGAGGTTACAGTTCTCACCTCTAAAGCTGGATTCTGTCTACGTTTTCTTTTGTTATTTACTCTTTCGAGTTTTAAAGTGAAATGAAAGGCGTTTGTATAATTTTTAGTAGCTGCTTTTTTTTTTTTTTTTTATGTGTTTAGATATGAAATGGCTGAGATTTACAAGAAAGTAATTAAATTTTCCATTAATTTGATTTTTCTTCATTGTGTTTATTACTTTAATGTGGGGAACTGCAAGCATGATCCTTCACCTTTCCTTTCTTTTAAGCTTTTCTACATTTATTTGTTTTACAGCTAAATCCCTTCTTTTTGTACCTGCTAATCCTTTTTCTTCTGTATGCTAACAAGGAATCCAGTTCAGAACAAACAGATAGCCAAAAAGAGCTGAAATTCAAAGCTCTTTGATACTTTCCTTCTTGAGTTTGAAAATAATTGTTTTGAACAAATAAAAACTTGAGTCATACATAGTACTTTTATTTTAAAATAAGAAAGAATATCTTTGTTTTTCATTTGCTGAAAAAAAATGAATATTTTTCCATGACAGTATGCATTCAAAGCAGGATATGAACAAAAAGGTAACTGAAGGTTGCTCTCACTAATAGGAAAATAGCATTTAATCACCTGAGGACTCAACTAAGTTTCAATTTTTCAATTACAAAATGTTCTCCCATCCAAACTTTTCATGTAGGGATGTACCAGCCCACTATTCTCTGGACACAGAATAATAATTACTTTTATGCAGAATATTCTGTCAGGTAACACACAATAAGAGACACTTTTAAGAGAAATTACACCACACCAGCATGTATTATAACAGCTTACTTATTTTAACATGCAATACAATATTTAATTTTTTAGTTATCTATTTACTAGCAAAATTTTTCTAAATTTTGTAATGCAACTCTAATTTTAAAATAATTCTACTAGATCCTCCATACCATTTCTCTATTCAAACATGATACCTATAGTTGAAATCAAAGCATTAACTTATTTTGTCCAAAGACATGAAAAACTTAAATGTATTTAAATTTTAGACTTCTGCCTGTGCCCAAAACATAATTTAGAAATGTGGGGGGAAAAAAAAAATCAACTCAAATTCCTTTTGAAAATCATTGAACTTCAGTTTTATGTTCTACTATGTCTGGAGCAAGATGTGTAATCTGACAAACGCCAACTGAATGCAGTTAAGATAGGAATAATCTGCTCCACCTGTTCAGACTGTTTGGTGGTGTCTGGCTCATCCCAGCACTCTGGGCTGTATGCAGAAGTTAGGAGGTTTGGCTACAAGTCATTGAATGTCAGTGAGATAAGCTCCCACTGGCCCAATCTGTTTGTATTTCTCATCCTCATTTAATTGTTGCTGAAGTTTCTGTATCCTTTTCAAAGATATCTTACTGCTGCTCTCTTCACCTTCATCCACATCAGATGGAAAGATCTCTAGAGAACCCCTGAGAGAACAGAGGTTTTAAACACCATCACTGGCTCTGAGGAGTGGGTGAAGACACCAGTCTGAGGGCAGAACTGAACTTTCATATCTCTTTACTACAGATATAAATGCTACAGCATAACTATCCACCCCAAATATGAATTCACGTTCAATGTTCTGTGTGGTAAATGGAATAATAGGATCTTCTGGTTGAGTCTTTAAATAATCACAATGAACTCTTCATAGCAGTGCCCTACATCTTTATTCAAAAATTTTTGTTCCAATAGCGAAATGTTTCTTGTTGCCCTGATGGAGGGAAATTTTTGGAGGGAAAATATGTTTACTCACAACTGGTTTGGGCTTATAGCACCAGAGAAATTAGAAGAAAAGTACTTGGAAGAGTAAATGTGCTATAGAGTAGATCTGGTTTTAGAACCAATGTTTTGATTTTCCTTTCTGTCATCACCATGTGCTGTGTGCATTGTACAAGTGGCTTCTGCTATATCATCAGTCTGGATATTAGCCAGGGTGTTCCCTCCAGTGGTATTTCTTCTTTTTCACTCTGTATGAATCCCTTCTACCGAGGGAGTAAACCAAGCAACACATACTAAAAGGAAATAAAAGCCTTATTAAATGTATTTGTAAATGGCAGAGATATAAAGATATAGATACATTGTCTAACACTTTTTTTTTATACTGTATGCAAGTGTACTAAAAAAGGAAAAAAGTGCTGACACCACGTGGAATTTTTTATAATGGAAATAGATTTATTTTTCAGGACCTCCTATTATAGATCAAGATAAAAAAAAAAAAAAAAAAAAAAAAAAAGTCAGCTTTAAAAGAGGAAATAAAATGTAGCCACAGAATTTAAAATCTTTGGTGTGTAACTAAAATGCTCTGTTCTTTTGATAGATCTGGGGAATTTTAGCGGTCGGACAAGAAGTGCTGTATCTGTACGTGAAGGCCAAGGAGTTGTTCTGATGTGCTCCCCTCCACTTCATTCTCCAGGTACAGTAGGCTGCAGCCAGTTTTCGGGCTCTTCCTTTACAGTTTCCTCATTATTGGATGCTCAGGATTTTAGATACAGTACGTGTTTGATTGTGGAACTTCAAAGATGAGCTATCCAGCATTGTTCTGACAGTTTTTGGAGCATCAAAGGACTTATTTAAGCTCATATATTGCAAATGCCAATGAATAGCAGCAGAGTTTCTGCTACAAGATTGTCTAATTTCTGGTATAGAACTTGAATATAACAATAGTCTTCATTCCATCAATGGTGAATATGCTGCCTTGAGGTCACAGAAGATTGCTCTTAGAGTTTAGAAGCCTTCAGAAATTGCTCCAAATTCCAGTGTCATGATACTTTCTTTTGAATACAAATTTTATTTTCTTTTCAGTTGTAGAGACAAGATTTGGTTGCTTCCTTTCACTATATAACTTAGTTTCATAAAATTGTGTCATTCAATTCATAATTACCATAAATTCTATGACATGCCTGTGGATTCCCACATGAAAACATAGGTATTCCAGAGAGGTTGCTGGTTTTGCTGTTCAAGTTGACACTCCTGCAGAATTTGTAGACAGCTAGGTGCATCCTTATATTTGCATGTCATATAATACCTGGAGATGCGATGATAGACAGAATATCTTGATTTTCAGTAGATGCAGTATAGCCTATGCTTTTCTTCTCTGGGAAATGAGGTCTGTACTGAGGGGATTTTTCTACTTCAAATTTTGGCCCTGAAGAAAAGTAACATTGCAGATGGAAGATCTGCAGAAAATAAAATCTCCTCTGACTTTCTGTTAGAGAAATGTGCTCAGTATCTATTTATACTGCAAGGGTTGTTATTACTGTATTACAGTTATCAATGCCATCTCTCTGCTTTTCTCTTCTGAGCAGATTCTCTTGTGGTTGCCTCTACAATCTCTTTCTGAGTTGAACACTGCAGTCTATATGATGCAATTGAGGACATGATGTTAAGGATTGATAGTGATAAGTAAACTGAGAGGAAAAGATGTAGGCAGAAAAAGTGAGTGATGGTTTCAGCAGCGCAGCTAAATTTCATTTCAAAACAAACTGAGAGTGAAAGGAGAGATGGACATCAGTCAAGAGTGAAATTGTCACATACCTTTTCACAGCTGCGATTCTACAAAGTACACCTTTATATATCATCAAAATATTTAGAATACTTTTCCTGAAATTATGCTTCTGAGTTTTATTTAATCAGATTTTAATACAGTGTTCTACTGTAACACAGATGTTGCCTTTGATGGTGGAATTTAGTGTCTTTCATTTTCATCACCGGGACAGCAAAACCCCTGCTGTGCAAACTACAGTGCTCAAAAACAGCATTCAGTTGTTTTAATTTATATTGTTTGAGTACCAGTAGGCTATGCCAGCAGTAAAATTACTTCCAGAAAAATATTTTTATCCTCTGTTGGCATAATTTTTTCACTATAGCTAAGCCAGAAAAAGGTTTACAAAGTAATGGAGTTATCAACAAAAGCTAGAAAATTTCACTGATGTGAAGATGCAAACACAAGCTCCTATCAATAGGAAGGGCACTTGGCCTCCCTTCCTTTTGCTCATTACATCCTGTAAGTAATCCTTTCATCCAAAGGGTTGTCAAGCACTGGAACATTTTGCTCAGGGAAGTGGTGGAGTCACAATTCCTGGAGATATTTTAGAAGCGCGTAGATGTGGCTCTTAAGGACCTGGTTTATTGATGGAACTAGTGCTGGATTAATGCTTGGATTTAATTATCTTAGAGGTCTTTTCCAACCTAAATGACTCTGTGATTCTCTCACAGGCAATTTGCTTTTAATTCTTTTACTTGTGAAGCGCTGGGGGCCAGTAAGTTCTTGTGGCACTGCAGTGGGACTGCTAGTGGTATTAATACAAGGGCTGGACTCTCCCCAGAAAGGGGAGAGCTGCCTCCACAGGCCTGGTGATGTTTCAAACATAAATCATTCCATAAAGTCCCAGCAATAAAATACAAGACTAATGAAAGTTGACTGCCAGATCAGAGTCCATTTGTAAAAAATAATTCTGGAAAAAACCTGAAATTACAGAGGGAAGCGTATGAATTTAATTCTGAAATTAGGCAACAAATATGATAGTTCCAGGTAAAAAGGTCTTTTGCCAAGCAGAGGTACTTCTAGGATTTGTGAGCAGGAACATCTAAAATTATTTTAAGCATTCCGTTTCTCGGTACTCCATTTTAGTTTTTGTGTCTGATTTGCAAAGATGGTATTATCTTCTAAATAGCCCTAAAAAATTTTGAGCATTAAAATTACCCAGGAGACAAACTTTCAAGTGCATCCTGAGATGTTGTAGTGGATATATCTAAGCTAAAGACTATTCAGAACATGTTTGCAAAGTATGAACATCTCAAATTAACAAGACCGTGAGTTATGGGAGAGTTTTTTGATGATAGAGATTTTTTTGTGGATGAACACTGCAAGCTTCGCAATATTGATTTATTCACATTGATCAGCACCTTTAGAAATAATTTTCACTTACTTATCACAGGAGATAAATCCATGATACAATATCAAGTCTAATAATTCTCCAAAACCTCGTAAGCAATTTGTCCTTCAACAGGATCTCATTCCTCAACCTCTCCAGTCAATAACTGTGTATGAACTTGCCCAAGAACTTCAACTTGAATGCTTTTAGACAATGGCATTATCAGCGTGGGAAAAGAAAAACAACTTAGCAAAAGAACACTGTATTAAGAGAGATATAGTTTTATTAACATGTTTTCAAATAGAAGATAAAGTAAAGCTTTTGATTAAATAGTACTTACATTCCATTCTTACAGAATACAATTCTAGAAAAAATCTGAAAGCCTTTACAGAGCACCATTGACTGAAAAAAATACTACACTAATTTCTTTTGACAAGATTTTAATTAGAAAGGCAATTTCATATGCATATAGACTTGATTTCATTTTATTTATGCTGTGATACATTATCAAGAGGTAATGCGTTCAACATACAAATACACATAAACTTGTGATGAATTTATATTGTTCATATAGGCTTTCATTAGATTGTTGTCAAAATATTTTACAGGGAAAACAAGGGGGAATGTGGGATGGTAAGCACACCTGAAATAGATTCTGAATATTGTAGTGCAGATTCAGATGGGAAAATTATCTCTTTATTTTAATAAATAAGTTTTTTAATTATTTTCATCTTTGCTGAGAAACAGCAAGGCAACAAACTGAGGGAGTTTTTTTGGAGAGACTTTATCCACTCCTTCAAAATGGTGAAGGAAAATACATTGAGTGAAAATATTTTTCTGCCAATTCCTTATGTCAAACAGCCACAAAGAGATTGTCATCTCCTGCTTTTCCTGGACCATTGCTCATAAAAAATGCTGCCTCTAACTTCCTTGGGAGTCCTGTATCATTTTGATGTGCCTACTCCAGAAGTTTTCCCACTTACACTGTTTTTGTTGGTAGTCCTTAACTTGTCCCCTGTGAAATATATTAAATGTGGATAACTTGATAATTCATAAACACTTTATCTCTCTCTATTTTTCTCCCCATAAACACAATATCTGATTCTTTCCAATTATTTCTTTTCTCCAAGATGGGTTTTCTAGGCAGTTAACTCTTAGTTGTCCTTGCTAAGCAAGAGTTACATTAATTACCGACTACTTAAATAACAAGCTTTGTTTGATGTTTCCAATTTAAAATGCCTTTGCTGTTTTCTTTCCATAAACAGGATTATGGTTTTTCATTATGGTATTCTAAAGCATGTAAATATAGGGTTTTATTCAGTCATTTAATCATCTTAATTACAAGGTTTACCATCGCAAGATTAAAAATGAATGGAAGTTTTCATCCAGATTTACATGTTTCCCTCAGAATTAATACTTTCAGCTGAGCTTTTTAAGGCTTTTATTCAAGGCTTTCAGTATGAGCTTAATGGAGAACGACGATTCCCGTTGTTAGAATGAGTAGAGCTCTGCTGCACACAGGGGAAGGCAGATGTGTGCTCCATCCTGCCTCAGAGGGATGCTGCCTTCTGGAGGGAGCTCTGCTACATAATCTATCTGCAGCATGTATCATCCATACAGATGTTAAACTACAACTTTCTTTATCTCTTTCTAAAGGGCAAAGCTGATCTTAAAAAGTTTGGAAACTGTGCTGTAAGCTGCAACTTTTAGATCTCCCCTTTACTGTTATAAAACTACTTTTCATGAGAAATGTTTCATCAAAAATTATTAAGGTGGATCACAGTCCCTCCCATCCATGTCTGGATGTCTGCATACTGTGTTGTTAGACTGGCAAGCTGCAAAAAAAAATCCTGCTACTGTGGGCCAGAAATTTTTGTCCTGTTCTTCTATTACTTACACAGTTGTCTTGGTCCTTGTATTAACTGGAGAAACTCACACAAAATAAAGTTTAAGTAATTCTAAGCTCCTATGTGTGTGTATCTCAGACATATTCAGAAATCCCCTTTAGAAGTAAACACAAACCTATCACTTCCTACTGTTCAGGGTCTGCTAAAGGAATCTGAAAGCTGCATTTGCATAAAATCTGCAGCTTTGGACTGCAGCTTCACTACGAGTTGGAAACCAAGTACAACTGAAATACAGTATAGCTTTAGAACTCCCCTGATTTGAACACTGCACAAATTATACATAGAAATAATAAGACAGGCTCTAAATCACCTCATTCAGGTAGAGAATAGACTTCTCCAGGCAAATTAGTTATGATAACAAGATGGTTATATTTGGGCTGGATTGCTCTCAGTGTGTTCATTAACTTGTTTACAGACAACTGGCTCAGGTTATCTACATGAAAGACACAGCAAATTCTGTTCTGAAGGGGTCCATGTGCCCTCTGGATCTCAATTTACTAAGCTGATTTTGGGAATACAATTCTCAGATGTCTGTCTATATGTAGCTGAAGGTCACAGGGTTGTTTAAAAGTTGTGGATTAAGTCACAAGATCCAACAGTGGCATTTCAGTCCACAACATCAGAGAACTTCTGTCCTAGATGTAGATCTAGCCTGTCTCAGTTTCTTCAAAATCACAGGAAGCCTTCAATATCTTAGATTTCTGATTCTCCAGCCCTCTCTAGGCATGAGTGGATGCACTTCATCATGTTAACCTCTCAGTACAGGTGAGATTTCTTCCTGACCATGGCTCATACTGTATTAAACAATATAATGTATTAAACTATAAAGTAACATCTGGATTATTTTCTATTATATGGTGGGGGTTTGGTTTGGGTTTTTTGTTGTTGTTTTTGTTTGTTTGTTTGTTTGTTTGTTTGTTTGTAGGGTTTTTTTGTTCTTTGTTTTTTGGGTTTTTTTAATCTAAATTTTGAAATCAACTTTATCATAGAAAGCTTAATAATTTACTTCCAGGAGAGACCAATATGTTGGTGAAAGTGATATCGCTCCTTTTGCCTTAAGATCAAGACAGAATTGTTTTGCTGGTACCTATCAAAATGCTGGTCACTCAGAGTTTACCAAAACAGCTGGACAGATCATGCCTCTAACCATGACTCTCCCATAAGCTAAACAGAACTTGTAATCACTCAGTACCTTATCTTAGTTTGTAGAGGCCAAGATGTATGAAGCTGGTGATGGCAAGTCGAACACTATAAACAATTATCATCTCTTCCTAACTCCTAGGCTTGCAGAGAAGGTAGAACTGTCCAACACCCAGTATACTTCCTCTTCTACTAACAAAAGTGAGATTGAGAGGAACACTGATGTTTGGGGGTTGGGGGCTTGTTGTTTTTGCTATTGATTTTTCTCCTTTTAATTTATATTCCTGTTATAATGGAAGCCAAATCCTAGTATCCTAGATTTCACCAGCAGCTGACCTGTACTAAGGGGATCTATATGGACACTATAGAATACTCAGCTCTGTTTTGGTTTTTTTTCATAATTGCATGCCATAGTTTGTTCTTCACTCATTTTAATTCCTAGTAGGTGCATGATGCTAGGTATCAGAAATAGGCCACTTAAGTAAGAGTAGTAGAAAATAATTGCTTACTACACAGGAAGGAAAGGTTTATTTAACACTTCTTATGTCACACATAAAATACAAAATTACAATTTTCTTATCTCTCCTTTGCATGTCTATAACTTATAAATTATCAGCACAGAATGTTTTAAAACCCCTGTTTGACAGCCACATGTATCAAACAAATGAATTAGGTATCATGAGTTGAAGGGTTCCTGCATTTCCCTATTAGACTTGATTAGAGCCTTTTGATGATTTGTCTTCTATGGGTAAGTTGAATAAATCTTAAATTTTGCTTTTCCATGATGGAAGAATAGAAAGCTTTTGAAGTTAGGTTCAGAGTCCCTTGAATTTTATATTCCTGTCCTAATTCTGTGTTAATTTCATAGGGTCAGCTTATCCCTTGACACATCACATTTTTGCTTGGAAGAATCATAATGTTGCATCGTCTTGCACCATCTACTTTGTCACTTTTACTAGGCTGCTTTTGAAACTTACATGTCTAACAATGTTATTTTCATGGGTGTTATCATTAAAGAGAATGTCCATGACCCCTGACATTGCTTAACATAGGAATTTGTGTTCCTTATTTGTGCAACTGATTGATGACTATGCCTGTAGTTTTCATTATGGAATGAAAAAATGCAATTAACTTTTTTTCTTCTGTGGTCTTTTCATTACTCAATACATGACCAGTAATTTTGCTGCTGACTTCCCTGAAGCACATTTTAAGGTTTCTTTCCTCAATCTTGTTGAAGGCATTCATCTGAGGATATGAAATTAAAGAGTTTGGGAATTACAGAATTTTCTGTAAGGTAGCATTTTAACAAGCTGTATTTGCCAGAGTGGAGTTACTTCCAGTCTGTTGGCAATGTGTTGATATTAGTTTTTAATTGCATTTTAATGATTGTATGTGTCCCAATTCTAGACAATGTTTGTACAGTAGGTGTATGGATAAAGAGGTCTAGATTTTCTCTCTCTCTCTCTCTTTTTTTTTTTTTTTTTTTTTTTTTTTTTTTTTTTTTTTTTTTTTTTTTTTTTTTTTTTTTGGAGTTCTGGTGGGTTTTTCTAGGTTTTGGATTTTTTTGGTTGGTTGGTTTGTTGGGGTTTTTTTTGCAATTTGAAAAGTAATAAATGAACAAAAAGTACATTCCTGGTCCAACTGCAGTAAATTCTTCCAAGGAACTTTGAAGTATTAAAAAAAAAAAAAAAAAAAAAGAGAAAAAAACCAATTATTACCATTGTTGAAAAATCTTCCCCACCCTTTCAAAAATGTTAGCAATTCATTCAAATAATGCATTAATTTACTCTAGAAACTGCAAGTTATATGTCCCTACACCCAGTGGATCAATCACTAGAGGTGTCTGCCCCCTCAGGGACTATGAAAATGTAGTTAGAAGAAGATGGTTGACCTTGCCCAATTAAGGCAGCACACGACAATGGATGATGGGGGCAGCCCTGACAGGGCTCTGCTTAAGGGATGCGTGCTGCAGTTCAACAGTCACAGTAGCGTTTACAAATATTACCCCAGCTGACAGCTCAGGAGAAACAAAATGAAAGGAGATACCAAGAAAAGAGAGAGGAAGCATGAGAGACTAATTTTAAAAATATGTGGAGTGAGCTGGCCCTCAGGCTCATGCACTATTGCCTCTCAGGCACCAGCTGTACGTGGCTATTTGTCTGCAGCTTGACAAATAGGACAATGATGAAACGTTTCTGTAGTGGGCAAGTTCCTCTTCCCTCAAGACAAGTTACTAGCCTGTTACTGATATGTCCCAACAAATTTAGACATAACTATCAGAAACCTTTTAGTCTAGGGGTTAAACCAGGCTGCATTACCCTGCCAGGTTTAACAGAAATGGATTGTCATGGTATCACTTCCACTTTTCTACAGCTAGTGTTGAAAAGATACCAATTAAAGTGTTGCACAAATGCTTTCTGTGGCAATGGTCACACAGTTTGTAAAACAGCAGCAGCCCAAGGTTCACAGATTTAAGACTGATGTAACATACAGCAGTTACCATCTCAGAAGTGCAGGGCTCTCCCAGGAGCGACCTGCTCATAGTAACCTTCCCTTTAGGACCCATTCACTATTTAGATACGATGTTTTACTAAGCTGATGCCTGGAAAAATACCATTTCACAAACATGTCAGTTAGTAAAATGTCAAAAAAGCCCATTTTGTTTAAGGTAGAAAATTCCTAATGAATCCTAATTACCTCTCCATATCACAAAAAAAGAGTAGAGTTAGAGTGCACACCTTAATCTGTCTAACTAAGGAGAAGAAGCCAAAAATACAATGCTGATCACACAGCCGAAACAAGAGGAAACAGAAGAAGGAAAAAGAAACGAGAAATTATCTATTTCTAAGGCTCTGGATTCTAGATTTTTGTCTCCATTACCATTGTGATGAAATCTTAAAGGATATTTAAAAAAAAAAAAAAAAAAAAGGGATTAAAACAGGGGAGTTTTCAGAAAATGCATTTCTTCTCACACTAGGCATGATTATCTGAATTTAATGGTGATTCTGGTAGATCTGGTAGATGACTATTGTAATTGTTAGGAGAAAATTTTGATTCAGAAGCAGGGGGCTTTGGACAGAACTGATCTGAGTTCTGTCAGATTCCAGTAATAAGTTTCCCTATATAAAGTCAGTTATTCCTAATTCCATAAGGACGAAAATGAGCTTACAACCATTTGAGGTGATAGCTTAATGAGACATAGATTTTCATAAAGCGTGATTTAATCAGTTCAGGAAGATTGTTTGAAACAAATTTTGAAAACAATTTTGGTTGAGATATTTAGTTGGCATTTTTCTTTTTCAAAGGGGAAATCAGAAATTGTTTAGAAATATATCCATATATATATGGATATATGGATATATGAATATATATGGATGTTTTATGGGTTCTTTTCCTATCCAATACAATTATAACTGGCATGAAGATAGCCATAATTTAACATTAAATATGTTAAAGACAATTGCATGGATTTTTCAAGGAGAAAATGATGGGATAGGTATAAGCATATCATACAAGTTCAGACAGCAATCTGATTATAGCCAGATATGAATTACTGTGCAGCAGCACATGTGCATTGCATATCTTCTGACAGCAGAATATGTTTTCCAGAGCAATAATTGTGAACAATGTGAAAAATTGAAATTGTGAAAATACGACCAAAATGACATCTTTTTAACAATGTAATAATTAATACCACACTTAATTCCAATCATTTGATTGCCTACTTCTATTTCTCACATTCTTATGCTCTGTTTCAATACCGTTAAAATCGTTGTGATGACTTCTTTAGCCGATTGATACAGTTCCTGCTGTTTTGATGCTGCTGCCCCAGAGTGGAGAATCTGCAACCAGAAAATTTCACTTCATTTACTGGTTTATTGAAGCCCTAATTTGCATGCTGTTTTCCTCTTTCAGTAAGTGAGCAAATGTCATATAGGAGACTGCAGGGATAAAAATTCAAGAGTAGGAAGGGAAAATGGAAAGGATTTAGGTAATACTGATAAAGGATATGTCAGCTTGGCTTTTCCTGCAGAACCACAACGTCCTTTAGGAGTTTAGCAAGATAGTTTCAATCCTGCAGAGTCTATTTTCAGGTGTACCAAGTGCAAGAAGAAGCAATGCCTATTTTACAGAGGATAACAGTGGATGATATATGAAGAAAACATCAAAGAGTAAATTTGCACTGATATACGATCCAGGTCTTGTGACTTTACACAGTACAGATCTTTTGTTGCCTAGAATTGGAAGGAAAACTTTCCAAATAATATTAAAATTGATAAAATAAAGGACTTTTAATATAGTCTTATATTAAAATATATATAAATAAAGTCTTTTAATGAAAGATTTCAGGTGCACAAAATATCCTTAGGTGCACATGCAAGATTGAATTTTCACTTTTTTTTTGTAAGTATAATTAGTATATCTAGCAAGGATATCCAATGAGAAAAGAGTTGTCCTGGTAGCGCACCCTAGGACCTGCTCCATTGGGGTTCTTACCCCTAAATCTTGTTATGTGCTGGTGCAAAACAGGATGTTCTTGTTAGAAATTGTTTTCCTTGAAAATAAAACCAAACAGAATTTCAAGAGTGTGATAAAATGTGTGAGAAAGGGTAACTGCCATTCTAAAGTATAAGAAATTGCTACAAACTATAGAGCTATATATTAAAAATCTACAAAGCTACAAATATATGAAAAAGCTAAAAATCTTCAGGCATCATATCACAATTCCTTCCTATTCATAAATGAAAATGGATTGTGAAAAACAGAATGAGACTTCTGAAAACTATGCACATAGTCAGCAGAGGAGAATGAAGGACTGCCTGCTGTTTGCATTATTTTATTAATGGTATTTCCTTTAGAGTAACCAAAAAGAACAGGAGAGTTGGACAAATACCTTCTTCCATGTGATATGTATATGTAATGGGATACATCATATATATATATATATAATATTTCACTTTGACTGCTATTGCTAAGAGTTTGAGGAGGGGATACATAACCTTAGGATACTGGTCCAGACTAAAAATAAGACAACAGAAGGCTACATATTATGTCTCAATAACAATTATGTGACAAGTAGAAGATGGGTGGAAGCAGTTCACTGGGTTTCCAGCAGTGCAGAACAGTGTGCACAGGGATGCAGCAGTGTAAAATCTGTATGTGGAAAAGGGTAGGGCTTACATTCTCAACATTGTTACACTTTAAATGATCTATTGTAGTTGACATTATTTGTGGTGATTTATTTGTACAACATAGTTGAACAGCAATTTCAGCATTCTGGGGCAATTTGCTAATGTGACATGTTTCTTCCTCTTCGTCTGCACTTTATTTTTTAATTAAGGTGGAAATATCATCTGTCAACATCACTCTTAGTATGTAAAAAATTTATTTTGTGGACTATAAAATTAGTTTTGTGCTACTCTCTGAGGCATATGTTCACCAGTTCCATTATGTTCAAAAAATACAATGGCCAATCCATTCCTTGATACATTTAAGTCTAGAAAATATACCAAGAAGGAGCTGAGCACTAGACCTGTAACATCTGCAGGATTATGAGATTCATCCTGCTATTTTATTGTCTGGGTTTCTTTAACGTATTTGAAAATCATATTCAGAGGGAGGATGAGAGAGTAGCTACCTGTGTCCAATGTTCATCTACAAACATCCTTAGGATTCATTCGCCATAATGTTTTGTCTGTATGTTTTGGCATGTCTTGCAGATGGAAAAAGAGCTGGTGAGGAGAGGAACAAATATTCGAAAATAAAAGAATTATGTATTAGTAGAGATATCCATTTGAGTATGGCTTGATTCAGGACTCCTGGAAAGTCACTTCCTTCCACTTTCTTCAGTTTTCTCAAATAAAGGTGATGATAATGGTACTGCCTTCATTTGAGACCTTAGGGTAATAAATACTATAGGACCAAAGAAGCAGGCCCAAGAAAGATTCATCAATCATACTGTGTCATGCCCATGGTGGAATTCACCAAACACTGACCTACAGATAGACACAGCAAAAGCCTTTATATTTATATTAAAACACTTAATATCAAGAGAATATAAAGCAGAGAGGTAGTGAGCTGTGTCTTAAGTTCAGTGTGTACAGTCATACAAGGGTAACTCCGCAGACTCCAAGTACCCAGGTTTTGACAGTACAGTTCCTATGACAACAACTACATGTAAAAACTGGTGGATTCTGCTAAAAAAAGTGTTTTGAAGTGTAAACTAGAACTCTAGTTGCCTTTTGTTTTCTTTTCTATACTGAGAAGCCTGAATTTAAATCTTGTTAAAGAAATCTTTCTGCTACACTTAATCCTTCCTAGCATTAGGAATCAAGGTGACTGAGGTGTAAAGGGACAAATTTAAATTGCTTGCTTTCTTGTAAGTACAAGAAAATGAAGTGAAACATATATATAAACTCCTTGAGAGACTGATACAATTATAATTGAAGCACTAGTGAGTATTTGTAATCAAATTACAGAATTTGCTTGACAGAGTTTTTTCTGCTGAATAAGGAAAGTTACGCATTTTGTATCTCTCAGCTGAAAAGGAGTTAAGACAGAGCAATATTCTATAAATTTGGATGATCATCATCCCAACTTTACTTCTGTTTTTTTGTTTTGAAAAAGTCCTAGTTATACCTTCCAAATGCATTATCGATCATTGTAATAGTCATAAAATGAATTTCCCATGTAAAGCAATCATCCCCTTAAGTGCAGGGCTCTGGGCTCACTACAAGTGACAAAGCCCTGGAGGGATTTTGTAGGACTTTTCATCATACTCACCACTGCATCAAGCTTAGAGAAGAAGCAGAGCATGCTGAAGTAACTATCACTAGTGCCATTAAATTGTAGAGAAAATCAAGTGTCATTGTACGATCAGGGAACAGGAGAAAAATAAAGTGTAAATGGAAAAAAAAAAAAAAAAAAAAAAAAAAAAAAAAAACCACAAAACTACAACACTTTAAATTCTATTGACTGTTTTTCCAGAGAAAAAAATTTCCACGTATATTTCATACAATGATGTTTTCCTAGCATTAAGCAATATACTCATTATTTTCCAGTGCCACACTTTTCACATGGATGTAATAGTTAAGCATTACCACAGAAATCTTGTTCATTCAAATTATTAAGAAACAATCAACTTGCATTGCAGATTCAACACATTTCCATCATTAAGAAGGTTCTAATAATAATAAGTTATCCAGATCAGAGTTTACCAGTGATTTGTTCTTCATATTTGCCCTTGCCAAATCTTATATTTCCTGTAGATCAGTGATTACAACTGCATAGGTTGCTTTTAATTCTTAAAATGGTCAGCAGTAGGGGACAAAGAATTCCACAGCTGGTCCTCTTGATCATGCTTTGCAGTCAGATTTTATTCCTTTCAATGCAAAGTAAATTAATTTTGAGGTTATTCTAAATATTTTAGTGAACATGTTCTTTTATAAAACATGAATTTGAATTCTAGACACATTACAGAAACTTTGCACTCTTGGTCAATACAAAGAATTATAAAAATCAGTTAGTTTGACTAGATACACTTTCTTCCAATATTGTTAGTTATATCTCACTTTTTAAACCGGATATTAATCAAGTCTCACATCACCCATTGAACTACTTAATCTAAGACTGAAACAGATGTATTTGTAAAGGTGTGCCATCTTCTTGATTACCTTTTCTAATGATAGACCAAATTTAACTTTAATTCTTGTCTTTGGAAATTACTAATCATTGAATCATTAAGATTGGAAAAAACCCCTTAAAATCACCAAATCCAGGAACCCTATGTGCCATGGCTGTATGTCATCTAAATACCTGCAGGGTTTGTGATTTTACCACTTCCTTGGAAAGCTTGTTCCAAAGTTCCAGAACCTTTTTGGTGAAGATTTTCTAATTTCCAATTCAAATTTCCCCTGGTACAACCTGAGGCCATTTCTTCTTATCCTTTCTGTTATTGCTTGAGGGAAGAGACTGAACAGCATCTGGCTACAATCTCCTTTCAGGTAGTTTTAGAGACTGAGATCTCCCCAAGCCTCTGTTTCTCCTGGCTAAACACCCCAGAAATCCTCACAGCACTTGTGCTCCAGACCCTTCCCCAGCTCCGCTGCCCTTCTCTGGACACGCTCCAGCCCCTCAATGTCTTTCTTGCAGCGAGGGGCCCAGAACTGAACACAGGATTTGAGGTGTGGCCTCAGCAGTGCCCAGGGCAGGGGGACGGTCACTGCCCTGCTCCTGCTAGCTGTGGATGTTTCAGTAGTTTCAACAGTGATTCTCTAGTATCAATTACTTACATCATTTAACTTTATTGTTCTTCATCACCTATTTTTTTTTTTTTTTTAACTTTCATAGCAAGTAACAGTATTCAGTGACATTTGCATTACCTGGTGTGTTCTAAATCATGTAACATCAATTTATATGGCACATTCAAGAATTTTATACTTAAGTATTGATTTCTATACCTACTTAAAAATAGATAAATATCAATATCAGAGTTGTTTTTTAAAATCTCTTACTTGGTTTAAAAAAATTTTTTAAACTTTCTGTCTAGTTTTTCTTCCTTATTTTCAGAATTTTCTGTTTCCAGTGTTTGTCTTCCTTAAAAAATTCTTTCAAATATTATCACAAATTAATTTGTTTCTCCCATCAGGTTTTTTTCCATAAATTTCTGTAATTTAAAGGTATTCTTTATTTACATAAAAGAACAATATAAATTGATAAAATGGCCTTAAAGTATGTCTAAATATTTCTTTACATTAAAAGTTTACTGAACATATATACCAAATTAAATTTTTTTTTTTGAAAGTGAGAGTGACCTAAACAAAAGCACATTTAGCACTTAAGAATGATCCTTGCCAGAGGTTACAATTACTGCGGAGCACAGAATGAAAATCAAAAATGATCAGTGCATTGGAGAAATGGTTTGCAAGGAATAATACTAAATTCAGCAAAATTCAGATTACTGTACTATCAAAGTTCAAATATACAAATAGAATGAAAAGGAATAAGTGATTAAACAGCATTTTTTTCCTTAGAAAAATGCAATTACAAAAAAATAACAGAATACTTAGTTGAATGGATAATTCAGTAGTGGAATTCTAGAATGTCCCAGGAGAACTGTTACCTGTGTAGTATGAATGACTATTGTTCCACTGCTCAGTAGTGTTAATGTCCAGCTTTGGTTTTCTACATCATAAGATAGAAAAGCAGTAGAGATTAAAGTAATAAAATTAAGCAAAAGATTGAAAATCGGGACTTCTGAAGAAAAATTGAAGAGATTTGGCTGATCCAGCCTTTCAAACAAAAGTTTGATATGCACAGGGGTAATGATATTCCAATGTAGCTGTAAAATTTTAATATTTCTTTCCAGTAACATGTTTTCAATACTTCCAATATCATATTTGGTATAGGTAACTGAAAATATACTTCCCTCTCACCACCCCTCCAGCTCTCGCTAGCTCAGTTATTCAGGGGTTTTAGGGAAATATATTTCAGAGAGAGAGAATAAAGATTTCAAAAGAGTGGTTCTCACCCCCAGCTTCCGTCCAAGCTTTATTCTTGATGTGATGTTCCAGGAGGCCCAGAAGAGAGAGCGAACCAGGAAGAAACAGGGGTATATCTAGTTATGGGCTAAGGAAAGATATTGGCCCTGAGCCAATAGGGTCAAGAGTAGGTATGATAGGGAAAAAGATACATAGCACAGGCTTTAGGGGGACTCTGAGGGGAAAAAACATTCCTCAGAGGAACACAACAGGTAACAAACAGTATTAATGAAATTATAGGCAAATGTTAAGGAAAACTGTCTAATTATCCAAGCAAATAAATAGGTTATTGTGAAGATGTAAATTTAGGAATATAAATCACTAGATATTCATTAAGAGTGGGCTGAGAATATCTGGTTTTGCCTGAGGGCTAAAGAAGGGCCTGAATAACATGTAGCTTAGATAACAGTATTTTGACACATTCTGGAAAAGGTTTCTTTATTATTATGAAAACCATACCGGTGACAGTCGAACACACATGATAATCCAATATCTTTTCAAAACTATTTTTTTGTTGTACGCTATGGGGTCTCTTTAAATAGTGCATGAGAAATACATTTCATCCATCTTTATATGCTTCAATGACTGCCTACATTTCATACATATTAAAGCACAAATGAGACTACATTGGCTGTCTATGCAATATAATATAGCATATAATCTACCAACAATATATTTACATCCTCCAGAACAAGATGACCCCCAACAGTACACTTACTTTTTCTAGAATATTTTTAATTATTACTTATGTGAGTGGGTATAAGAAAACAAATCTTTGGAGATTTATCACTGTAATTGAATCTGAAGAAAGACAAATATGCAATTGATAGAATTGTGTTTGAGATAAGTGAGCAGTAGATACAGAGCCCCCAGCGAAGGAAATAAATAATTTCATTGCTAACTGATAAATCTACAATATCTGTTTGCTCTAAGTGGGTGTGTTACAATGCAACAAATAAATTATGTTCATTAAATAGTTTCTTGGAGGATTAATGAGCACCGATAATAAACCATAGCAGCACAAAGAAATGCACCACAATTATTTATCTGGTTGCAGTGGGAGGATGGAGGAACAACCCCTTGTTATCATTCATTTCAGCTGAAAAGAAGCCTCTTTCCCTCTTAATGTGGAGTGTTTCCCATCATTAGTGGGTACTGCATATTGCACCCTTATTCTGTGGATAGTATACAGACTATCCAAACAGCAATTGTGAGGAAAAAGTTCAAAGCTGGGCTAATATAGAATTTGGCTTTATATTTTCAGAAGGGGATATGTAGGCCTATATTTTTCCTTACAGTTTATTTCTTTTAAACAGGATAGATCTAAACACTAAAGTAAAGCCAACTTGCAAATGTCATGGGTTTATTGCTAAGTATAGTAAATTCAGCCTATAATCTTGAGTGTACTTTTTGGTGTTTTACTTATCAATTAAAAAATAACAATAAAAACTTCTTCAGATTTGCAAAAACTCCCAGATTATCTCAGATTTTGGCTGTCATCAGGCACCATTTATTCATCAAGTACTGCCATCTTGTGGAATTAGGATAATCAAAACAAATCCTAAATGGAGAAATATTTTTCTAACAGGATATCCCACTGCATCACAAAAAGAAGACTAGAACTGGAGTTATTTCTTGTACAAATATTGTAACTCCACAGAATTGCAATTATGGGATGGGTGTTTTTCATATTTTGCCCTTGAATAGGTAAAATTTAGCCGTGTTATGGACATTTGGGTTTTCAGTGACCTTAATAGAGTTCATGCAACAACCCTCTTGTTACATCTTCACTTGCACCCAAAATACCACTTAGCTAACAGGACTTGTGAAAAGGCTGTCCAGAAACCTCGTGCTAAAAGGAAGAATGGAGCAATTTCTTAAGAGAAAAATCCTGAAGCAAGTCTGAGAGACATTCAGGCAGCAACAAACACAGGAGTGAATATTTGGTGTTATCTGAATGCTTCAGCACAGCTCTCTTTACAATACTTCAGGCATTATTTCATACTGACCCACAATGACAGACTTTTGCATTACCATAGTACTGACATTTTCTGCATCAGAATATCTCCAAAAGCACTGAGAAAAATGCTGATGTGTCAGTTTTCCAGCTTTATCCATTATGGAAAGTACATAAATGTGGTATTTCTTTATGGGGACCCAGACGACGGCCGATGGCAAAAGGAAAGAGCCTGCTCTCTCACCGGGGGAATATCGGCTTTATTCTGGAGTCCTGCCCTGCTGGCTAGAGCTCTTTCCGGGCGGCTCACTGGTGCCCAAGAGAGCCAGTCTCCCCCTGTCCCGGGGCTTTTTCCCCAGGGGGCAGGGCCCAGAGGCAGGGACAAACCACTACCCAATCAGGGATAAAGTGGGAGTGGAACAGAGTTGGGTTACATTCCAGTGTGGGCTGCGGCCAAGCAGAACAAACAACAGGATACAGTTTTCAAAGGGCAAGGGAAAACATTACAAATCCGATGAAATGCAATATAAACCAAATTAATGCATTACAACACATAAAATTGTGACAGTTTAGGAATTAGTGTTGTTTAACAGAGAAAATAGAACCACAAAAATCATTTAAGAAATTATAGTAAGCAAGATTTCACACAAATTCATTCTGTCAGGAAATAGATTTACTCTTCTTACTACTTCATCACCAAATGACCCAGATTATCACCTATATAGCCTAGTAAAAAGTGCTTAATAAAATACAGAAACAAATTGGACATTAGGAAGACTTTCCAAATCATCTTCAGAAAAAAAGATAAGTATTTCCTTAGAAGCATCCTTCTGTAAACAAGGTTGTTGATTCATAAAAAGAACTATCCATTTTGCAGTTACCAAAATGACTTAATTTTTACACCAAGACTTTTATATAGAGAGAACTTAGCAGCGGAAGAGTTTTTCAGCCCATGACACAAATTTCAATTCACAACTGTTCTATGATACATAATTTCTCCATCTTTTAAATTCTGTTTCTGTTTCTGTTGATGAAGAGTATCTGTGGAAAAATTTCTTGTGTGTTGGCAGTCAACTATCATTTCCAGGAAGGGCTCTGCATCTTCTTTCTTGTTTTGCCATTGATGTCACATTAAAAATAAAATAGATGGGCATAAAAATAAAAAGTAAACTCAGCACACGTTCTTTAAAAAAAACTCCAAACTTCTGCATACTGCAGTGTTTAAATTTCTCTTTTGTCTTAATTTATTCTTTTCTTCTTGAAAGCAATTTGTATGCAGCATGGAAAAACCACTTACTAAGTTTTTTTCTCAGAAGCAGATGACTTCATAAGGTCCATATCTAAAGTATGTACTTTCTGATTTTAATGTTCTGGTTTGGTTTATTTAGCCTTTGGTAGCACTGACTTTTAACTTAAAAATTTCTTGAAGGTCATCATTGTTTATCTGCCAGGCTTGGGATGCATCTGTGGAGTTCAATATTCTAATAAAAAATAATGCAGTGACAGTTGTATGTGCTTAGCCAAATGACACTGGTTTAAAAAACTATTAACATAAACCATTATAGGAAAATTCAGGCTTGAAGTTCAGTAAAAACTGCAGTGAACAGTGTACAAATAGACGTGGTGACATCTATGTGGTCTTAGGCTTCTTGTCCTGAAATATTGAAAATTCACTCAGCAGTTTACCATTTTGTAAGAGTAGGATTTCAGATACTATTTAAATGCCTTTCTTCTTGCAGCTTACATGTACTCCTGTGCTGAACTCTTGTGAGACTTGTACCATGTAACTACATCCACTATTGCTTCAGAATATTTTACTGGGCATGTACTATAGATTACACAGTTGTCTAGAGAGACAGCTATGTTTTAAATGTTGATTCTCCATTATTGTCTTTTTATTAGGGTTTGTGGGTTTTTTAATATGTCTATGCAATCATTTGGGTATTGGCTTATGCTTAGTACTGCCAGTAGAAAAACAAACCAGCAAAACAAAACAAACCCCCAGGTCTTGTACTTGGCCAGCCTTTGCTAGAAATTGTGTTTCTTACAAACTCTAACTTGTAATTTTGCTGGCATACAAAGTAGAAACAGTCAGAGTCCAAGAATGTGAACAGCAATGCATGTTTCATCCTCTTCTAGGGCTACAAATTTAGAAGTGTGAGATATTTGCACAATGGATCAATGTCAAGGTACACCCATTTTCCCTTAATTGCAGTCATTCTGTGAACACCCTTTTGTAAAATCACTTCTGCAGGATCATCCATCTATTTCTGTCAGCTAAAAACTGTGGGGTCCCCAGATCCCAAGCCAGCTGTGATTGTTTCTGAATGGTCTGCAACATTTTCCTGAGATATTTCCACTGAAGTCAATGCATTGTGTATGGACATGACCCTCAAAATTTTATTTAAGAATCTGCTGAACTCATTAATCAGGTCTAACAGGAGAAAAATATTCATGAAGTGCCTTAGGGGGCCTTTTACCTGCAAAGGAGATCAAGAATTCCAGATTAATTCCAGATCTGTGTATCCAGATGCATTCTTCAGGTACTTTAAAATGTATTTCCTGTGGTTTTACTTTTTAGAAATGAAAAATAGGAGCAATTCTTTCAATGTCAATGGGCTGACAAGAAGCAAGAAGTAAACTGCAAACACTTTTTTTCCAGAATTCATAATTTGGGATCCTGGCTGGAATATAGGTGCTGTAGGTGTGCACAAAAACAAAAACAAAACAAAACAACACAACAACAACATTAAACACAGCTTTATAGCATAAATGCTTTGAGTTTCACATTTGGCAGGAGTTCTGTTACTTTCTTTTTCTGGTACCCTATACTGGTACACATTCATCCATCATGCCATTCTTAACAGCAAAAATAATTAAGAAAGTGACAAAATGACAGTATCCCCCCGGATTCAGCACCGGCAAAGGCTAAGTATTTTATTTCCTCAGAGGCACAGAAATGTATTGCCTGAAATCTGTTCCTTAATATTCATTCTAATTAATAAATGAATAATTAATTATAAGTGGTTTTAGGCTACAAATGGAGAAAATTCTCTTCTGTGTGAACTGCCAATGAACCCACACTGATGACTGCTTTGCATTTGGCTTGAACTACTTTTAAACCAGAGCAATTAGTGAGACTGATTGCTTTCCATTTGAATTGGTAGCAGGTCTTCAGTTAAAGCCTATGTATTTTGCTTGAACTTGTGTATTCATCATCACTTTGTAGAATTTTATACTGCCATGAATCATTTTTTGCGAGATAAAGCATTATGGCAAAATGTGGCAATAAAATTTTCAGAGACATATTTGGGGCATAATTAGTATTTTGTCTGAAACATAACAGAAGAGGAAGGAAAATCTGAACACTCAGAGAACTCTCTGAGAGCCCTTAGTCCCTCGGAGTCCTATGTAGCCACCAGAATTGCTAATAAATCTGAAAAAGATTTTAGCAAAAAGTCAATGTGTGCAGTTTAGTTCCCCATTTTGAGATTTTGAGGCAGTCTCCCCCTCCTGTTAACTAAGTATGTTCAGTCCTTTAACATAGCGTTTTTATATTGATATCATCAATTCTTTAGGAGAGAATTTTCATCTGATTTCAAAACTAGAGTAAACTTCCTAAAAATTGATTTAGAAGGTACTGCATCTTTCTAACGTTATATGCACTGTGTGCTTATATTGGTTAAAAAAGCAGTCTTGTCCTTCTCTGTTTCTTTCTTACCACAGTGTCAGGGGACAATGCAACATGATAGAAAGGACAAATCAGCTGGAATTTCTAATGCTCTCTATACTGTTATAGTCAAAGTGCACACCTGGCTAGGATGTAATAATATTTCACATTTCTTATACCAAGAACAGCTGTAGTAGTTCCTCTCCTATCATTAGAAGAAAAGCACATAGCAAATTTTAAATTTTGAGGTGCTTCCTCTCACCCTTTCGACCCTTTCATCTTCAAACTAACTTTACATCAAGAAAACTTTTTGATTGTCTTGGGAATGAAAGTATGAGACAACCAGACTGACATACTTGAAATTACTGTCTTCCTGTTGCTGTTGAGGCTGAGTAGTGACATAAGAAATTTCAGTCTAAAAGTTTGGAATTTGTTATACCAGTGGAGCAGTTTGTATCTTGGAGCAGTGGTGGGGACTTTACATTCCTGGACTAGGTTTATCTCGTTTTGCAGCCAGGTTTTTGAAGGCTATACAGGGAGGAGATTACTGAACAAATAACCTTACAGCAAATGTACCAGTTTAAGTTGTAAACTAATATTTAATATTTTTTTTTAAAGTGTGAAGAAAGAATGAAACCATGGAGGATAAGTTCAAAAGAACTGAAAGAAAAATACCAAAGTAAAAATACTCTCATTAATGTGTAAAGAAGTATACATAGGGTTAAGACTTTAAAGTCAGAGTTAGTGAAACTCCACATTAATGATTCCCTGCAATGAACATCCTGTTAAATCAGAATCTCATTAACTTTTCTGATACTTCTAATGTTGAGACATAGATGAATCTAGGTTATTATTAAATCATGATATAATCTCATACAGAATAATAGGAAATAACTTTTTTTCCCTCAACTAATTATTATGAGTATAAAGGGAAAAGTATATAAATAATGTTCAGGTAAATAGGAGAGATGATTCATGGGATAAAAATAAGAACTAAGGGACTGGATTTAACTGCTATTTTTAAAAGTCACTGAGCAGTTGGTAGCTGTGGTTTAAGGAATTATCCATTGATCATAGCGATTTAAGATGCAAAGAAGAAGAGTTAAGAAATCCTTCAATGAAGCAGCTGTAAAAGATTGAACTACAAGGCAGTAATATTACCTGCAAGATTGGTTGAACAGTTACTACAATCTAGTGATTTTAAAAACAGACATTCAGAATGAAACCTGTTTATACAGATACACTTACAGAAGTCATCCGTAGCTCTGTAGGAATAACCTTGATATATTTCCCTGCAAATCTGAAAAAGTAGAGAAAATAATTCTTTGGATATTATTATTGGTTTGATGCAAAAGTCTAGAAAAGGTAATCATCTAATATCTTATTGCTTTTTTCTCAGTCTGATGAATAATTTAATTATTTTACCTGAACTAAATCTGCCTTCACAAGGCACTTGTGTATTCAACATTTATGCTATTTTCAAATTCCCAAGGGGAGAAAAAATATTCTCTTCAATTCTAAACCAAACCAATAAAAAGTTTCTAAAATCTTTAACTTCCTCCACCCCCTGCCCATAGATTATTGAAATAAAGCTAATGGACATTAATTTAGTGTATCTGTTAACATGACACAATATTGTTTCTGTAATTACTTTATCTTATTTTCTTTCTGTGTTCTTTTAGAGATCATCTATAGCTGGGTGTTTAATGAATTCCCATCTTTTGTGGCAGAAGACAGCAGGCGCTTCATCTCTCAGGAGACAGGCAATCTCTACATATCCAAGGTGCAAACATCCGATGTTGGCAGCTACATATGCCTGGTAAAAAACACAGTGACAAACGCCAGAGTTTTGAGTCCTCCTACGCCTCTGACACTGAGAAACGACGGTAAGAAAGGCATTATTTCTGGGGCCTACATGAAAGAAAAATACTGAAGTAAAAATACTCATTAATTTAAGAACCATGATTTTATTGTTTTTCAGTACATGCATGCATTTTCTGTAGCAACTGGCAAAGGAATGTTGTTCATGGAGACAGTTTCTTTTAAAACATCCAGACTTTGTGAGAATATTTAGATCTGTGAAGGCTGAGGTGCAAACTGACACCTCTTGGTGTATTTTTTTTAGAGCAGTTACTCCACCTTGCTATTCTGATATTCTGTCACTGACAGAGAGAAGCACATGTCCTTTAACAGGTAATGTCTATTTCCTTAGGACTCAGTTCAGTTGCCTCAACCCAAGTGGCTACTGCCACTCCAATACCTTCAGGCACCTGAGACATCCACTGGAAAATGCCACATGAGGCATATGCCAGGAGATCATTCATGGATTTGGCCACTGTTGTTAGAGACAGCACAAAATGTTTCCCTAAGTACACCTGTAGAAAAAGGAAGGTTGAGGAGAATGTCCATCCTTTTGTGGGTGCAGAATGTGTCATAGTGTCAGAGGATGACAAAAGATCTGAGGTACTTAGTGCTTTCCTTGCCTCAGTCTTTGATACCAAAACCAGTTGTACTCAAGGATATCAAACTCCCAGAGCTGGAAGCTGGCGATGGGGATTTGAGTGCTACCCCCATAACGGTTGGTGATCTGCAATGCCAATTAGATACCCAAAACTCTATGGGGGTGGATGGGATGTACCCAACAGTAATGAGGGAGCTGGTGAAATAGCCCACCAAGCCACTCTCAGTTATTTACCAACAGTCCTGGTTATCCAGAAAAGTCCCAGACTAGAAAATAACAAACACAAGAAGGATCAGAAAGACGACCCAAAGTGCTGGGTTCCACATTTGGGTCACAATAGCCCCAGGCAGTGTTACAGGCTAGGAGCAGAGTGACTAGAAAGCTGTCTGGCAGAAAAGGACCTGGGGGTGCTGGTGAGCAGCAGCTGAACGTGATCCAGCGTGTGCCCAGGTGGCCAAGAAGGCTGATGGCATCCTGGCCTGGATCACTTGTGGTGTGGCCAGCAGGAACAGGGCAGGGATTGATTGTCCTGCTGTACTCAGAACTGGTAAGGCCACATCTCAAGTGTTTTGGGCCACTCACTTGAAAAAAAGATATTGAGGTGCTGGACTAAGTCCAGAGAAGGGCAGTCAAGCTGCCGGAGATGTAGAAATCACATCCAATGAGGAGTGGCTGAGGGAGATGGGATGGTTTAGCCTGGAGAAAAGGGGGCTCAGGGGAGAGCTTATCACTCTGTACAACTGCCTGAAAGGAGCTTCCAGAGAGGTGGGTGTCAATCTCTTCTGCCATGTCTCAAAGGAAGAGAGAAAATGGCCAATATTTTTCTTCTTTCCCATTCAATTGTGCTTTCTAGTTCCTCACAGCTATTCAGCGCATGTGAATGCATACCTACATAAATCAAAGAGAGAAAGAGAGAGAAACTTCTGAGAGTTTTCTTTTGTCTTGCTTATAGCTTTTTCTCAAATACTAGTCCTGTGCTACAGACACATTACAGAATCTGGATTTAAACACGGATGATTTTGTTTAATAGAGTAAATGAAAATATGTTCACGAATTAGAATGAAATTAAGTTAATATTTATTTGTTATAGCAAATTTAAAGTTCCTTCTGCATAGCATGTAGCCTCTGCAGCAAAAAGCTGTTCTTTTCATTTATCACTTCCTATTTTCCTTTGCTGTTTTAATACTCATGTTAATTATTGAGTTTCAGGTGTTTAATTTTACTGATTTGACATAAACAACTTGATCTGTTTGATGATTTTTTTTTTTTTTTTCCAAAGTTAAAACCCCCAAACATTGACTGCCTTTTTAATCTCTTTGGACTCCGAAAAAAAATAGAATTTTATTGTCATATTTATTATTCATATCTTAGTCTATTTATTCTTTATGATATTTCTTCATGCTTTTATTTGGCTCCATCTTGTGCAGAAATTCAATAGATTAATTATCCATCTTCTACTGGGAGTACATACACAATACACTGTAAGAAATTGAGAGAGTAAATAAGGATAAAGGCAGCAGTCTACATCACTGAGCTAAGAAAAAAAATCTATGAAGGAAAACTCTGCAGATTTTTTTAAATGTCAAGTGGGTAGTAAATAACAGCCTTCAGCAAAATTTTGTTTCACGGCTGGCTGTCACACCACTGTGATAATCCAACCTTGTGAACTGTGCTGGAGTATTGGGGAAGTGTTTGCACATAGATGAACAGCTCCTCAACAATTTCCCAGTTTCCTGAATCATTTTTTCACACACATGAATTTCTACTAGGCTTTCTTGCCTTAATTTTAACCTGTTGGTATTTATGAAAAGCTCCTTTATATTGTCATGGAATTCTTCAGTATTTCTTAGTAAATTGCTTGCTTTCCTGTATGACTGAGCAAGTTTCTCAGCGAAGTTTCTCAAATTTCTACCAAACCTTGCAGTCTCCCTAAACCTACCTTAAAAAAACTTTTTAGGGAAAGTACTGGTTGCTAAATCATATTATTTGGGACATCTTTCTGGTTCTACATCCTCTATATAACACATTAGTATGGGCCTTTTAAAAACTATCTGGGATTATAATAAAAAAAATCCATAAATCATACTGTACTTTTTAATTTTCACACAAATGGCCTTAGGTAATATTTCCTTGTCCATTTACAAATGTTAAAGGGTGATGAAAACTTTTTTAAAGTATGTGTTCATTATGTGCCAAAATACAGAATACCTGCTGGAAAGTAGTGCTAACTAGTTGAAGAAAAGTAATTTATGAAGAAAGAAGCAGCTGGGAATAGACTCCAAGAGGGAAGTGAGAACTTAAAATGGCATTAAAACAAACATCAAATTACCTGAAAATATACTCAACTCTAGGTTTGCTGAGTTGTGTTATATGTTTTTAAATATGGCTTTTTAAGTGCATTTTTTTTTAAATCATAAAATTACTTGAATTACTTCAAAATTTTCAGATACTCAGATTTAAAAATAATACATCTTTCTAAGTTCCAGTGGTTGGCATCACAACTGGCATTACCCTAAGCAGTGAGCACATTTGTTAGAAACCATAGGAAGAGCTTGTGGTTTTAAACATCTCTTACAAATAGCACTATATAAACAAAGCAATTTATATAGCCTGTATTCTCCAAACATATATATCATTAACTCCAAAATACTCTAGTTGATTTATTTATCATCATTCTTAAATGTTGATGTATATACAGTGCCTGTGCCCAGGGAACTAGACAGTTTGTGACAAAGAGCACTCCAATGATAACACTGGTCTCTATTTATCTGTGAGAAAGAAATGGAATAATATTAAGGCATTCTGTCAAACTGCAAGATTGTAAGAACTTACTGGGATTTTATTAATCTTTTATTTCTTTGGTGATGTGTCTCAAAGGGGAGCTTAACTGTTTGATATGAAGCAAATTAAATAAAAACATCAAGAAATCCTTCAGTGGGTTCTGAATGAATACTTCATTTGTTCAGACGTCCTTGACAATCAGTCATTTCATATAATTCAATTTCACTTCAAGCTGGGTTATAAAAACACCCTAAAATTCTGAGGAGACAAAAAGTTTTAGCAGGAAATAAAAAAAAATGCGTCATTTCATTAACTGTCTTTTAATGCATTACAAACTTTGAAGAAATATTTGATAACTGTTTACACATAATAAACAGCTTTGTTAAATTGCATCTCCACAGGCTTGAATGCTGATTGGAAGCAGTAAATTTTCTTGACTCATAAAAACAACAGAAAATCTTTTTAAAATTAGGAAATAGAAACCTAGAGAGTATAAACATTTGATGCTTGAGAGCTTAAGACATTTATTTTGATTTCACACATTTTTATTCCAGTTCTTACCTTTTTATCCTTCTTATCTTTTTTATTTCTTTGGAAAATATGTTAACTTTAACATTATTACTCTACAGTAGCGAGTTATGTAATTCTTCCTTTTAGCTCTGTGCATATACTGCATGTTAGCCTTGCTATGGTGAAATTTCCAGAGGGGGGGAAAAAAAAAAACAAAACAACAAAACAAACGGGGGGGAGAAAAAAAAATAAAAAGAAAAAAGAAAAAGAAAAAAAGAAAAAAAAAAAAAAAGAAAGAAAGAAAAAAAAGCAGCACCCTGGACAATTTCAGACATCAGAGGATACTTTCTACTGTGTTCCGTTAGGTTAAATTAGTTTAACCTCCAGAGGCTGGTATGTCTGTTCAGACATATTCTCATGTAACTGACTTTCAGATTTTTTTTCCATGTCTTTGTGGTCTGTGAACCAGTGAACGGAATTTTGTCTGTCCTCATTGTAGTGATTAATTCAGTGTGAATAACAGTCTCACATAAAGATAGAACATATAGTTATTAAGGTATTAAGAATGTTAATTTCTAAATTTCCATGATGAAATATGATCTGCATATGCTTTTTGAGGTTAAACTCTGGGATATGTTGCTTGAACATCACTAGACTATCTAAAGATCTCTTTACCAGCATGAGGGAAAATCTGGAAAAAATCATAGCAAATTCCCAAATACTAGAAATCAAGCAATAAAAATGCCCAGTGTAGCATAATAAGGTAATAAATAAAGACAAAACAAAATTTGCAGTTTCACAGACATTGCTGACGAATGCTGACAGTTGTGAATTAACTGAAACCTAGAATTAAAAAAAAAAATTCTTAAAGATGAATTCTAATGGTTTTGACCTGTCATTCTTTGCCTTTCTCTGGTTTTTCTGTGTTCCTTTTTAAAAAATTTTTTCCAACCTTTATTAGTGGTTTTGTCCTCTAATTGTGTTACTCAGATGGAGCCAAATTCTAGAAGACAATAAAGTATGCCTGGATTTTAATAGGGGTTCGAAATACATATTCAGCTGTGACTTAATTGTGCTAGCTTTCTGGAGCTTCCAGCCTTCCCAGTTTCATGTTGGTTGTATTGTAAGGTTTCACAGTAACATTTTGTATTTGAATCATGCAAATCCATAAAAGCTGTACAGATACTGTAGAAGTTCTTCATACTCAGTACTTCAGGGCAAGAATCAATCCTGAAGTAATCCTACTTAGAGTTTTGATTTTTTTTTTTTTTTTTTTTTTTTTAAGCAGAGACAAACTGTCTGGGCAAAATCAAGTTTGTCCTTTAGTGATTGATAACAAAGACTGATAACACTGACAGTGACATGAATGTATGCAAGGTTTGCTCCAGGGGCAGGTTGATAAAATTGCAATGTCCCTGGACAGCCATTACCTGATAGTAAATATGTTTCTCCTGTAAAACTGTAGTGAAGTATTGTAATGATAGGTCACTCTGAAAACTGAAAATAGAAGTCTTCCCACAATCTCTGCTTTACTCTACTGAAAATATATCCTGCATTGAAATTTTTGTATCTTTTGTTCTGCTCCTGTGCTAAGATCATCCTGCAATGTTGTCAAAATAATAGGATGAAAATCAGGATTAAGAAATGTCAGTGTAGTCTTATTTTAATTAAAAAAAAAAAAAAGCAAAACAAATAAATAAAAGACACATAATAGGATGGGGGAGAGTTGTTGGGTTTTTTTGAGGTTTTTTTAATTCCCAAAATAGTAATTCTTTTTTTAATTTAGAAGGTCGGTTCCAGCAATGGTTTAGAAAGTTAGCAGCAATTGTTCTTAGCTATAGGCAAGAAAATCTCTAGGTAGGCAGAGAATTTTATGGAGGACTTCTATACAATAAAACTTTTACAGAGTGTTTTATGGGAATTGTAGAATAGTTGAAGAACACTCTCAAACAGCACACAACAGTTCAAAGACACTATTTGTAAAACAGTTAATCTAAAAAAGTAGAGAGAGAAAATAACTCAGGATGGTCTTTTGACAATATAAAAGGGTTGAACCCAGGGGGCTATGGGGCTCTTACAGGACAAAAACAGGGAAAGGCTGGGAAAAAATTATGTCCCAGGATTCAGTGTAGAGAAAGAACTCTTCAGCTGCAAAAGCTTGCGTTGAGCTTAGTCTGCATTTGAGTTCTCTTATGTTAACCTCTCTATGGGGATTTTTAATTGCTATGTCTTCCCATTAGTTTATAGAAATACTATATGCTGGAAGTGTAGTTACCTTTTAGAATTAGCTTAAATAGCTCAAAATTCTAGCTATGTAGCAACTCGCACACCTTCTGCACTGATGTTTTCTTGTTTCACTCCTTCTCCTCATGATTTATGAAACTTGCACAAAGAAAGAATTAACTGATACATATACAGAATATACAAAGCCCAAAATAACTGAACTTGGAAAAAAAGTTCCTCTACATTCAGCTCAGGATTAGGAATGGTGTTGCATTGAACCATAACTATTAGATTTCAGACAGAAGTATGTTGGCAATATTTCAATTCTTTGTGACTGAATTCAAATTTGTGCAAATTGATAATGAAAGTAACCTTTACAGCTGTATAAGGTTTCAGATTATGAAGAATGGTCCTGAATGTTATGTGTCTTAGTGCTCAGGCTCTTAGATACAAATTCACCAGTGACTGCTGCTTTGCAGTCATAGGGTGTGGCATAATATTCAAATAAAAATTACTTGTCAGTTTGGAATTCTTGCCAGTGTAGCAAAATAATTTGATTGTGAACAACCATAGTTTTGTTTGAAGTTAAAACTGCAGCAAGTAGGGAACAGGATGATTTGTTGCTATTGGATCTAAAACAATGGTTATTTAAATATTTGTTGCTGATGACAGAGTAATTTCAGTGTTTGGTCTTTCATGTTAAGGAAATAATAGATTCCTTGTTTTGCATGGTTATATGAGCAGTCTCAATCAATTTTTTTTTTTTTTTTTTTTTTTTTGGAAGCTTTTTCCAGGTAATTAGATACAGTGAATATTAGAGCAACACTATTTCTTGCAGTCGCGTTCTAATTGATCAGAAGTGAGGAAAATACTCTCTCTGGGCATCACAATAGTTTTGACACTTCTGACACCCAGTTGGAAAGGGAATATTCTGTTTTCATCCTGTAAAACAACTTTACAGGGTGCAAGGAACAAAAAATTAAGCTTAAGGTCATATTTGAAGTAGAAACAACTATGTCATTTCCTATAGGAAAAACGAGATCCTTAGAGAACTGTGAACATTTCATCAGGAAGACAATTAAAAACTCCATAAAAATTGGATCCTCTTCCTAATCGCTTAGATTAAGTAATATTTCCCAGGTTTCTGAATATCTTTTGTGAGCTTGTCCTGGATGAATATCATGCAATTGGAAAAGAGAAACAACAAACATTGGCCAGTGATGCCTAAAAGAAATCTGCCATATATTTCCTGTGCCAGGTTCAACGGAATCTCATTCCCTGTAAAAACAAAAAGGAATAAAAATCCCCATGATTTGGTTTTCCTTGACCTAGGCCTTCCAAGAAAAATGATATGTTGACTAGTGTAGTGAGTCCTTCTTTTTCTTGATGTGTATTGCTGCTCAGAAAAATTATCTACATACCTAGTCAGTGAAAATGTTCAGGTTTCCATGTTTAGATAAAACTGTATAGGCAGAAATCTTCATACTGGAATGTTGTATACAAGCCATTCACATGTCCTCACTCATCTCTGGATGTACAAATGGTGAAGTTTGGCTTCATCCAATGCCAGAAGGAGAGCTTAAATGTCATTTTACAAATATGTGGGAAATTGATGAAGTCTAGGTTATTAGTCAGTAAAGACTTTTCTACATAGAAAAAGACTGGAGACTCATTCACAATTACTGCTCCACATCTTCAAACACAAGCAAACAGAAATCTCTACAGCCCAGTCTGTACACTAGAAATTTTGGGCTCTCATTTGAAGAACTAAATAATATAAAAATGTTTCCCTCATTGCTTATTCTATTATTGCTTTTGTGTCTTTAGGGTTTGGACTCAGTTCCTTTTATTTCAATCATGAAACAGCTGTTTACCATTGAAAATTAAGCACTTTTAGTTGTTTTTGATGTTTAAGAGAGGCAGAAAACTCATTTGCATCTATGGCATACATACATTAGATATAAATAACAATATGTTTCAAGATAGTAATACTATTTCTAGAAAGGTCTTTCCAAAAAGAGTTCAGAGTTCTGTGTTACTGATGAACTAGTAAAATCCAGTAGGAGTAAAACATGGATTTTAAAGTGGTGAGAGTAAAGTGATGCTTAAATTTTAAACACTTTTTTTTAGCTAAATGGGACTTTCTTTCACATTTATTCCTCTGTAATTAGCGATACATTAACATCCTAATTCTTAGTTGTAAACTAGGATTTATTCCCTTCTTGTGCTGTATTCATTATGATATTTTTTCTGGACTCTGAATTACCAATTTTTCTTTCATATTAGTGTATATTCCAGTAAAGACCTCTTTCCATCCAGTGATATGCAATAGGATTTACTCTCTCACAAATGAAAACAATGTTGGCACTTTAGTATTATTTCACTTTAGTGCTTAGTTCAGTGCATTATAGAAGGCAATTTCATATGAGCATTTTCAAGGCTTATCAAATGAGGAATTGATAGCTGAAAACCTGGCTGAGAGATATCTAAGTGGAAGGAATGCTGTGGACTGTTATCTTAAAAACAACCATCCCCACAGTAAATTTTTAGGGACTTACAGCAGGCCCTGGTCCTTCCATATAGAATAAGATTAATAGCAGGTGAGTCAATAAACTCTTCCCAGTGCATTTAAAATCTCTGCTGCAGACCAGATACAATGGTGGGTATCATCATTATACTTGAATTATTTCAGTTTGTGCTATCAATTTACTCTCATTGTACATGTAGATATTCAAGGCTCTCACAAACAAATGTTTGGAGATATTAAATGGTTCAGGTCTTCAGGGAAAGTGCTAAATATTCATTTGCCACCAAGGGACCCACACCTTAGACGACCTTAGTTTTCATCACAGATTATAGATAGGAGAAGAATTGAACATTCTGTAAGCGATTTCTTAGGCATTTTCTTGGATTTAGACACTTATTCACACAACAGATCCTCATTACAATGTGATAGGATACTCAACTTTTGATCTGTAAAAATATTAAAAAATTCTTATGCAGCAGGATGAGTTTATCACTCCTCAAGAGATTTCCCAGAAACTGAGAGAAAGATCCAAATTAGTAAGAATTTAAATTGAAATTGTCTTTAGAGCTTTGTCCAGGATGTAAGAAAACCCTGTTAACATTCCGACACTGTCTCATTAAGACCGTGGACTTTGTGCAAACCCCTCAGATGAATATTCTTAGTCACTGAGCTGGGAGAGTTTTATCATTTGTTAACAAAATTATAGCAAGTATCAATCCATGCCTAATCTTTCTCCTGGATACAGGAAATATTTGCCTTTCATTTTGTCCTAAACGTTCTGATGATGTTTAGCCAGGAATCTTAGAATCTTTTCTATCTACTGTCTTAAAGGTTTATCAGCCACTTATTGAAATACTCCCTGTAACCTGTTCCATTCAAAATTAGGCTCCAAAGGACGTTAA
This sequence comes from Hirundo rustica, assembly GCF_015227805.2. Classification (NCBI taxonomy): domain Eukaryota; kingdom Metazoa; phylum Chordata; class Aves; order Passeriformes; family Hirundinidae; genus Hirundo; species Hirundo rustica. The sequence goes on from NC_053451.1 coordinate 40,523,213, forward strand.
AGAGCTATTATTGAAAGAGTACAAACACAAATCATTTTAGCTGAAAGGATTTAAGGAGCTTTCATGTTTTGGGAGATGTAAGAGGGTAGTTAATATCTGGATGATTAATGAAAGAAGCATTAGACTCTGAACTGCTGAATAAGAGAACATGTGATGATTTCTCAGCAGTCAGATCTTTTTTTGCTCCCATGAAGGAAAAATATCTTATTGTATGGATGTGTCGGTTTTTCCACACTCTTCATCTGAGCTTGTATAAGTCATGGATTGGCAGGCTAAATGAAGAGGTATTGCAGCAAAGCAATAATGTCTGGTATCCTGTCTGTACTCTTTCCCTTGTAGCTGAAAGAACTGAAAATCAGAAACTGATCTTGCTTCTTAATTCCAGTCTCCATTTCCATTAAATGGTCCATAGTGGATAATGTAAAAAATTTTAGCTGCAGTAATATCTGTAAATGTTTGAAATTTTATTGCATCTGTTCCTGTGATATGTAAGTGCCTCAAAATCAATATTTATCACATTGTTATGTCATGTGTTTTTTTTTTTTTTTCCATAGAAAAATGAAATGCAGACATTATAGCTTCGGGTTCGTAAGACACTGAGTAGCAGAGTGCAGAACTCAAGTCACAGATTTACAAGGGGGAAAACTTGTTAAATAAAACCCCTTATTAAAAGTAAACCTGATTTTCTGAATACTTTTTTTTTACTTGGGTTGGAGAATAATTACTTTGTGATAACTGCACCACTGTAAAAAAAATATCTGAAGGAGAGATATCTTCTATAAATATTGAGGCCCCTTTCTGGCTAGATGACTAACAAGCCACTGATTCTAACAAGGTCAAACTGTGCTTTGTCCTGGGATATGCTCAGTCATTTAAATCCGTGTCTTCTTTGGTAATCAGAGAGAGAACAAAAGGATTGTTAGCTTTTAAATCTCTCCCAGCCAAGAAGACCCTGCCTGAAAAGGCAGAGACCCAAACACTGGAACATTTGAGGTGGAATGACATATTTCAGAATGAAGGACAGGGATAAGATTTACTTAAAGAAACAGTAAAGTTTGGCTTTAAAACTCTAATTTAAAAACTCCATTTCTAATCCCGGACCAAATTTTGAGATACACTAAACTAGATGTATTTTGAAGAGATATGTTTCATATTAATCACAAATTCAGTACTTTTATACCCAGATCTGAACTCTAGTGAAAGACAAAGCTTGTGAAGTAGGGAGTGTAGTAAACTAAGCAATTAGTCTAAAAAATAGTGAACGATAGGGGTGAGGCCTTGAAAGGTAAAGGATTTTCAGGAAGGGTCCATTTTCATGGGAAGGCAGAGCACAGCAGCCCTGAGAACAGCATCCTATTGCTCTGTAGTGCCCAAACCACATCAGTTCTGTGATTTGTTAGCTGCTTGAAAATCGTATATTATGTTTTTATTCTCTGCTGATCAATTTTATTTATTGTTGTATTTCATGTTTGATAACTGCATATAAAAAATGACTGAGAGGATTTTTTATGGCCCTAGCCAAACTTCCATAAGAGAGTCATGTACATAAGCCTGAGATAGATTGATTCCAGTGCCCATAGCTCAAAACCTCAATATTTCTCAAAAGTTCAGGTTCCTTTTAGCATCTAACACAAATGAACAAAAATCTTTATGAAAATGCAGGTGGTGGTGGTTTTACCATCACTGTACGGACTAAAACAGAAGCTGGAGAGCTAAAGAGCCTAGAGGAACCACAGCCATGGCAGAGCAATTATAGTGTAATGTGGGAAGGTAAGGCCTTAACAATTCCCTTAATATCTATGCAATGGCCTTCATGGTTTCAAAGATCATAAATAATAAGGATGAAAAATATCACTCTGCAATAATAGACTTTTGTTTCCTAATTTTCATTGGGACACCAAGCAATTGCTCAGTAATTTTTATACATTTCCTGCCATTTGCTGCAGGCATGTCGCTTTCTAGGGTAGCAATAACCCAGAAGAACAGGACATGGTACAAAGCATCAGCTATCAGCATTTCATTAAGAATATAAAATGATGGCATGACATGCTAAGAGCATTCCGTACGTGTACACATTGCACTTACCAAAGGGACTTTTAGTAAGTTAAAAACATAAGATCTGGAAGATAATATTGTCCCTCAGATGGGTACAGATGTACTGTATTATTTTAAAGGCAAGAATAATTTAATCCTATTTTAAGTTCTGCTTTTATTCATGGCTAAAAAAACAAATGTTAAATACTATATTGCAACTCAACACAATTATTTTGCAGAACAAAGCCTTACCCAAAAGTAAAACCACACTGTTTTTAATTTCATTGAAACACAAAACCTGTCAGTGAGTGTGAACAGTCAGCAGATGTCAGAGGTTTAAGAGGAACACTTTAGGAATATAACACCCCATCAAAAAACATAAGTGAGCTATTTTCAGCAGCGTTCACTACAAGGGAACATCAGAGATTCCCCTATCAGGACTGAAGTTCTTGTAATTGAAGTATAAATGGAAAAAATCTTGGAAGAAATATTGACACTACACATAATGACAAAACTCCAAGGCCCAATTTTGGTATGGAAGGAAGTGGAATGTACTGTTTTTCTTCACTGAGCCGTAGGACTAAAAGGAAGGTAGATAGGAAAGTTGGTGAGGTTTTTGTTGTTGTTGTTGTTGTTTTGTTTTGTTTTGTTTTGTTTTGTTTTTTTGTTTGTTTTCAAAAAAAAGAACTCCTAAGAACATCCGAGGAATAACAGACCACTTGGTCTGACTTCTGTGTCAAGTGTGTTAGTAGAAAATGCATTAAAATGTATGATCATTAGGATTGTATTTAGCACATTATCATACAGTCGTCTTACCACACAGTCATATACCAACAACACAGCTTTAAACAAGAGAAGTCATGCTTCAGTCTGTCTACAACTTTCCTAAAGAGTCTAAGAACAGAAATGGCCAAGCTGCTTTCATTTCACATTGTTCTTTACAGGGTCACCCATCAAAGGCTGTCGAAACAACTAAATTCTTAGAGGAGCTGAAGTACAGCAATTAAAAATAGATTTTAAAAAATCTACCTATTATATGAGTATCTAAACAGTTTGGAGAACTGGGAGACTGTCAGTGAAGACTCCTCTGGGACTTCACTCTTCAACATATAAACTATCTGGAAACAAAATTAACAGGGAAGTAGAGAAGATTGTTGATGTAGAATTATTCCAAATTTTTAGAGTTAAAACTAACCCTGAAAAGCTACAAAAGGATGTTGTGATAATAGAAATAGCATAGATAGGCAATAAACCATGTCACCACCACCAAATTTATATAATACCTAAAAATATGATACCTTTATTAGATATTATCAGTAAAGAGATTAGCTCAAGTACAAATCAGCAAATAGAACTGAATTTTGTGGAACAAACAAAAAAATTCCAAGGAAAAAATAGTGTAGTAGAAAGATCTGCATCCTCATTGTTGCTGTGCTGTTTCTCGTCTTTACATTTCAGAGTGATAGAATGGAATTTGAAGAGGTGCCACGGGGGCATTAGGAATGTTTATTAAAGATTCTTTTTAAGGAAGGTTTAGTGGTCTGTTAAAGATAAATTTAAAAGGAGATATGATAGATATCCTGTAAAACCATATCATTGGCAAACTGAGATAAATCAGAAACTAGTATTTATAATCAGAAAAAAAAATTCCAGAAAACAGTAAACGAAGTCACAAGGAGTGTAACTAAATTATAAATTTATTGAAGTGTTACAAGCCAGTGGGAGCACATTTTTATGACCTATTATACCAGACTTCAGTCTAGGCTAAGGGAAATTTTAATTGACTACCATTTTCATGGCCTGGCTTTATTTTAATACCCAGGACACACATGGTTTTGTTTTTTTTTTTTTTTCTTATTAAAAAAATTCATAAAGCAATGTCAATACACTGACTTAGTCATGTCTTGGAGGAAATGGGTCAGTATTGCTAGCACATGTAATACTTGCAGGATTATGTTTTTCGAAAAAGAAATTTGCTGCCTATAAAGCCACATTATTTATAGAATTACATGATTTGACATAAAAGCATTTTATGCTTTCTGCCTCTATAATTTGATTCACTTATGAGACACATTTAGATTTTCAAATTAGACTTGAGCCCCTGACGAAACATTCAAATGCATATATGTTCAGGCTTCCTCCCAGAATCAAGCTTCAGGAGCCTGAGTGACAGGGGGAAAATGAGGGCACAGCCCCACTGGAAACTCTTGAGCCCCATAAGGAGCATTTGAAGGCTAGGAATGTATGTTATGCAATTTCAGTCTTATGTATTGTTTTTAGGTCTCGTAAGTTGTGGGTTGTTTTTCCATCTATCCCTGCCAGTTGTTATTGTCTCAGCTGTAAAACTCATATTCTTCTGCTTCTTACGCTTTCTTTTCTTTCTTGCACAAGAGATCTCTTTTCTCTCCTTCCTTTTCATCTCTTGTTCCTATCTGCTTGCTTTAGAGGGGTTTTTTTATTTTTTTGAGAATCTTGACTGATTTTTATAGATTTAGACTCGTCTTCTTGTTACTTTTTCAACAAGTCAGATTTTATTCAGTTTTCCTCATCTAAAAACCTGAGCAATTCTTACTTTGTTAAATACACCCTTTTGTTCCTGAGTATTTTCTAATCCCATAGCCCAAATTCCACCTAACCAACAGCTGTTAGAGTCATATTCTTCTCCTTCCATGCTGACTATGATATTTCTTCCTAGTGGCACCAAATACAAATGTCTCACCTCACCTTATAAAACATACCTCCACTTCCCTATTGATTTCTCATTTTCTAAGGTCTTGTGATTCACCAAAGCTGTCAATCATTCTACAGGAATCCTGAGATGCCTTTATTGATTTCCATTTTTATATTTTCCCATTCCTGAATGTTTCCCCATTTCCTAGAATGCTATCTTACAGTATTGTCCTGAAAAGATATCTGCCAAATTAAATGTCTCACTGGAAATGCCACAACTGAATTTTGCATGTCTACATATCTGTGCTTGTATCTGTGTACACAAATGCTCCTGCATAATTTGAGGGGGTTTTGTTGAGCTTACAAGATCCTCAGTCAAACACAGCATGATATGTTGATTTATCCATCATAATTCTCAATGTATTGGTAAACAAAGATTTGGTCTATGAAAATTCTTGCTCCTCTATTGATTGGCCGCTGTAATCTTTGAAAATTTAAATATTAACCCAAGTTTGAAAAAATAAATAATTTTTTTAAGCTCAATTTTCTGCTGCTGGTAGACTGAAGAGCATTTTAGTATATATATACTGGACCTGAGCACAGTATACCAGATCAAGTGGGGCTATCTCCCTTGATTTCCAGCTTTACTGCTGGGCAGATTCAAAAAGCAAGCCACGGGTCTTTCTGTGATAATGGAAAACTGATGATATTTCAAATTTTAAACATTCACTATTTTCCAGGTGTGATGGGGGAATATGAACCAAAAATTGAAGTCCATTTTCCTTACACAGTTACAGCTGCAAGGGGAACTACTGTTAAGATGGAGTGCTTTGCACTTGGAAAGTAAGTACAGATTCTTTCATAATTGGACATCATTGTTTATTAAGACGAGACGTGCCTGATTTGTGGTTTCATTATTTTGCTGGATTTTGTTTTTACAGACAATCTTTAATGCACTCTCAAAAGAACAAATTGACTAAGAAGCTAATTATGAACTCCCTGCTCAGTCATTTCTGTAGTCAGGAATTCAGTCAGTCATGTTAACACTGTCTCAGTCAAAATGAAAAGTACCAATCTCAGAAACAAAAAGAGAAAAGATTTTTAATTGAATTTTTTACCAGATTCACACCCATTTATTCACTGGGATACTACAGACCAGTATATTACAGTTTGTTCTATGCCATAATTGGAGAATAAACAAACATTAGTAGAGTTTTCTCCCCTCCACCATATTTATAATCTATACATGAAGCTAAGAGCACAATGTCTTGATCATGGCCTAACACACTTTGTGGCAGTGCCTACTCTATAATTTCTACCTGACCTAACAGCACTAGTACAGAATGGGTGTTTGCTATTCATGTCAAGCATTTTTTTAGGTGTTTGTTGATAACAGTTTAGAGAGAGAAAGTATGAGAATTTGAAACTAAAATTACTTCTAAACAGTATTCAGATAGCAGAATATAGGATGAAATTCATAGCGTTTCAGTTTTGTGGTGGTAGTTACTATTAGTTACTCAAGTTACTGTTATCACTGCTCCCAAAAATAAGGTTGGCAATTTTAGTATACAGCCAGACAGAACTAAGTCAATTCTAGCGATTCAAAGGGATTCTTTCCTCTTCACATACATGCTGCTAAAAACACGTTCCTTCAGTGATGTTTCTCTAGAGACCTAAAAATTATAATGGATAGGGTTCTTTCCAAAATACCTCATCAAATTCTGTGTGGTGTGTTGAAAAAAATCTCACCATAATGAATTCTTTTCAGTTCCTTTTCATAATGATGTTCTTTTTGGACATCTTGCCCCTAGTCTCCAAAGTTATGGTGCTGAATATCATATATCTCGCTTGCTTTTATAGTTCATGGTTTATTAAAAAATATATGTTTCTTACAGCATGGCCTTGATTAAGAAAAAAAGGAAGCATTTGTCTTTTTAACTCCTTTGGAGGAACTTCACAAAGGAGTTAGCTTGAGAAACACTAACACACCAATTCTTACTTACCTAAGGAGAAACAAAGCATAAGAGGTTAGGAGTTTTAAGACAATAGTCTGTTTTCCTGATGCTCATTCCTTCAGCTTGTTCAGCAGATCTGATTTTCCAGACTGACTCTTCAAAGCCTATCTCTGCTACCTCAGAGGACTTTTTAAATGTTTTTATAGCCCTTTTGATCTTCATGTGTCACTGACCACTGGATTTTTTCTGTTCAGTTTTTTCTCTTAACAGTTCCTAATTACTGACTGGATGATATATATCTGAAACTTACTCCCTTCTTGCTGCTTTTTCATGTTTGCCCAATACCAAGATGCTCTCAGTGTGCAGGTCAACAGAAATTATACACAAATAATTAAAGATAAATTCTGACAAAGTTTTTCAGTTGTATATATTTAGGTTCGGGGAAGTTGATGAAGAATCAGGATGAAGCCAACACAGTCCAAACAAAAACTGGGAGACCATAGACCTCATGGAGGGAGCCATTATCAATAGCAGCTTTTGCAAATTCATTCCCAACATAAATGTAGGCAGTAGCTTAGAAAACAAATGTGAGACAAAAACTTTTGTGGGGTAAAACACAAGTCTTATGTTTTATATAGTAAAGATGAGCAAAGAGGTATATGACAGAGGACAGAAAAGCAATAAATGGAGAGAATCCCTGAGATACTGAAATAAATGAGGAAAAGGGCTGTTTCTGTAGAGGCTGATGGCTCCAGGCTCTCTCCTGACAGAAACATTGCCAAGTCAATAGCTGGCAATGAGGCCCTTTTAGACTCTGGCTATGGTTGAAGCAGTAACCAATACATTACTTCTTATTTTCCTCATTTTGCTGGAATTAAATTGCAGTTACTGACAGATTACAAGTCAACTTTCCAGAGAAAAGTAGGTATGACACATGTTGTCCTTTGCAACCATCACTGAAAGGAAGAAACAGACCTACTGGTACCTTCCATCTTCAGCACCATGAGATTTAGTAATCTGTCTCAAAAAGATTCAATCACAATTCAAGAAGGAAGGTGAAGCTGACAGGAAAGACTTCAGTTAGGTTATTTCCTCTTTTTTTTTTTGCTGCTAATCTTTAAAAAACAAAATATCAAAACCTGATGGTCAAGGAATTCAAGGTTATCTAATAAGATAATTGACCCCATTTGCTGCTATTGTCATGAGCAGCTATTTTTACCATGCACATTCCTTATCTTCTTTTCCCAGCCATTAATGCACAATCAAATCAGCTGAGCTGAAATTACTTTCAACTTGATATGGTAATAATTACATGAATGACATTTCAGGCACCATTTGAAACCTGGAGGCTGAGATGAGATGTAGAAATGCATCAAATTTCCTATTAATTTTCATAATTTTCGTTTTCATAATTTTCTTTTTTTGTCCCCTTCTCTTATTCCTGATGCCCTGTAGGGGTTGTTGCTTCTTACATTGCCATGAGTCCTGTTTGTTAAACTGAATCAACAGCTAACCTGTTCTTTTTTTATTTAGTATTTTGAAACTTGGTATTTTGAATTCTTATTGTAAATAACTCTGGGGCTATTACCATCTCAAAACAAATACGCTGCTTTTTGCTGGATTTCTCGTGCTTTAATTTAGCTGTCTCTGCTCTCTCCACTGTAATTGTGAGAATGACAGATGTTCCAGTGAGATTTTCTGAAGTAGATATTTGGCAAATATTCCAGGAAGAGCCTCGTCTTTAGTTACTGATTAATGATTTATTAATAGTGTTTATTTAGCACTGTCAGTCACTATGGCTGAAAGAATTAAATAAATTGAAGCTCTGCAGATTTTGTCTTCAAACTAAAGTCAAATGTCTTAATTGCTTGACAGAAAAAAAATCTGAGAGGGATTTTATTCTGACCCAAGCAATATGTAGCTGCTTCAGTTACAAGTGAAAATATTATGTTACTGGTGTCACTTACAAATAGACTTTGTAGTTCTAAAGAATTCAAAGTAATGCAGGAGTGAAATATCTCAAGATTATCTTATTTGTACTAGATAATGCTTCTTATCTTGAGCATCAGTCATTGGCTAAGAAATCACTGCATAAATCAATGATTTACTGCTGAGATTTAACAAGACATGAAAAACAGAGGAGCCAAATAAAATTCACTGCATATATATCAGAATGTGCATTTTGCAATTAGTGACCTTTTGTGGTGGATATAAGTGCTAGTCTGAGTTTGCTCTTATAGACATATTCACTGCCACATCTACACAACAATTTATGTTTCAATTACACCTATCTTTCATATATACGACATACAGATATGCCTTCTGCCACCCATTCATTTATGTAATTTCTATTAGAAATACTTGAATTTTTTTGTTCTCTAGCAAAACCAGGGATCATATTTTTTAAAATCTTGCTAAAAAACCATCAGCAATTGCAAGGTATTGAGATCTCTTTATTTTTATCTTTTCATAATAACAGAGTACTTATTTTTAATTTACAGAATTGCTACATCCTGATTAATATTTACATAGAACATTGTTAAAATAAATAACTGAAAAGAAAAAGAAAAAAATCTGGAAGAATTCAAATCATCTAAATTAATAAAAAATAATTCTAAACAGCAGTATGTTAATGTTTACTTTTAAGTTAACACAGTTTTCACTCCTTGTGTCTTCTTTTATTTAAAAAGACAAGCTAATAAACTAATAAATGAGCTAATGGGAAATGCAGTTTCTGTTTGTAGTCCAGATAATCCTGATCTTCTACGTCCATTTCAGTGTCAGACCTTGGACTTCTTATGTAAATCAGGAAGACAGATTAAGACCTTGTTCTTAGGAAAAGTTCTGGTGAAGATAATATTGTTTTCCTAGTTGACACTTTTGCACAAAGTACAGCATTCCTGGTTTTCCTAGGAAAAACCTGACCCTCTCACTTCAGCCTTCTCCTTAGTGCATTTTTGTTTGTGCATTACACCAGACTACTATTTTGTTTTCCATATAAAAGTCACATTTTATTGTTTTTCCGGCTCTAGTCAGAAAAAAATATAGAGTTTGTATTATGATATTGCCAGCAGCCAATTTTGAGTGAGTAATCATATTTTATTTCTCATTAAAACAAATTACAAGATGTGGGACATGGCAGTACTTGTAGATTACCAGAGTTTTCAGTCTTTTCTTTTAAAATAAGGGCCACATATACTGCTGAAAGGATTGTTTTGCTATTAAAAAAAAAAAAAAATAATAAAAAAAAACTTTATTTATAATATGGTTATTCCTAAAACACATAGATCAACACACCTGTATTTGATTCAAAAGAAATAAAAGAAACAATAGACAACAGTGCTGATAGACAATTTTTCTTATGACCCATTTGCTTGTTTTTCTGTTTTTTTGGGAGATATTTTGTACTTATGCTATTTCTGTACAATAGTAACATACACGTAATATACCAACATTCTTTTCAAATGCTAGGTTATTTCATTTTGGTAATGTCAAAATTATGGGTTTTGTGTTGAAATATTCTTAATTAATTACAAGAATAATTTAACAATATTTATTTTATTACTGAATTACAGCAAGGCTGTTTTGATAGATGTGTTGTTCATTTTGTCATATTTAATGTTGCCCTAATAATTCTATTGTTAACTTTGTTTGGAAGAGATTTATAGCTCAGTTGTAAGCATTCATCCCATTTGTAGTACTGCGTGCAGCAACTCAGCAGAAAGTCCATTTAAAAATCTAGCTTTCTAAATGAAATGAACTAAAAAGAACCTGAAGCTACATATATTTAAGTCACACAAGTTAATGAAATTTAGTGACATTTAATCTAAGAAATGTTCAAAAATATTCTCTTGAAACAACGAACTCTGAATCAATTCAAATTAAGAAATATCTCAAAGTTTTTAATCCATTAAATATAGTATTTTTTTGTAGTCTTCTCTGCCTGGTTTTCTTTTATCAGACTTTCCTAACTGATCTACAAGCTTTTATTAAAAATACCATTATCTGTTTTATGTCACTATCAATATTTTCATTGCAGACTTTATACCTGCTGTAGATACGCCATCCTGGAAGTATTTAAGGTTGGGCTGGACAGAGCTCTGAGCAACTTGGTCCAGAGAAAAGTGTCCCTGCCCATGTCGGTGGGGCTGGTACTCAATAATCTTTGTTTCCTTCCAACTCAAACCATTCTATTAATCTACGTAGGGAGAGCTAATCAAATATTTTTCAATATTTAGAAATAAAGGCAAAGTTTTTGGATAAGTGAGTATAATGCCTAAGCAAAGATAAAATAAAAAAACTAAATAAAAAAAACCCCTTTTTGATCTGGTGAAGAGAATTTGACTGTAACTGTGGAGAATTGCGTGAAGTTTCTGAAGAAGTTATTTTTGCTAGTGTGGCTCATTAAGCCAATGACACAGGGCAAGGACTACGAAGCAGGATTCTAGATATTGCAAATATTTTTGCAGGTGTAAAAATATAGGCTTTGCAAGTCCTTATTTTAAAGGGTTGTTTCAGTGAGGTCTGGTCAATGTCTGGGAAATAATGTAATGATGACGAGAATCATTTCAGAAATGAGGGTTAAAGGCAGCCAGGAATGAATCTTTGGTCAGAGGTTTCACAGTACTTGATTCCTTTCTTTTCTTCATCTACCACATAATTATATGTGATTTTTGGAGGAACAAGAAGTTCACAAACAATAATTTCATAATGAGTCACAGATCCAGGTTGCACACTTCTCTATCTAGCACATGCAGTTATCCATCTGGTCTCTACACACAGGGGAATAGAAGATTCCAGCATTGTACCATTGCTTTCTAACTTCAAAGGACTGACTTTAACCCTCTCTGCTCCTCAAATCTGTAACATATGGCTTTTTACTTTCAGACCACCAGTTAAAACTGGCAGCTAGCCTTCCATATATTTCTCCTTGACTTCTGTCCTCTAGTTGGCTCATCTTGGCAAATCCAATATTACCTACTGGTCTTGAACGTTTCTGAATAGGTCTTCCAAGATTCTTCCTCCAGGTCTGGCAGGAGGCATTTCCTGTTAAAAACTGTCAAGAGACTCAGTCAAGATGTTCCCATAACCAGACCCCTTCCCAGTAATTTACTGTGAAAAAAGGTCTCGAGGATTTCTATTCTGGGATCAGACTCTTTTCTAACCTAAGTCTCCATGTTATCAGCATGAATCCACATCTTGCTTCAGCCCTGGTGTTGTGCTGAGGAGTGGCAGAGCTAATGTACTGGTGATACTCCAACTTAAAGTTAACCACTGTTAACTTCACTACACTGAAACCCAGGGGCATTGACATGAGTGAGCAGTCAGGGCAGCAAGCAGCAGATGAGTATTACTGGGTATAAACATGACAATGGAGCGTGTTTCACTGGTTCATATATATGTATATATATACATGTATACAAAATAAAAAAGGACAATAGCATCTGAGATATAAATTGGTCTTCATTGTTTTTAGGGCCAAGTATGATGGTTCTGCTGTCAATGTATTTGGGATATGTCAGCAGATCTTTATTTTTCTTCCTGAGGATAAGCTGCCTTTTCCTTGGACAACCATAGGAAGGTTCTCAGGGAGCGAGTGCTTCTTTGCTAAGGAGTCTGATCACTCATGGAATAGCCATTCAGCCCTGGAAGTTGCTTAGTTACTGTTTTTTGGAAAATATTAAGCTACTTCTACTTTTCCATGAACGCAAAACAGTCCTTTCCTCTTCCCACAATAATGGTGGCACACAGAAACACCTTTGATTTTAAAGGTAACGTGGCATTAAATAAAGCAAATCACTCTAGATGCTATGCGTCCAATTCATTGTTGGAACTTGGACTGAAATATTTAGTCATTTTCCTACATATAGCAGAGCTACTGTGATAACAAGGAATGCTAGTAAATTATCATTTTCAAGTCTCAAGCTAATTCACAGTGTAGAAGTCCACAGGTAGTAATTTGCCTCTACCATCAAAACCAAGGTTTAGCATGATGTTCTATTTTTCATCTACTGGTCACAGAGAAATGAATTGTCTGTTTTCTCTTTTTAAAACAGAAAAATCATGCCATAGAGTATTAATCTAGCTTATTTATTTGCCCAAAATGAAACTGCACAATAGATACAAAACTGATAGAGAAATACTTAAGTTCCATAGGACAAAAAATCATGTTGCTCCATGTCCCATCACACCAATTTTCTCTACGGGAAAAATATTTTGTTAATCCTAGCAAATGCCAGACCTGGAAGCTGTGGGAGTCAGTTTTAAATTTTATTGATAACAAAATAATTGCAAGAGGGATATAAACACTCTCTGCAGAACAGCATTTGTCAATGTCATACATAGGGATGTCCTTTCCCCTCAAGATAAGCTTGTGATGAGAGGAAGGAACCTTTTTAAAGACAGGAGTGTCATCTTCAAGTTGAGTTTGTTTATATGCCAAAAATAGATCCAGGATAATTTTTTCTTTTTTCTTTTTTTTTCCATCAATATCACATATTGTTTATATCAAATAAATATTCCTTAGACTTTCATCCATTTAAAGTTCATTTTTAGCTCATGTTAAATAAGTATTTATGTTATAAGGTGCTAGAGACAGACTGAATTTTGTTCCTGGTTTTCAGGCTGGATTTATTTTTGTCTTCTTTTAGGTGGACTTGCTCTTGAATAGACTTTATAATATTGTCCCAAATATTGCAATCATTCATAGCACTGTAATAAAGATTCTTTGGCAAATCTCAAGTAGCACTTTCAGGCCTCATTCTGCCTCACTCTAAATAGAAAAAAAATAGATTTGATTACTTTTACCTATGGCATAATGAAAATGGGAGAAAAACTTCCAAACTGTAATTCCCTATCAGTAGAAGAACATGATTCTTGAAGAAGCAATATTACCATTCCCTTCCCTTTCTCTCTGAGAATCATCAAAGAAAATTTATAAATGCTACTGAAAACTGTACTGAATAACTTGTGCAGCTTTGCTGTAAGTTTAAAGATGGAGGAGCTTTTGCATTTCAAACTTACTCTCCAGAAGCATACATGTAGACTTCCTCTCTGTGTCAGTGTCTGAGAGGATCAGAAGAAAAAAAATTCTAGCATTTCTCAAGAATAGACCACCAGAGTTACCTGTGTTATGTTTTTCTTCGGGATTTCCCACAAAGAAATAAATTTATATGGTACAAGGCATATGTACAATATGTACATTTTTGTACTTTGTCAGAAAGCCTTTATATAAATGTATAAGGCGCAAGAGCCTTAAATGCAGCACTTCTGGAAATCATCACACTCATTATCTTCAAACTCTCTATCTGATCAGCAGGTTCAAAGCCATCTTACACTCTTCAGACATGCTAGATTTGTATTTACGTTTGCACCCTCATTGATGGGATTTCATGATTTTGGGGATTTTTTTATTCATTGTAACTAGATCTTCTGGATCTGTACACATATGCTGGCCATATCTGTAATGCAGAGTCAGGACATCCCAGACCAATGTGCTAGCTACAGATAATCTGCCTGGACAAAGTTTGCAACAGAGAAAAATGGCACAGTTCTACTGCAGCAGTGTGGCCCTGAAGATCTGTATGAACACCTGACAAATACATGTCATCTTTTCAAGGAAATTTACTGCTTCAGAGCATTGTCTCTGACTTAAAATCATGAATTCTTCAGGTATTATCCCCTCTAGTAAAACAGCAGATATCATATGTCCTTTGCTTTTCAAGTTGTTTCAGACCCTCTTCTCAACAGCCTTGATCAAGTCACATGCTGGTGATAATTCACCTGTGGTTTCTTTAATACTTTTTAGAAGAATGTCCACTTCAGAATGCCCCTGATCACATGCTGAGGTAGGGTGTAATACAGGAACTAGAAAAAAATGGTTACTGGATGGCTGAGGAAAAAACAGAGCTTATTTCCATAACTTTTTAACAGACATGATGGCTCAATACCTCCTAAGTCTCACATTTAAATAGCATCTACAATATTATGATGACAGAAATATGGATGGAGTTTTGCAATGAGAACAATGCTGATTACGTAGGAGGAGATATTCAGCTCTTTTGTGTTATTTTTTTTACCTGTGCTGTTGTGATTTTATCAAGAGTAAATACAATTACCTAACTTTTAAATGCAAATCCAAAAGGTTGTGGAATAGCTTTTCCACTTTTCTCACCAGTTGTCAAACCAATACTTTTGCCTGTTGTGGTTCTTCTGTTCTTGTTTGATTACACCTTAATCAGGTGACTCATTTGTTCATGATGAACTCAAATTTAAGAATCTGGAAAAAATCTTAAATCAGCAAAACTGTCAGTTATGTCATCTAACTTAGGGTATTGGACAACTACTTTATCTAAATTTAGCTGTTGAATAGTTAGGTGTCAAGATTGAGACATCAGTTTAGTCTCTGATCAACCAGTAAAGAGAGGCTCTGGAGTGTAATTCACTGCAAATAATGAACCATTATAGAAAATTAATCATCTTTATACATGGCACTGTTATAGATGTTAGAGATTCTCTAACATGCCATAATTAAAAGCATGAAGAAAATGCTGTGGAACTGGATATGCAGCCAAGCAGGCACTGTCCTTGCTCTGTGCCATAAAGAAAAAATAGTGGTGATAAAGCATGTCCGCATTAATATGTGACACTCCTATCTGCAATAGATATTTTCAGCGCAACCATGGGCATCTGTTGAAGTGACTTGCAGACCTGGACTTGATCCTGCACACTGGCTGCAAGCTCATCACCATTTGCTTCTATACTTTTTTTAATTTTTAAGTCACCATACTCACAGCAGCTCTATTTCATGAGTAATAACTATCTTTTAAAAACCAAATGAAAGGAAAAGTAGTTACTGCGTCTCATTAAACTCTGAACAGATTTATATGGGACATTCTATGGATATCAATGGTTGATAGACGTTCCTGGAAAGCATCTGACAGAAGAATTTCATTATAGTCCTCAACATTTTCACCCTCATAATTATTCTGTAATAATTAAAGATATTTAACAAAGTTGCAAGATAGAAAGGCATAAGAAAATAAAGGGGTTTTTTCTAGCCTCCATAGGCATTCAGAGGTTTTCAAGATATATTATAATGTGAACCTGTGGGTTTGAAGGCACAGCTCAGGTCAGTGATGCATGGTAAAGAGAATTCATGTGGAGAGGAATTGAAATTACAGTAGTAGATGAAATATTTCAAAATACAACATCAATCTATACCAACTGAGAATAGAAAAAATAATCTACGCACTCCTATTTAAAATATTCTTGAAATACTAGGTGCTCGGATCTATTTTAAAATTCTGACATTACTCTTATTTGTACCTCCCCCCTTTCTCAAAATAAACATGTGATTTAGGGATATAATGAAATTCTTTCAATTATGAAAGCCTAAAGTATATAAAAGTATGTAAAATAACTTCTAATAGGAAGCAAACTTTATAAATTAGAACCATACAAGCTGTAGAAGAGTCCTTAAACCAAACCCACGGGACACCAAAATTTGAAATCAGTCATCAAGAAAGTAATTTAAAGTTAAAAATGAGAAAGCGTCTATGGTGACAAAGAGAGGAAAAAAAAAAAAAAAAAAGAGATCTTATGATCCACACCCATCACATGATCCACAAATGTCTATAAAAAGAAAAATATACACATAATTGGAGTGGTGGAAAGGAAATATATACATTTTTGGAGTGCTAGAAAGAAAAGAGACCAGCCTGCTTTGTTTAGCAAGAAGAAACAAACAACAACAACAACAAAAGTTCCATACATGTATTTCTTCTGTGGGGACAGTGATAAAAGATCATTTTGCAATAATAGCAAGATATTGTAGGGACCATGTCTCAGAGATTAATACATACACACACACACAATAAAGTTCATTTTGCCAGGTTAATTAATCAGTGCAGCAAACTGATAAGGGAAATCATTCTTATCTCTTTCTAGTATATTAAAATGAATTCCATGTGGGACTATATGTTGGTTTTGTAAGATAATGATGTTAGTAGACTTAGTGAAATTCAGTTTTATGTGGCACTCAGGAGTTAAAATTAGACAAATCTTCTGATAATCAATTACAGGTTTGGGAATTCTCTAAATCTCTATAAAGTACTAGAATTTGAATCATCTTGTCAGCAAGTTTGAGTCCAACTGCAGTAACTCACACCTTGATTCTAACTGGTTGAAGAAGTACCAGAACTTGCTTGTCACATACTTAATTTTTGTGTCTCAAATTGGATACCCTGAAATATTGAGAGAAAGAAGATATTCTTAATGAAACTTCAAAACTGAATTTAAATGAATTGCTGTCACGATTTGCTGACTTTCACTTGCTGTAAATGTATGAATTTAATCTAAATGAATTTGAATTTGAACTATTATGAAGTGCTTTTCCTCATTTAACTGCCACAAGGTCCTGTGTTTATATCTAAGCTTTGACTAGAAATAAATATAAAATATGTTTTTAAAAAAAGTTCCATTTTCTGATCTGGTGTCCTCCAAGCTTCTTGTGGAGTACCTGAAGCAGTTTTCAGCTCACAATCAAATATTTTTTTTAACTGTTCTCTGTTTTTTTTTTTTTTTTT
Organism: Hirundo rustica; assembly: GCF_015227805.2. Classification (NCBI taxonomy): domain Eukaryota; kingdom Metazoa; phylum Chordata; class Aves; order Passeriformes; family Hirundinidae; genus Hirundo; species Hirundo rustica. The sequence continues at coordinate 40,540,458 of NC_053451.1, forward strand.
TTCTTTCCTCATAAATTCCTGCCATATTTAGAAAAATATGTCTGTACCATAAGGCCCACAATGGTTGAGGAGTTTTTGAGCTAAAAATAAAATTTTATGAGTGCAAACATTATTTACTGCATTTCTTCCCTGAGTATGAATGCAAACGACCCAGGGTCCTCATAGACCTCTGTGGAACTGCAAGCTGCAGTGAAAAACCCTTCTGACCACAAGCAAGGTTATAAAGCTGTGAGATAGAAGCAGCTGTGCCATTAATACCTCTTCGCACATATCCAGTTTTGCAACTTGTAGAATATTGTAAAAAAAATGTCTCCATACCTTTGGTTGCTTAAGTTTACCCAAGAAGGAGTGGTATTGAAATTCCCCACCTAGACAGAGGTTTTCATTGATTGACCTGAACAGCAGTTTCATTGCAGGAAAATTGGGATGTTTTGAAATTTGCTAAATTTATCCACGTTTTGAAGTTTTTATTTTTGTTGACCTATAGAGTGGCAGCATTCAGGAGTAAATCATAGAATGCTAAAGAAACTCTGGAGAGAGTAATTTCAAGTGATTTATTTGATCTCAATAAAACAGCCTCCCTCATGGATGAAAGAGACACATTCCATGTAGCAATCCATTTATTAAGCATTCCCTATAGAAAGTGAACTATATCAACCATTATATGAACCTCAATTGTGATTATGTTTTATTGCTACTAAGATTATTAAGTGTTTCAAGTACCAGATAACAGAATCTATATCCTCAACAGTGGAAGAGTGTTAACATTAATTTTACTAAATATTTCAGCCCTGTTCCAACAATCTCTTGGAGGAAAGTTAATGGTCATAATCCAAGTAAAGCCCGCCTGAGAAAATCCCAAGCTGTGCTTGAAATACCTAATGTGCAGCTAGAGGACTCAGGAATGTATGAATGTAAGGCTGAAAACTCTCGTGGAAGAAATGTCTTCAGAGGACAGCTACAAGTATACAGTAAGTGTAACTGCACACAGTACTGAGCTGAAATCCTTTGTCCACAATTAAGGCTTTGGCTACACATGAAGGGTTCCAAGATTCAGTAGAAACAAGATACCTTGATATGCTGAGTATACATCATATACCAACAATGGTTTAGAATTAGGGTATATATTTTTTTTCCTTAGTATTTCATTAAAGTCTGAAATATAAGTAATGTTGACTTTACTTAAACACAATTTCACATAGGATTTCTTTGTTTGTATTTAATTAAAGAGTATAGTGATAATTTTAAAAGTCTGTTTCTTTAATTTGGATATAACATGCAGCTTAAACATGAATTATCTATCAGAAAACAATGCTGGAGACATTTTAGGATTATTATCTCACTTTTATTAACATTTTACCTGTGCAATGATTGGGTGCTAGGCTTTGTCAAGTTCATTGTACTGGAATGAGAGCTGAAGAAGGATTTGTTTTTTTTCCAGAAAATTCTCAATCATGCACAATTTCCAAAATTTCTGATTTTCACAAAGTGTTCAACATCTTCTAAGGTCTGAAAAACATTTTTGAGTGACCATAAAAGTAAGATCAAGTCACCCATGAGATTGAAAATAAAAAAAGGACCCTGAAAATACAAGCCTTTAACAAACCCCATGAATTATATGTTATACTGTTGCTGCATTCTAGAGTCTGGGAAAAAAAAAGCCTATGTAATACATACCATGAATACTTACAAGTGAAAGTTTAGTATATATCACGTCAGCTCGAGTCTCACTACGTTTAATCAGTTTAAGCCACAATACTTTCTGTCATTCCCAGAATGCTACAACCTTAAATACCTAGTAGAAAAGGTCTACTGAGGGAGGTTATGCAACAGATCTTTCAAACTGAATTGTTTTCTGTCTTTCAATGTCCCAGCCAGTGGAATTCCAAATGTTGCAATACCTAGATCCTCAAGGTAATGGATATGTTTAAGAAGTTTCTCCTCTTAATCAATTTTCTTTTTCATTTCCTGATTTCAGCCCATATGATGGGCTTCTTACTGCCTTCTCTCCATTACTAACTATACAGAGTTCTCTCTCTTTGTTACACACTTTCATTAAATAACTATAGACCAGTATAGTATATTCAGATTTTTTTCTACATATGTCAATATTTTCAGGTCCATAATCCATTTTTCTCTCTCCTCTGGCTTTCCAATGTCTTTATCTTAACTCAGTTGATTTTAGTGAGCATCAGCATATCCCTGGATCATGATTCTTTCCTTGCTTTTCATTCTCATCCACTGGGAGCCCAGGGCAGGTTTTTGTCTTCAATTTTTTTGTATATGCTGGAAAAATTATGTGATGATTAAGATGACAGTCTGTGCATTCAGTTTCAGATTTTCCATCTCGCACTTGCAGAAAAGGGTTTATGAGACTTTTGCTGAAAACAGCAGTCAAGGCCCAGCACTTACTCTATGTCTCCTATTATGACAATACCCCACAAATATTTCTCAAATTCTTACTATAAATTGCTTCCATAGAAGTATAGCAGCCCTTGCAAGGCAGCTGACAGGCAGGGGAATTCAGCAGCTGGTCTTTTTCTACAATGTTTCTTAAAATGCTAAAAATTCAGAATATTTAATTTGAGTTATAAGATGTATCCCAGCTCATACACTTCCTACCTGTTTTCTAGAGCTGTGAAACTACTGGATGCCAAAGCAGTGTAAAAAGGTGCTATAATTATCTCTGCTTCCCTCTTTCCAAGTTAAAAGAATATAAGAGGTGCTCTTCAAGAGAGAAGATAAGATGCTATAAAATGAAATTATTTCATCAAGAGCACCATGCAGATCAGTGGCATAAAATGACAGCAAACATGATATAGTGTTCTACACAACTCTTCATCTCTCATTAGCCTTTTGCTTTGAGCAGAATTAAACGTGGCACTCAAATCCATATTTACAATGTTAGTTTTGTCCTATTCTGTTTAGATAGAAATATGAATTTTTCATTCTTCACTATTGTCTAAATTATATTTTTAGAGTCTCTCCCTTTACAGGATAGAGCACAAATTTAGTTCATTGGTGTTTTTTGCAATAATATTAGGACAACTTTAAGACTTCAGGAAGAGAGTTCACTTCATTTTGTCTCATTCCTCTGCTAACAGACATGTGAGACTGGTACTTTGTTTCACCTATCTGCATCAGCAGGCAGCAAGGTCAGAACAGGTTACAGAGGGCTTTCAGGTGGGTAGTACCAGCAGTGACCTCCAATACAACAGGACAAGAAGCACAGACTTTACGAGCCCCCTACAAGTGCCTTTCCTTGACCTCGAGATAAAATACTTCCCATGGAGCCACTCTCAGCCTTCAATGCTCATGAAGACAGCACTGGTGGCTCACTGGCCTACAAACCTTGGCTACTCTTTCCAGAGGTTTCTACACAAAATTTAACCAAACGTAACTTCACAAAACCCTCAGCTTCCTTAGCTGACAGCTGATGTTGCAGGATTTGGGGCCATTATCTGAAACGGCCTGTTCTGCTGTACCTTTTGTTCATAACAACACTGACATCTTATTCCTCCAGGTGACAACAATTACTTTGGCTCAGAAATTCAGATGTAGGCCATCATTCATTACCAAGGGTTTCCTGTAAAATTTCAGAGCAGTTTGTAGGACCAGCTGTGTCATACCATGGTCTCAAAATTTGCATATCTCTGTAGAAACTCACTTGCTGTCTGTTTGGATCTTCTTCATCCTGTCAGTTGTGTCTGATCTGGGTCGCCATGGAGTATTTTGGAGAAAGCCCAGGACACCCAGTCTGCCTGTCTAGTCACATTTAATCACAAACTAGTGATTCTTCGCTTCTTAACCTGCTGCTGCAATCCAGACACACTATGACCGCCTGATGCAGCTGACAATTCGGATGTTGTTCAGAAAGCAGTGTTTCGGATGCTGACAACTTCACATTATTGTAGTCTCAGCACTTAGTGCAAATTCAGCTATAGGCAATAAAAACATAATTCTTAAGACACCAGGCATCCTCTTATGCATTGCAACATATTTTGATGTGGGAGATTAGGGACAGGCGGTCGGAAGATATCGCGTTGTACGGGCAGACAGAACCGCTCCCTCAACTCTTAGTTGGTTAGTGTCCTTGATAAGGTAAGCAATACCTAACCTGTAACGTAAGCAGATGGATGTGATGTAGCAAACAGAGGTTTTATAACTCCATGTAACCAGTTAATAAACGCCATTAGCCGTCCACCACGCTGGTGTCTGTGAGCTGGTGGTCCGAGCAGCTGGGTGTGGTTGCCGTGTCGTTCCTGAACCAGGTCGCTACGCCTCAGCGGAGGTAACATTTTGAGAGGCGTGAGTTTCCCCCAATTGATCTGTTCAGACTGTAAGTTTCCGTGAATTTTTTTTCAATCTCAAGTTGATTAATAGAAGAGAGCACAAAACTTAAAACATGAGTGGATAAATTTGCCATTAACCTTTCTGTTTCTCCTCAAATTCTAGCTAGCACCATTTTCCCAATGGTAAGCACTGGTATGTGCAATTTCTACTCCCCTCTCACTCTTAACTTTTTGGGTTTTTTTCTATGTTACCTACTCACTGCTGCCAGGATCAGCAGGGGGTGGTGATGTGATTATAAAAACACATTTTTGGCTGTTTTTCTTTTGGCTGTATCAGTTCCCTCATCCTGCACACAGCAGTGCCTTCCTGGCAGCTGGAGGGGAGAATTGCCATAACACAAGAGTGGAACAAGCATCTGACAACAGCAATATTCTGTAATGCAGTGTAACTGACCATACTAATTTTTAAATCTATTTTAATTACTCCCTTATAAAAACTGCATGGGAAAAAGTCCACTCCTGCCACTACAGGTTAGTCCCACACAGTAAAACTGGCAAGAGAAGATATTTTGTAGTCAAAATTGTACATTTAGTTTTAAATTTTCTGGCTTGACTTTCTCACTTATCTTTCTTGATATGCCTCTCCTACTTTACTCTTCCCAATTAATCTCATATACAGGAAAATAATTTTCTTTTTCATCCCAAACTCAATATTCATTCACATTTTAGGACATTATTTTAAGTCATTTGTCTATGTAAAATTTTGTTCTCATTTTTTCCTCAGACAAAATGCTGCTTAAAAGCTTGAGAAATAATCTAAATTTCACCCCAAAATCACCACAAAACTCTTCACTGGACAGATTTAAAAAGCAGTCAGACAGCTTGTTTTTTCCCAAGAAGAATGTTTTATTTATAAGACAAAAATTACTTGTTACTTCTGAAATCTGGTTAAATTTTCTAATTAAAATAAAGTGTGATTATGGAATGAAGTTTTCTTTGCATACACCTATATCAGGGTTATGTTAAGATACTTGTTAAAAAAAAAGACCCGAAAATGGTACATTGAATCAGAGGCTGTACATTCAGTTAAATGCTTCAACTTTAAAAGTACTGATAGGATTTTAGAACAAAAGTTATGATTTTATAGGGAGTGACCCTTGCTAATGAGCAGAGAGGGAATTGTCTGTGATAAAGTAGAGGAAGGACTACACAGAGGGAGAAACAGAAGCCAAAAAGTGATGAACAGTATTTTTCTCAGTCAAGCTTTTAGCTCTATTCCAGCTACATCTACCTAATGCTTTGCTACTTTATTCTCAAAGAGGTGGGAATCTTGCCTTCACTGATGGCAAGTTCAACAGCTTAAAAAAATGTGACTCCAAAGCCCATTTAGGCTACAAGGAAAAATAAAGTAGAAATACCTCAGCTAATGGAAAAAGGTCGTTCTGACCAATTGGTCATACCAGTGTGATTTGCAAGTGTGTAACTTGAAGAGAACCTGTGCCACAATTGTGTTAGCAAGACAGCCACAGAGAAAGGGGAGGGAGCAGCAGTTCTGAAAAGGACAGGTCTGCAGCCAGGCTTGGGGCAGCTTTGTTTCAGTGTAAAAACGTGCATACTCTTTTCTGGACACTGGGGTTCATGATGAGTGTCATAGTTTTAATTTGAAACCAGGCAGAAACACCAATTAATGTAGTGGTTTCACGTTCACTAAATTTTGGTCTTGGTACTTACTCTTTTTGTGGGAGAGAGACTAGGTAAAAACAAAGCAGGCTCAACCTTAAAATTAACAAATAGTTTATTAACATACACTAAAATAATAGAAAAAATAAACTTGGAAAAAAAAAACCTAAAATGGAATGAAATTTCAAAAACACTCTCCCTCCTGAGCTCAGATTCAACATAGAATTGTGAGATTATATATGTTTTTGGGTCAAATAGTAAAATTTACAGAACATCAAAATAATGAAAATAAGTAAATATAAATAGGAATGGTTTAGTTCCTCTTTGAAATTATTTGCATGATTTTATGGTACCACTGGCTGTCTTTTATGACTTTTTTGCTACACATTTAACTCTCTCATCTTCCAGAATCATATTAATGTAGTTATTTTCAAAGGAAATAGTTTCTTCCCAGCATGCTTCCTTTGTGCATATTGAAGCACTCATAATGAGAACAACAACTATACAATGAACTTGAATTATATTTTTAGGATAACAGAGAAGAAATAAGCAGGGACTCCCAAAGCCTTGTTTCTTCCCACAGATTTTTGTGGGACCCTTTGTTATAACTTTAGAAAGAAGAAATTCAGCACAGCAGAGCACATATAGAGAATCTCATGCATTGCCTTTGTAATAAGGAAGAATAAGGAGGCAGAGGTTTTTTGTCTTGGGTTTGGGAGTGCAGCTGGGTCAATCTCTCTGTGCTCCTCTACCAGAAAGGAAATGAGCGATTCTTCTAATATGTTTCCAGCTTCTGACAAATGTCTGGTCTGAGACTCTGGAGCAGACTATTCCCTGCTTAGGAATGATAGACACCTCGTTCACTTTCTTTATCACCTATGCACAAGATGTAAGCTTGAAGCAGTTAGTCACCTGTCATGCCTTTTCATATCTTCACACGCCTTTGATTGATGACCTGTCAAATGCTAGCTAGATTCAAAGATTTATTTTTAAACTCAATTCCCCATGTTTAAGTACATTATCAATTATCTGTCATTTGAAGCAGAGACTTTGTTATGACAGATCTGGACTTCAGTTCCCACCATGCAGAATTTTACATCCCTTTAGCAATGCCTTTTAACTACTTATTCTATAGGATTTGGAAAAACAACAAACAACAACAACAACAAAAATCTCAAACTAGCATTTTATATCCTTAAGTTAATTATTGTCATCGCCCTCTGTGTTAAATAAAGTGATATGGCTACAATATGAATACCCAAAAGCTAGCTTTTAAGCATGGTTTTAATTTCTGCATATCAATGCTCAGTTTCTCACTGAGTCATATAATGTTTTCCAAATTATAATATCCTATAAATAGCTATCTGATTGACTGCCACATTAAAGTTCTACTTCCCTGAGAAAAAATTCCCCTGTTTTTTGATGAATTATTTCATGAAAGCTAGGTACTAGTGACCACATGTACAGCTATCAGTTGTCTGCCTTTAAAAAAAGACTGGTTTAAGATTGATTTACTGTGTAATTTATGTTCCTGATGAATGCTGGAAATCCCATGGCTTCTGTGCTTAAAAATATTAAAAGCATTTTCTCCCTTGAAATAGGAATTAAAATTAGGACATTTTAACAAAAATATGTGAAAAAAGCTTACCAAATTCCCAGTCATTCCCTGGCTAAATAAATTATTTCCTTGCAAACTGAGAAAACTACATGAAACACTGCCTATGACAATTAACCTCCTTACCATAAGTCAAACATCTTAGGTCTTGTTAATTATTAAATGTTTAATTGTGACTACCAGATATTTGTCTTACATTCAGAAATAATGAACTCAATATTATATAGTACTGCAGTTTAATCCATTGGATTTTATTAAATCAGGCAGGTTTCTTTTCTTGGTCATGTTACTGCTCACTACACAGTACCATTACAGCAGTTCCTTTAAAGTTTGAAGTTTGTCAATTTTATTACTGTCTCTTTTGGTTTAGGCCTTTTTCTTTTAATGTACTTTGTTCTGAGAGCAAGGTAAGTCTTGTAAAGGCCATTAATTTAAGTTTTTTAATTGATTAGATCTTTGCACATCATCTAGAGTCTTACCACTTTGTACCCTGGGACTCTAACATGGCGCTTTTTTCTTGCAGCCTATCCCCACTGGATGGAGAAACTTAATGATACACAGTTAGACAGTGGAGATCAGCTCCGATGGGAATGCAAAGCCACTGGAAAGCCAAGGCCCACATATCGCTGGCTGAAAAATGGAATTCCTCTCTGGCCACAGGTACACTAGACAAAGAGTCACCTACATGTGGGATGCTTCTCCTTTCATTCAGATAGAGTCAGTTAAAGGAAGTACTGAAAATTCTTCAGGAATTGTTGTTTGTTTAATGCAAAAAGTATGATGGCCATCACATTTTCAACTCAGTTTGTTCTCTGCAAGTAACAGAGCTCATCATGAAGACATTAAAATGGTTCATGTAAGACTCCTAGAATGTAATGTGTTTTACTAAAATATTCTGATATTGCTGTTTCCCCCACGAGATATATTTTAGAATTAGACATAAATAAAATTCCCACCCCCCCCCCAAAAAAAAAAAAAAAAAAAACACTGATGGTATGTTTTGTTTTTTATTTCACTTTTCTCTTTCTCTCACTGAATCATCAAAGTATCATCCCACGTCATGTGGGTTTTTTGCCTAATACATTTCCATTTTATAGTCTCAAATTATTTAGAGTAAAGAAAAGTTTTGTAAATTTACTTAATCTATTTTTTCAGATTAAAATAACGCTTGATTCTGGGAGAAAATGCCTATATTTGCAAATGAACTCACAGAATGGATTTATGAATATAAAAGATGTAATGTCTTCCTTTTCAACAAATGTCTCTTCTATCTTTCTGTGAATGTCAACCAATTATGCAAACAACCAGAAAAGAAACATAAAAACAGTTTACATTTGAAGCTGCGAGGCACTGAAAATAAGGTTACTCTATTCATTTCTGCCTTTTTAGATGGAGCTATTAGTGCTGAAATTGAAGCAATTTAAATATCTCTACTTTTCTGGTTCTCTGATTTTCCAAACCATTAGTTTCTCCAGGCTCTGAAATTTCAAAATAAATTTTACTTTGAGCTGGGTGAGGGCTTCGAACAAACTGAATTTTTTATCATAATTTCCTCTGCATTCCCAAACAATTTATGCCTTATCAATTTTAACTGACAGCAACTGTTATAATGAAACTTAGAGTTGTTTTATAGAAGTTCAAATTATTCATATATAACTTCACGAAATACTCACTTCCATAAACAGCTATTGATGTCCTTTCTCTTCCAGTTGTGGTAATTATTTTCCACTAGTGGGCCTATCAAATAAGAAAATTTTACTAATAATGAAAGCAATTGGATCCTTTCATTCTTACTTATGCAAGACATCTTTCATGTCTGCTTTTATGAAAATAACACCATGACTGAGACCAAAAATTTGCTACATATTTGAAGATCATCAGATATATTACATCCACAAATTATTTTTTACCCCTTTAAAGTTCCCGGGATGAGCTGCTTCCGAAAATCATGTAAGGGTGACAGCAAAACCACAAGCAAACAGAAAAAATTAATCTTTGAATGTAGTGAAATTACTCTGAAAATATTTACTGTGAAATATTTTTGGGCTTTTTTTTCTTGTAATCTCTTTTATAACAAAAAATTTAAGCCCAAGGAAACTTGTTGCTCAGTTTCATTTTAGGTCCTTTTTTGTTGCTTCACCTTAAACTAACAGCACAACAATTTTCCAGTGCCTTTTTGTTTTTACAGAATAATTTTAATTTTTTTTTTAAATTCTATTACAGAGCAGGATTGAGATGATTAATGGTGTTCTGATGATCCACAGCGTGAATGTCTCAGATGCTGGAATGTATCAGTGCTTAGCAGAAAATAAGTATGGTACGATTTATGCCAATGCTGAGCTGAAGATTTTGGGTGAGTATTGGAAAAAAATAAGTTGTTCTTTTTTCCCCTTTGGAGAATTTTTTTTTTTTTTTTCCTTAGACTGCTGTGACAAGGAACAGCTTCTGACAGTCCAAACAGCAGAGCAGATAAAAATAGTTTATTTTTATTCTTGTTACTTAGGTGTGGGTGAGTCCTTTGTTGCCCCAGAGAGAATAAGGCCTTCTGTTAACCAAAAATTTTCATTCATACATAACTGACTCAGTAACATTTTGTGAATATTTCTCCTATAACGCTATTTTAGTTCAAATAAATGGAAAAATATTTTTTACTCCCTCAAACTTATGTGCAGGAGATGAAATTTAGAGAAAATAAATACATTTTAATCTCTTTTAAAATTAACTTATTATCTACTTTGGCCTTTATTCAAGGGTAATTAGGCATGATTTTAATTTCAAAACACTTCTTATCAGATCAAAAAAACTGATTGAATAATATAAATTACATACTTGGGTGAATATCCTCCACAGAAAAGAAAATACACTACGTAGTGTTACCTGGAAGTATGATGAAAATGTCATCATCCAAAAGCTGAAGCAGGCAGTTAATGAAGAAAAACTTGAAGAACTTTGCAACACTCTTAATTTTCCTAAAAGCAAACTGTAACAACATGCAATGGAACAACAGTGATAAGTGCCCTTCCACAGGATTGAGATCCTTTATTAGGGTATGATGTAGCAGGAAGAAAATTGTCCACCAAAGTCGTTTAATGGCCGTATCAGAGATTAGACCTGCACATGAGAATCGTTCCTATAAACTCCCAGTCAACTGAGTAACAAAGCTATAATTGCAGAAATATACTGTATTTCAGCTAACATTTGGCTCTTTTGGGGAACAACATTTCTAGTACATTTCAGCTATATCCTAGCTGGCCAACAATAGAATTTCACTGATAAGTCTTAAAATAATTTCTTTATAGCCATAAAGTTAAAAGCCAAGACCAGCACTATTGTTCCCTTTTCATCACCTTTTTTGGTGATGAATTTGTAATTCACTCAGCAAACCTATTGGCTACAGCATTCTTTTGCTCATTTTCCTTGCATCTGTTATAAAATAGGTATACCTAGTATTTCAGGTAGTTGCACACCTTCTTTGATGTTTTTAAATATCAGAATTAGACCATGTCTATTGCTGCAGTAAAATTAGCTTTTCATTTTCTCACTTGTAAGATTGTACCCCTGTTAAATTTCAACCATAATATTGTATTAAAGAAGCAGTTGTGTTTAATTTTCTGCCTTACCAAAGGGAAAAGAACAGAATAAATTGTCCATATAAATATCTCTGGTATGAGGATTAACTGAAATAATGGTAGGAAATTCCTACATAATTGAGGCAATGAAGTGTAATGTCCCGGTTGGTGCAGCTGAGATAGGGGCCTTTGGCTTTGCAAAAGTACTTCAAGAAAAGCACAATCAAATGAGATTACTTGAGAACTAATGTCCTTTCTCGGTATAAAATTACAGTAATTAGTGTCAATTTTTAATGCATTTATTAGCTTAGCTTTTGTTTGTAAACAATGGGACTTCTTAAAAAGTTAAGTACTAAGAACAAGACATGATTAAATATTTTTATTAAGAAGTTCTCATATTTAAATTCCCAGTATTCAGACAACTACAAGAAATGAAAGCCGTAACATTTCTCTAACAGTAATATTTGTTGTATGCATTAACTCTAGAGACTGCATTTTGGATAGCTGTGGAATTAAAACGTTGTTTCATTTTGAACTATTTACCTCTAACTAGATTTTGATTTTAAAAATGATGAGAAAAGTGTATTTAAAACATTTGTATCATTTAATTTCTGAAGTTGTTTGATTTCACAAGTAATTTTACTCTAATCTGCTGATGTGAAAGATTTCTCAATAATCTGCAGCTGGATTAAATTATAAACCTACCATATAATCCTGGCTGCTGATTTCAGGCGTTTTGTAAAATTTCAACTTTTACACAATAATTTCAAAGAGAAACATGGAAATTCTATTTCCAAAACCAAACCTATTTTTCTAACCTTCTATTAGAACAGAAGGAAACAGAAGGCTCTGATTGTTCTCGGTAGAGTTAACATACTTCTTTTTTAACAGCTTCAGCTCCCACCTTTCCACTCAATCAAATGAGGAAAACAATAATTGTTACCAAGGGCCAAGAAGTTGTCATTGAGTGCAAGCCACAAGCCTCTCCAAAGCCAACTATCACCTGGAAGAAAGGCGACAAGGCTTTAAGGGAGAATAAGAGGTCAGAAGTCTGTTCGGTAAACTAAATATTGTGTTTGCATGTTGGATTCTGTGATTTGATATGAAAATGCAGCAAGTGGCAAGAACATGCTGAACATTAGCCTGGATATGGCATAATTATTTTGTCAAGCTGATTTGTTTGACAGTAGTGACTTTATACTTTCCACAATATTGAAATGAAAAATCTTAATATCATTCAGGGATGCAGAGAGATTAAAAGGTCTTGCTACTTTGTGAGGGTTTGTCTCTATTTTCTGTTACTAATTTCAAAAGCCTTTCAATTATTCTGTAGCAGTACAACAAATTTATTATATGTGAGTATCAAAAGTACAGATGCTGATGTATTCAGGAACACATAAAATATAAAATGTGGTTATTCATTTGAAATAATTTTAATAAGGCAGATTTACAGCTTGATCACAATGGAAGTCTATGTAAGAGTAGCTTTACAATGATTCAGAGAAGGAAAATATAATTCCATTATAAGATTTAATTATACTGGTACTTTCTGTACTCAGCAGCACACCCGTTTAACAGATTGTGCTTGATTAAATAAGTTCTGTCCAGCTTTGTATGATAAAAGTAGTTTAAGCACTGCAGGTAAAATGCCAGATCTAATTGCACTTTACAAGATTGCTTATCTGTACACTAGAATAGTTTTTTCCACTCTGCACATGGTCTTTAAGTACAAAGAGCAATCTTTTCCTCTTTCTGGTAATGTGGCATGTGAATGAACCATTTAAAATGACTTGTGTAGTATTAATCAGAAAGATAAAAGTGAGCCCCTCTTTTGTTGAATGTTTGCCGCACTGAGGGAAGCAGTAGAGTGCATCTGTCCTCATTAACTGCAAAAGCTATTTTGTTGAAGTGTGCTGTATTTTCATTTCATGACATTTGTTCTGTTCTGAGAAGGAAAAAATGGGTAACTTCTTGTACCATATTGAATTATTTTGTTGAGGGGGAGAGAGCAAAACAGCATTATAGACAACATTTTACTAACAGGAGTCAGTTGTATTGTTTGTATTGACAGTATGACAGATTCATATTACAAAGGGGCAGAAAATATAAAATATTGTGACACTGATGTCTCTATGCTCTACCTACACAGTTGATCCTTTTCACTACACGACCTTTTCCTCTGATCTCCAAAAAACTCACTATGGTTTCTCTGATCACCGCGTGTAAATCACATTTTAATCCAAGACCAGTAAAGCATTTTTGTAATTACTTCGTATCTGTCCAAACATAGCCTAACTCTGAAGTTAAAATCTTACAAAAATAGATCTGGAGTTTTTTTTTTTTTTTTTTTGTACTTGTAGCGTTTGATACTTGCTTGTCTTGACAGAGGCTGGAACGGGAAATGGTGAAACATGGAAAATGAAAAGCTGGTTGAACTAAAACAGATATTTGAAAAAAGAGGGTTAAATTCAACTTCAATTTTTAGTCATCTGTTCAAGGATTGTCTTGTGTCATTCAGAGTAGTTTCCCTGTATCTACTGTTTATAGAGGGGTGTGCATGAGAGGAATATCTGTTTCAAGGGAATTCAGTTCTGCCTCTGTATGGTATACTTTAAATAAAAATAATGGAGTCCCTTTGAAGAGAATGTGAGGAAGCTTACTGTGATTTGTGAAAGGAAGTGCAAAGCAATGAAGATAGTATGTGTCTTTCCATGCCTTGAACACTCTGAGAAGGAAGGAACTCTGTTAAACATGTTAAAAAGGAATAAGATGACATAGTAAACATATCAGTATACTTTAAAAATGGGCTTTCTTCATTGTCTGTTGAAAATAATCCCAGGAAAAAAAAACAAACCAAAAAACAATTAGGAACTGTCATCTGACGAGTTTACATGGACTATTAAGTCCTTAGAGATTAAAAAATAATAATTAATTTCAAAAATAGCAAAAAAAGAGCAACAGTCTGGTTAAGAAATAAAGAAGGGCAAGGATAGAACAGCATAATAGGTTTTTTTGGGTTTTTTTTTTTCTGTCGCAGCTTTTTTTCTCTGAGAAAATGCATGTATCAAGTGCACTTTGTATTTAAGTTTCATGGAATCTGTGAGCCCAGAAAAGGAATCTGATCCTTTTAGCAACATTAATAAAAAAGACAGCTTCCCCTCTACAGCAAAGAAAAAATTTCACTTGATCAGTGGGTCTGCTATTATCTATTTCATGTCTTCCAAACTCTCTTGCCACTTAGGTGATTTTTATGCAACAAAAGCTTGTTGACAGAAATACCTCTGGCTACGTTTCCTTGGGTAACTGAAGAGAAGGTTGATTTTTCCTATGGAACTCATGGCTGAGTACAGTTCTCACTGCAGTCAGACCTTGACTCAAGCTCCTGGAATTTGATGCAGTCCAAAAGCCTCAAATGTTTCAGATTCATTGGAAAGCCATGCACTTGGGAACATAAATGTGGAAAGCATTCACTAGCCTCATTTCTTTTTTGCCTTTGAAAAAATATCCAATTAAAAGCCTTCATATTCATAATATAGCTATGATAGGCTTGATCTCCAGAAATCATTTTGAGCAGCCAGGTAATTTGATTCCTATTGGAAAGCATCTGCATATTGTAACAGGTTTTCTCAACTGAGTTCCAAATGAGTGGCAAGTCTATAAGATAGGTCCAAAAAAATTAGGATATTCAGTTATGTCAGCTATTATATGTCAGTTATTTACTGACAAAAACAAGGCTCCAAGTTTTACTATCTCAAAATATATTAAATCTGATAAAATTACTCCTGTAGAAAGATGGCTATTTAATAAAGTTTACAAGGTGTTTACAATTCATTCTATTGACCAGAGAAAAAGATCAAGAATGGATGCAAAAGAAATTAAACAAAATAGATTATATTGGAGATCTTCCATGCAGAAGATTAGACCTTCCAAAGATCAAGGCGTAATCTGTGAATCTTACTGATACAAGACATTTAATGATCAGCATTTGAACAGAATTCAAGTCTCTTTCATGTATCATTACCTCAGTGAGTCATTAATACATTCAATCAAAGATAATTTTATCAAGAATTTCACCTAGCACTTAAAAGAAGGGAATTTTTATACTTGTGTTTTGGAATTAGAATACAGTGAACCACAACACCAATGTCAGTGGTGTAGGTAGAGAACATATTTAAGCTGCATATTTTCATTAATCACCTCACAATAATTAAAATTCATAACTATCTTTACTAGTCACTTGTCTCTGTACTCTGTTGTCTCATAGGTAGATGATTGTGTGTCATTTATGCCAGGCTCTGATAATGTATGCTCTGTTTATTGACTTGAACAATATTTTGATCCATAAGAATTTGTAAAGAACTTTGGAATCTTTTAGTTCATAAGTAGTTTTGGTTTTATAGGAAAGGGGATTATAGTGGGATCAAAGTCTGAATAAAAAGTATTTGCTTTGATTTTCAGTAAACAGTTTGGTTGGAAATTTGCTTCAGAACCTTAATAGGAAGAACTAGGCCCTCAGGCAAGAGTTCACTGACCAATAAATATTTTTGTGAAGTTTCTGAAATATTTCTATCAGATACTTCCTAAAGTGTTGCCAAACCATCACTCACTACTTTAGCATCAGCTTCTAAATAAGACCAAGACCCAGCCCATTCAGATCACAGTCATCCAGAAGCCTGTATATATCTAAACACTTTTTAACTTACATATCAAACTAAAAGAAAGCAACAAAAGTGATGTTTTGTAGACCATAAATGTTATAATGCACACTTAGAATGGACTGGAATTTGGTGTCAGTTGCATCAATATAAATCATGAGTTCTACTTACAAAGTCAATGAGTAAATTCTGGCCAAACATTGCATTTTTTCAGTTCCTGTGTTAAGGCATTAGGTATTTTATAATGATTTATGACAGCATCAATGTGAGCCATTACTTCATGAGCTGTAGTCTTTCTCTTCACTTTTTTAAAGGCACCTTCTTTTCTTGTCTACATTGCCTTGTAGTGGTGACTACAGCTGACGTTTAAACAGATACACCCAAGGAGTTAAAAGTGTTGAAAAGTCCTATAAGTCCTTGTTCATTGGGTTTTGTCCTTTCTCTTACAACTAAAACATTCTCCTCATTAAACTTATATTAAATTTTTACTCTTGCTCATTATTTTCATTACATATCCATTAATTACAGTTAAAATAAAATAATTTGAAAGCACTCTAGCAGTGAAAATGTTCTCTTTAGTACCTATTTTTTCTTCTTTGTTAAGACAACAAAGTAATAAAAATAATATTAATTTTAAAAGCATGGTTTAACCAAAAAAATGTGTCACCAAGGAAGAAAGTACAGCTTAACCAAGCAATGGGTTACTGAGGGAGCAGACTTTTCTACTCTCAATTCTCTGCTACTTTATTTTGCTTTTGTTCTTTTCTTTTTGAAGCTTCTCAAATTATAATGTATTTTTAATCATTGTTTCACACCATAATCTGTGTGTAGATTAATATTTCATCTTAAAATATATATATAACAATGACCTAATACTTATGTATTTATTGATAATGTAGCTCTGTGTTTATGGATCTTTTGCTTTCCATATGGCGCAGTGGCACAGTCTAAGCTTTCTCCTTCACCTCACAGACCAAGCTGTGCAGAAAAACATTAACAGTCCCTGAAGGTCAGATTCACCACAGATCACCAAGAGCAGAACAGTGCCAGTCTCTCTGTGGCCACTGTGTAATTGTTCATATTGATCCACCTATGTCCCAGATTAGCTTTTGTTGAAGACCTAAATACACTAAGCATTTCTGTGGGGAAAAGCAGTGGTAGCAAAAGTCCACCTGCTACTTCAAATCAGTCACTTTTCCTATGGAGCAATTAACTTCCTGTGTTCCACTTCTATTTCAAGGAATTCTGGATACAAGATGAGAAAACTTGATATGTTAAGCAGCAGAGGGCAATTTAGGTATTTTGAAAGTAGTAGGTTGAGATTGGCCAGGACACAATCTTCAACATCCTTATCCTTGCAATACACAATCACAGTGGTAATTTTATTGCATGCAAGTAGGTAAAAACCTTTTTCCTTTTTTTCTGAATGATATATAAGAATTACAGAACAGCAGTGAGTGGCATGGAGCTCTGGATAGCACCTGGTGCACTCCCAGGATCAGAGCAGTGTCAGCTGGAACAGATTGCTTAATGTCGTGTCTAGTCAGGTTTTGAATAACTCCAAGGAAGGAAACACTGCAGCCTGTCTGGGAAATTTATTCCTACTACAGTTAAGCACCCCTACAGTAAAACAAAACAAAACAAAAACCCAAAACAAAACAAAACATCATACCAAAACCACAAAAAAACAAACAAATCCTTTTAATATTTAAATGGAATTGATGTTTGCATGGAATTGCATGTGTTTCAGTTTGTTCCCATTGTCTCTGTCCTGTCACAGGGCACCACTGAGAAGCATTTAACTATTTCTGCTTACTTCATCCCTTCAGAGCGGGTGCATCAGCTGATCTGTGCCTTTAACAGCTTTAACAGCTGGGAGGTTCTGCTCTGTAATAAATACGGCCATATAATGAATTTGTATCAACACTTCTTCCATAAAACATGAAATTCTCCATTCAGATCTGTGCCAAACCTGCCTGGCCACCAAAACTCAAAAAATGGAGACATCGCTTCCCCATAGAAAGCCTACCCACTGTGTATTGCCATATTGCAAAGTTCCTTTCTGTTTGCCATATTCCTCATTTACTGTGTGCCTTCCCTGAGGTCGTTGGGACAGATTTGCAGCCATAGAGAAGCCTGTAGAGGCCGTGCATTGAACAACAAAGTACTGGATATCACTAGCAAGTGCTCTGACAGTTATTCACTTAATATTACAAATAAAATTAGTGGATACTGAAAATAGGGAAATACAGATATTTGTGAAGTTACTAGACATTAAAAATATGGAGAATTATTTATGAGGAAATTTTGCCTTCATAGCTACATGGGTACAAAGAGGCAAGCCGTACGTTGACCTGTGAAGAACAGGAGAACACTAAACAGTGCTCATTAGGTGAGAATCATTGTCTACAGGAACTAAATTTAGAATAAAGACACTGGAGGGGATAAAATGTTCAAGCTGCATGTAACAATACATGAGGGAGTGAATTGAGGCTGCTAAAATGTCGCCTTGAACTAAGCTTGCTTTATTTTGCTTTCTTTTCGTTATGTTTCCGTAACATTCACCAGCTGTCACAGAAGTCAGAGAAGAGAAAGGGAAGAAAGAGATCTTTTACGGTGACATTAAATTCCAAATATGAATACTATACAAAGACAGAGAAATCTGATGCTATTGCTTTTTACCTACCTTCAAGGCTATGCTGAAATCTTTGAACTACAGAAGTAGCTGTGCTGTATGCCTAGATATTTCATCTGTCCCACTTTGCTATGTAATTAGTGGAAACACATGGAGCACTTAAATCTAAAAATATCATCATTCAAAGCCTTAGAAATAGACATGTTTTTATAGTCTTCTGGTCTCTCAAACTCCTGCATTTTCAGTTTTGACAGGTTCTTATTACAGTTTTTCTCTTCACTCTACTGTATTTAAAGACCTGTCAATGTTTCCATTATAAGTTCCTATTTTAATAGCTTTTCAGCTTAATTACAATGGAAAAAATCAAAGAAAAATAAGGGTATTTCAGAGCAGCAGCAAGAAAAGGATTGCGTTTGCAGGCAAAATTTGTATTGGGTTTTATAAAGTGCTTTGGTTTGTACATGTTTGTTATGCTTTTGTATATGAACATGTAGCATAGGTATATATTATATGCTTTCTTCATAATCATGGCAGTAGCTTTCCAAAAGAATTTTTGTTCCATCTGACTGTGGTTTGTATCATTTGTTTGAACTGAGAACTATGGACTGTGAAGGCAAAAGAAAGTATATATGTAAAATGGATGGAAAATTTTTCTGAATCTTTTTTTTTCTGTTTGTCTATTGGTCCCTGAATTGCACCAGGCTCAATTTGTTCTTAGCACAAGCTTTCTTATATTTGTGCTACCAGTCACACAGACAGCAGAGTAGCTCAGCCGACTACCATTCCAGTTTTTCATAAGAAAACAACACCCTTTATTTCCTCCTAGAAATGAAATATCTTTAGAGTTATTCCAACTTCAGGGACAATCTGTTAAGTAGACAATCTGTTAAGTAGTTTGAAGATTTTACTCTGTGCCCCCAGTTAAAAATCCAAAGAAAATTACTATTTGTAAGTTTTAACTAGGTTAACAAATAATGTTTCCCACAGAACACCAAATAATTTATCCTTTTGTATCCAAGTAAAATATTATCTACAAGATCCTACATGACTTCTGTGAACTTTCTTCCTAGGAATGGTATTCAGGACAATATGTTTTATTATTTGTCCTTAATACAGTACTTCATATACAGATATGTAGGCACTTGCTGACTCTTTTTAGGGAAATAAATCTTGATTCAAATCAGAAGTGTATATTTAGGTAACAGTGCATTGAAGAGTGCATTTTAGAAATGCATTCCCTTCTTCACACCTTGGCTGGATGTTTGAAGAGGCGTTCCACCACATCTTACCAATTTTCAATTCAAGCACGATTTATTTGTGTGAAAATAGATCCACAGTTCCCTGCAATAACCCCTGCTGCCATCCAGCTGTTTTGGCAAGTCTTACATAACTAACCTTTAATATCTATCAGGCACATGTGGGTGTTTTGGGCCACTCCAGGTACCTACAGACTAGACACTAATACTTGAGAAGGTGAGTTCCACCCTGCGGGATCTTGTTTTATAGTATTTCCATGAAATTTCTTTCCTTTTTCTGACTCAGTTACTGAACTGTAGGCATCCCACACATATTCCTTAGCCCTAATTAAAAGAAAAAGCTGAAAAGCTCAACCATTTTAAGTCACTGACGACACAAGATATTTGATCTGCTGTCTGTGCCTTGAATATCTGCTGATGACTATCATTTGAGCAAAAATTTCATTAATTTTGATTTGAACTATGATTAATTTCTCTGTTGTTATGGCTGCCTGTTTGTTCACCACACAGTAGAATATGACAAGTCATCAGTGGCCAAAAGGTTTTTCATTGCTTAAGTCTCTTCGGACTCTGACTTTTAGCATCATTTGCCCTTAAAATAAATTTCATCTAAAAATCTTAGGAATTTAAACACTTAAATTCATGCTACCAATTCATCCACAGATTCCCTAGGGAGAATTTAGTGATAGAAAAGAAGTGAAAAAAGAAAATACCCAGGACATTAAGAAAGAGAAGCTTCATGACAGAAACTCTAATCTTCGTGAGAGAGTTCTGCAAGCCACTTCTTTTAAATTTTTGCATAAATCATGGTCTAATTTAGCTGTGGCAGGCTCATAATGGGAATTAAAGAGTCGGCTATAAAGTAGAAAAGGGAAACAATGATAACCTTGACTAAATAGTAAAAAAAAATGGCAAGATCATCCCTTGACAAAACAAGTCTGCTCCAAAGCAGCACTGTTTTACTAACTGAGCATATTACATGAGTTTTTAGAACATAATGATTTGGCCACACACCTAAACAACTCTCAATCTTCACTCATGTTTTCTCACAGAGAAGATGATTAAGGAAATAGTCCAGCACTCAGAAATATTAAATGTTATGTGCTTTGTGGAATTTAGGCAAGAGATTTGTTTTTCTGTATCTATGTGTGCAGTTAGGCATGGTTGCAGTGACAAACTGCCAAAATTTCCATCCCTCATTTCAGGCCTCTTGATTTACAGTGAAAATATTCAGGAATCCAATTCAGGTGAAAAGTAGACCCTTTATTTCACCTATGCTTTGTTGTCTGGAGATTTTTTGTTGTTGCTGTTTGTTTTGGGGTTTTCTGTTTGTTTGTTTGTTTTGTTTTGTTTTTTTGTTAGATCATTACCCTTGTCTGCAGGTCATACAGATGCAGTCATGCCTGTTCCAGAACAGCCCAGGTAAGACTGGAGTGATGAGCCATGGGCTGGGACAGGTGCTCACAGCAGAATGTCCAGGACAGCACACACACCCACTCTCTCATTTTTCTCTCTGTACATGCTTTGCGCCAGTTAGGACAGATGATTTACCCACACATGTAAATGAAAAGCTGCCCTGTAATCCCATCTGGGATTTCACTGGGTGTAATCACCTGAGCAGCAGGTTATTCAGTAGTTAGTCCCTGGCTGGATTTTAGCCTCCCTCAAGTAGCTGCCCCAGGTAGTCCCTAAGCATCTGAGGAGTTCCAGCATGCCAAAAAACAGTCCTGCTACCCTATCTGCATGCTGCCACTGCGTCTTAAAGGCCAGCATCATGGAGTGGATGAAAGCATTTCTGTGATAGCTTACTTCACTGTATGGGGGGAATACACTTGTTTATTTTCCTGATGGAGAAATAATCACTGTTTAAGTGGTACAGCACATGGGAGTCTTACCTCAGCCAGAACTTCTGGGCATTATCACTGAATTAGGCACAAAATAAGTAATAATTTCTATGGCTCAGTGACATGTAACCATACAGCAGTAAACTGTTTCAAGGGTCTAGGAACCAAGTAATTTTTAAATTAGAAAGAAGTAGAATGTGAAAGAAGTTCCCAGGGCATTATGGGAAAGTTGTAACATGAACTCAGATATTTTGGATTGAAAAATTTTGTGAGACTCTAGAATGTGAGCATGTACTTCAATTATATATTTTAATTTATAGGACATATTACATTTTAAGTAATGCTTAGTATTTTTTAGATCTTCCAGTCAGCATCCATGATTTGCGTGGAGGCTAAAAAGATCTTCTACACATGGGCTGTCAAAATACATTTTGCACTGGAAAAATTCCTTTACAGGGAATATTCTTCTTTATCTGTCATTGTTCTAAAATAATTAGGGTTGTTTTTCAACAGATTATCATCTGTTGCATCTAGATGTAGCGATCTTTGTAGGTATATTGTGAAATTTATTATAATATTTCAAAATTTAATGGGAATTTTTTGATGCCTTTGGCATCTTCTCTCACATTATGTTCTGACACTCTCCAGTCTGTCAGTCTCAGAAATCAATGGACTCTCAGTATTTACATGCTAATTGGTCCCAGAGAAGAAGTCTATGCATATTTTTAAAAAGTTAGATATATTTTGCAGAAAATGAATTTTTGTGCAAAAACTTTAACAAATGATTCATTAATTAGAAAAATAGTATGGTGGAAACTGTCTTTCTAATGACATTAGTATAAAAAATTGAGAATTACAGTAGTCTAGAAAACAACGCTACAATTAATCCACATAGTCATGACAGAAGATAACGACTCTCTCAAGATCAATGATCTCCAGGACTCTGCCTAGCTTTATAAACACACTTCAATCCATAAATGACCATAAATTTACTATCCAATCAGCAGTCTCAGTGGTGTATTTCTAAGCAATGTATGGCAATGAAGCTATATATTATCCAGCAAAAGACACTTTAGGTCAGAACAAGGAATATCTGTCCTGTATGCATTTTGAATACTTTCAGTTACTGTAGAACTTCAGTCACTGCTGTTGTCAAGGTTCAGGTTTGCTTCGCTGTGAAAAATAGACACCATATTTCCTCATGAAAATTTTATGCCATTTTATCTATAAAGAAAGCCAAAGTATTCCTTGTTTTAAGTAATATGAAAATTAGTATCACAAATCAGTATCACACTGTTACTGATCACAGGTTACATTCCTTGTCTTTTAACAGTATCAGTCTCATGATTTGTTTGGACAACAAGTTAATTTAAAAAAAAATTTAATGTACTGGTTCTCCCCAGTAAATCATAGCGAGGCAAGAATCTGGCAATATTTATGAAAAACAACATGAGTGATCTATCACTGCTTTTAAATTGAACATTCAGTTACCACTGGGAAAGACACTATCTCTAATAAGATCTAGTTTTGTATAACATGAATTTTACAACACCATATTACCAGTATCAGTGAAAATCACATTACTCTGATATTAGTGACTTCCATGTAAGTAGATTTTCTACATATTTATCTGAGTTTGCTGTATTTCTCATTTGTCTTTTCAATGGCTGTGTACGGCTACTGTCCATACAGCAAATAAATAAAAGTCAGAAGGAAAAGAATCATAAATGTAATGGATGGACACAAGAAGCTTAAAAATATACTGAGGCTTATCTTTAGTCTCGAAAAACAAAAAAAGTTTTAGCAAAGCAAGTGGTTCAGGCATTTAATATTTGTGAAGGCTTTTAATTAGGATTCCTCAACCTTGGCCTTCCCTTCCACTTTTCTCTTGCTAAATCCTTTTAAAAAAATATTCTCCAGTTTCTTGTTTTCAAATTTAACAAGAGCTTCTAAGTTAATTAATATACCATTTAAATCCAATTATTGAAAAATATTTAGTAAAATTAGCACCAACATTAATATTTGTAGCACTTTTCTGGATTTAATACACCTAAGCAGCCCAAATAAGCCTACAAATAGTCTCAGCCTATTTTGATAATTCTTTATCCTTCCTATCTACAGAAATGAACACTGTCATGGCTTAGCCCCAGCCAGCCGCCCCACGCAGCACTAGCTCACTCCCCCACCAGCCGGTTCAGGGAGAGAATCAGAAGAGTAAAAGCCAGAGAACTGATGGATTGAGGTAAAGACAGCTTAACAGGGAAAGCAAATCCAAAGCATAGCCATACTACCCATTATAAAGAATATTATCTCTATTCCAGTCAAAACCAGCAAAAGATACACAATTTTTTTGGACTCATTGACGGCTTCTGATACATTACTACAAAACTTCAAAACACTTTTACTTTTTTACTCTTTTATTGTCAGCAATTTTTTAAAGCTTCCTTTCTCTGACTTCAGTACATCTTTGTTCTTAATCAATCCCAATATCCTTTAGTAACAATCCAAAGTCCAAATCATTTGCAGTCATCAGTTCAAAGCAAAATGTTTTGTAGCTAGTTAGTAAAAACATTATTAAAAACAAACAAACAAACAAACAAACAAACATTAAAAAAACCCCAATGTTTTTCCAATAGCTCTTTATTTCCCTTTTTTTTTTTTTTTTTTCTGCTACATTGCACTGCTCCTGGAAAGCATGACTGTAAAAGAATAATTGAGATTGGAATCAGTTTCTAGAAGCCATCTAGTCCAACACTCCATCCAAAACAGGACTAACTGCATCATGTTTCTCAGGAGCTTGTCCAGACTGATCTTGAATATCTCCATGTGTGGAGATGCTACAACCGGTTTCGTCAACTTATTCTAGTATTTGGACACTTTCAAAGTGTGTTTTTCTCTTGATATGTTGCCACATATTCTGATTTGTATCTGTTATCTATTATTTTTTGTATCTTCAGTTCCAGCTTTCTCTTCCCCATGCTTTCCAATAGATGGATATACACAAAAGAAATTTAAGGAAAAAAAATCTGTCTTTGACCTTGTTTTCTCCAGGCTTAAGAAAAAATGTTCAAATTTTCCCCAGCCTCTACTCATTGGTCGTGGACTTTCACCTCATGAACATCTTTGTGTATTTCTTCTGGACTGACTCTAGTATGTCAATGTAATCAATGTGTCAGATACAACAATCCCAAGAGAAAAAATGCCAGATAGAGGGAAACAATTGCCACTCTGAACCTGCCAGCTGCCTTTTACTAATGCCAAAAGGGGTTTACCTTTTCACTGCAAGGGCTCATTGCTGAGTTATATTCAGCTTGGTGTCAACCAGGATCCTATGTCTTTCTCTGCAGACCTGCTTTTAGCTAGTCATGCACAGAGCTCTCCTTCACAGATTTGTAACTTCATAAAAGTACTAAGGTTTGTCTCAGTCCATTTCTCCACTTGCTGAAGTCCATCTGAATAACATCATGCTCTACAGCATATCTATCACCCTCCCCATTTGGTATCATTTGTGAACTTAGTGCACGCAGTCCTTGCCATTGTACATGACGTTTATAGGACCAGTAAACAGCAGCAGCCCCTCTACAGGACTGTAAGGAATGACAGCTAGTAACCAGCCACCAGCTGGATTTTATATCACTGAGTACAGAGTTTTGAAATAGAGTGTAACCTATTCATTCCACACACCCAAACAAAGCAGGCCCATTACACAAATGCTTGGCCCAGGATCAGCTGTCCTTGATACCTTCTCTGATGGGTATTCCTCCTCCTCAGCTGCTGCCAGGGCACTCTGCCTGTCCTGAAGTTACAGATCTACAGGAGCAGACAACCTACAGGCCAAGATTTAGGAGGACTGCTGTTGCCTGAAATCATGTTTCGAGCCTTCCCCATCTTGAGAGTTTCCGTCTACCATTCAATCGGGTGCAGTTTCTAGCTCACCCTCATTTCTTGTTTCACACGATGCCTCACTGTCCCTTTGTGGCCACCAGAAACTGATGCCTTGGGAAGGCTGACCTGAAACGGAGACTGGGCAGAGCCAGAGAATAAAGTGGGTATTTATTGAAAGTCCTCCAGGATCTGCCAGGACAAAAGCCTGACCAGGGCTACACACAGGGTGGACTGAGAATGGTCACAAAAATGGCTGACCAGTGATGAGATCTTACATTTTTATAAGTTTTGGTCCATTTGCATATTTGGGTTTAATTTTCCAATTACAGCTTCAGGTTGTGAGGTCCTAGCCTTCTTGTTTTCGCTCTTCAGTCCACTGTTGTTTATGCTGTTGGGCTGAAAGTTGTCCTTGGTCCTCTGCAGGAAAAGGATTTGTTTTGTCTACCTACTCTGTGAAGAGAGCTTACTGGCACTTAATATGAGGCTCAGAGCTACACCTAAGCAGCACAGAATCTGAAAATATGAAAGCTCAAAGTTAAGGCATCACACATAGCCTGGGCTTTTGTCTCTTCAGGGTCTCCAAGAACAGCCTGTCAATCACCTTTCCATCCTCTCTGATGTCCCACAGTCCACATGCACTGCTGCCCTAACAGCTCCTGGGTCTGTGGCAGAGGCTCTCCAGCCTGACAGGTACATGGGTGCCTCTCAAGCACCAGACAAAGAGGTGTTCAGGCAGTTCTTGGCAGCAATCAGCTGAAAACAGAAAGCATGGGCTGTCCCTAAGCAGAAAACCACCAAGAGAAGCTTCCTCTTTGCTGAAGGAAGCAAAAGTCTGGGAGACAACCCTCACCAACAGCAAACCACCAGTAAATGCCAGAAAAAGCTCTCAAAAGAAGATGGGAACTGTAGCAGTAACAGCTAGTTCCCATTTGCTGTGCATTGGGAACTGTGTTTCCTCTATAGATTATTTTTTGATTGCCCATTTGTATTTTCTCATCTGGGACTAGAACACATTCTCAATTTATTTTTTCTCAACACTTTCTTAGTCACCTCATTTTATGTCCACCTCATATTTGTAAAGAAAAGTTAAAAAAATAAAATCAAATTTTCTAATTACCCCATATTTTAAATCCAAGCTAAACTAAGATTTTGCAATTTTTTAATCAGAGGAGAAAATAATTCATTTTACTGTGAGTGATAGCTAGGGAGAGTTTGTAGGAGGGTAAATGGTTCACCTGAAGCTTGAATCTGCATCAGGCAGGTTTGTGCAAGGCAGTGGTTGCTCTACAGCAGACTGATGGAAGAGCCAAACATGATTCTAGGACATGAGGACCCTGTACTGCGCATCAGTGACATGCATCAGCTTGGATTTCTGTCTTCATAAATGGCATAATACTCAGTGACTCACTTCTGGTTGAGATATGGATCCACTTTGACTCAGAAACTGAAATTGCTTATACTGTAAATTTTGCACTGAATAAAGCTTAAAATATTTCAATATATTGATGTACCTTTAGTTTAGCTTAGACCTTAAGTAGATTCATGAGAAATTATGCTAAACAGTTCAAATGTCATGAGTGACATCTCTGTAGCTTCAGACTAAACTTTGACAACCTATCTCCTTATTTTAGTGTTTCACCTTATTCTCCTTATTCTCCTTATTCTCCTTATTCTCCTTATTCTCCTTATTCTCCTTAGTCTCCTTATTCTCCTTATTCTGATTTCATGCATTGCTAAGCTCTGAAAAATTCTTGTCTCAGAGCACAATAAGCACTAATTTTGCTCTGACAACCTTGTAATGGGAATTCTAATACTTATTACATTTTAGGTAAAAGAGAAGGGAAGTAAAAGACCCCCCCCCGTGATAACATTGCCTGAGTTATATGACAAGAGGTGTTGTTTTTCACTGTTATGTATTTAATGCCAATTAGTAGTAAACTGTACCAGGTACTTTTTCTCTGTACTGAATACCTTTCAGATGAAAAGCAGTATTTCTGGAAACTTAAAAATTCCTAGTACTTCAGGAGCTAAGTTCAGCATGGAGCTAAGTCCAGCATGCAGAAATATACATCAACTGAAGATTTTATCATCAGATTCCCCTTAGTAGTGAATTTATCTTGAATCAGTTTTTGAACACTTCCTCAGTTTTGCATGCAAGGCACAGCGTATTGTAGTTGTGTTGTGTTTTGTTTGGCATTTTCATTCTGTGCCCCTTTTGGGGATCAAGGCCCACACAATAGTTCTTTGCTGTCCACTGATTACCCACTCAGGGGTATCTTACATCCCCTTTGATATGCCGTTAATACACAGCAGTTTCTAAATTCTGTCAGCTTAAAAGACTCATGCAATTCAGACTATTGAATTTAAGTCCATGTGCTTTTTCCTTTAAGACATTTTTCCTGCTTGATGCTTGACTTCTGCATTATGGCTCAACTCCGCTTTCACGTGGCACTGAGATAAAAGCATATACTAGAAAGTATAATCCAGAGCATAATTTTCTTCATACTGAAAAGGATCCCCTGTGTCTAATACAAAGTCCTATAAAAGGAAATACTTGCAACCACAGCAGTAAATGGATCCTTATTTATTAAAATTCATTTATTCCTTAGCAAGGGACTTCCCGTTCAGCTGAATATAATTTGCCCTAACATTAATGAAAAAAATTGTCACTGTAAAAACAGTATTGAAACGAACTAATTCAGACACTTCCAACAGGACCCCAGAGTGTAGGGAATTGTATAATAAAACTGACTGTACTCTGGTTGGAAAGTAAAACCACCATTCATTTGCAGATGATATCCTCAATTTTTTTAACTTTTAATTCTACAGTTAATAAATTTTAATTTAACCCCTATTTTTTCCTTTAGTGTGTGCTCATTTCTGTATGCATGGGCACTATTTTGTTTGATTTTTTTTTTAAAGATAATTTTTTTTCCACAAATGAGGTATCATTTTAGTAAATAAAACATAAAATATAAGTTAAGAAAATACTTCTAGACAATCATTGGATTTAAACTCACACATGGGATTTTTTTTTAATGACTGTTACATGGCATTTTCTTTACTGCCATTCACACAGGTTTGTGAACAGATAAAAAGCAAATAGCCTATATTTATAAGTATTGAACACGTGGCACCATACTTTTTGTCCTGTCATCCATTTGGCCTGAAAATTGATTGCACAAATGGTCTAACAATAGGTAGCTCTACCTTGCTCATAGCTTCTCTCCAGGTTACTGCAGAGAAGGAATTTAATTACCCATTTCAGCTCATTAGTTATGTAAATAAACAAAAATAATGTGGTTTTGGGGTTTTTTACCTTGATGCATCACTTAAATTCATTTTCAGATGGCCTGTCTTCCAGTGCATTTCTTTCCATGGACAACTTGTTTCTCTTCAGAGCCCAGACATGTTCCTTAGTAACACACATGGCAAATATCTGTCAGTGATATGAGGTCAAATGAGTAAAGCCAAAGGAAAATTTGGGTATTATCTCCAGGTGATTATTCATCAGAACATGACTTTTTATACTTTCATTTATTCTATTTATCATTACTTTAAGAACATTTAGTGAGAAGACACTGTAGTTTAGAGACTTCATCTTGTTTCCTTTCAAATGATCCAAAGAGCTGTTCTTTCTCCCCACTTTAAGTCCTTATGTAGTGCAACCTTGGTTTTCAGTGTGTAACAAAGCATAGTTTACCTTTCTTTATATTACCTTGCCTACGTCATAGCCCTTTTACAATTTCTGTAATACTATTCAAACAGTTTATTTATCTAGTTTAGTTCTGGAACTCTTTCCCAGAAATAAGAAATTCCAAGAAATTTCTGAGAAACAAATTCCTTACAATTTTTCTCTCTTCAACTTAATAAAAACAATTTTACTCTAGGTTCTGTAGAGTACATACATGCTTTGTCCAGTGAGTAGCTTATCAAGGTTTCATCTGTAATCAAGTCACTGAGCTTCTGCCTTTTTTCTCAGGTCCAACACCCAGGAACAATGTTGGAAAAAAGAGTCAGTTTTCTATCATGTTCAGGAATACCTGCACTGACCATGTTTAGTATTTATTATTCAATCCATGCCATAGTCTCCAACTGTGAAATTATTTTAGGAGGCATTTTCTTGTTTACTAATACTTCAAATACGTCTTCGCAACCCCAAATCTGAGACTTCCTGCAATCCTTTCAGACTTACAGACTTCCTTAACTGATCAAACTGAAAGAAATCAGCTCCAAGGAGTTGATTAGCAATGTCCAATATTTCAAAATATTATGTCTAATACCATGTCTAATATTTTCAAAACCTAAGTATTGTCAGTACATAGTTAAATTTCTCTCTGTTTTGGGCTTCTCGGGAATTCCTAAAGTATCAGCCTGAACTGTGGTGTGAGCGGAGTAACAAAGGTTCCAGTGAGGAGGCTGCAGGCAGACACTGCCCCATCAACCTCATCTGGGTGCTTGGTTAAGAGAAGGACTGGAGAAGGATTTGAAGGGAAGGGTACTCTGAACACAGACAATTATGTTAAAATTCTGCTTAACTTGTATGTGGAAGTCAGAAGAAAATCAGGAGAATACTTTCATAATGTAGAGGAAAGTATTAAAATTGTATAATTGTGCCTTAAAAGCATGTGAAAAAGGAAATGACAAAATTGCTGTCATATATTGAACTAGCATATATTGAGCCTTTGTTTTACTATCAAATTAACAGTTTAATTACAGAAACAACTGAAGCATTTCACTCATAATATTACAAACATCAAGGTTGACATTGATACTTCCACAATACACACTTCAAGAAAAAAAAATGAGCAAAAGGTAAAAAAGTGTAGAGATTGATCAAGAACAGCTCCACCAGCAAAAGAAGGGGCTCTTAAGTGAACACAAAGTGCAGGAAAATGCACTCAGCTTCAAAACTCTTGATTCCAGTCTTCAAAAGCATTTTCCTTTCTCCTCAAATATTGAGGACAAGAACTTCTTATTATAGATTGTGGCTTAATGCTCTTTAGTATGATGTCGAAACTAGGAAAAAAAGAAACACCTGCCATGCTCTTAATGCACATTCTGGAAGCTTAGAAATTTCTCTGCTGCAGCTTTCATTCTCATAGCAGGGTGATTGAAAAAATGAGCATCGATGCCCCAGGTTCTTAACAGCACTCCATGGAACTCTGCGGTAGATTTCTCTGCAGCGCTATTATCCCTGTACTGTTAACTTAGATTTTGCACTTAACAAGTGGAGAATTTTGATCAATAGGAGGGATTCTACTCAAGGGACTCTGGATAGGCATTAAAATTACTGAAGCAACTAAATGAAGTCTCAAGGAGTCTTGACAAATTACCAGCTGCTGCTCCTGTCACATTCTTAGCAGTAAACTGGCTGTGAGCAGAGAACTGCATCAGAAATGGATAAAACATGAAACACTTAAAGCACTCAAAGGTGACACCTTTCTCATTTTATAAGACATATCAATTTCCCAATAAAAGATTCATAGGCTGAGCCCAAAACATGATGAAGAACCTTAAATGTCTCACTGAATATTATGTAAGCTGATTATTTTTAGCATTTATGACTATCACAGTGGATTTCTATCCCAGGCCTATATAGAGAAAAAAATCTTGTCTTTAAATTAATGTAAATTGTTCATAGTTATTAGACAAAGAACAAATAAGGTGAAAATTGAATCCAGGTAAAATCAGAGGATTCCAAATGTTAAAGATTCACCTGGCTTGTCATTACATGACTTTATTAGTTTTTAACCAGAAAGTATTGAACATAGCCTCCTTGAACTATTTACAGTCCTTTCATTTCATCTTCTAGCAACTGAATTAGGATCAACAATTTAGTAATTCAAACAGAGGCAGAAAACTGAATGGAAAGGAAAAAATAAAATTGCCTTTGTTCCTGCCCAAGAAATTATTTTCAGATACAATGATTCAGCTTTCAAAAATGTGCAAATAATACAGTTGCTATCAATGTTGTCTTTGCATCCATTGTGCTAGGCACTGCTCAAGCACGTGTAGTTCCCACAAGACGATGCAGGTTGGTACGACAAATGATGTTTATGCATGCAAGTTTATTTTTTTGTGGAAGAAATGCAATTTATTATTTAAAATCCAGAAGCCAAGATGAAAATCTTATGGTTTCTGTGTAGAAAAGTTGGCATTGTGAGTTTGTCCCAGGACACATTGCTAGTCATGAGACACAAATACTCCATATAGTAGTATTAGTGAGACTAATAGTCAATATGAACCATGAAAACAACAGAAATATTTTCTCTGATATATGCCAAAGCTCTCATCAGATCCTCTTTAAAAGACAAACACTGTTCGTAGAATAGGACAGGAGTTGATATGCTCATTTTTAAAAGGATATAAATGCATTTCTTAGTTAAATGTACAATTCAGAAAAAGTATATCTAACTCATTGTACGCTATCTAATTTTCCACTGCAGGAAAAAAATTAATTTATCTTGTTTATAAATAGCAGCTTGAAAAACTGCATTTAATGAAATTTCCACTGACTGATTTGATCACCATGGAATATCTTCATAGCTTGTGATTTACAGACAGGCAAAGGGTCATGGGAACCATTTATCACATTAATGGTGATATATGAGAAACTTTGATTTTGTGGACAAGATCTGAGGCCAAATTATGCCCTGAGAAACAGAGAGGGTGTAAATGGGGACTGTGTGAAACAAACTAGCAGAGAAATGAGGCTGCAACCTGGACTGTACAGTACCCAGGACTGAGTCATATAAAGTTTCCTCTTTCAAACTAGAAACCTAGAAGCAAATGAAACTCATAGATGTTTTACAATATACAAACTATTATATTGGCCAGTCATGTCCCTGGTCACAAGGTTTCTAGTATTTTCTGCCTCCACTAAATCACCTCAGTGAGACTGCCTGCTAACTGGTGTTTTTTAACATTGTTATTCTTCCCTTCCTCATCTCATTTTCAGATTTCTCACATTTTCAGCTGTCAGCCCCTTGTTTTACAAGTGTATGTAGTTTTACTTAAGTTGCTTGAAAAGCTGGGCCTTGATTTGCGGTACAGGCAACTAAAGAAGTTCACTGCTAATAACTTCATGAGTAATTGCTTTCAGTGGATGTTTTACAAGGCTTTATTTTCACCCCTTTTCCTGTTCAAGAGAACATAGGTCATTAAATTTTACACTTCTGTCATGACACTGCATGTCTAATGCATCATGCAGGAAAAGCCAGAGGGAATCTGCAGACCTGTGTTGTTCCTACCTGCAATTCAGAAACACATCAAGTTTCCACATTGTTTTGAGATGCTTTTGTGAACATTGTGCATGTTGCAGATCTCATTTTCATTGCCTCCAGTGTCCTTTTCTCTCTTTCTCTCCTGCAAAGACCACGAATTTCCCTTCTCTCCTCTTCATCAATTTTTTTTTGAAACTAATGTATTTCACCCTTTTTTGTTGAGTAAATCTCCCATTACAGTAAAAACAATATTGCTGGGACTTGTATCATGTATACTGCAACTTCATTGTCCTTGTAACTGTGTGGATGTAGAAGTTGATTTTGTCCAGTTCTTTCTCTAACATTTATGAAAACACACCTTATTTTTTTTCATTATCTGACTTCTTTGGTTTTGTAGGGATTTTTATCACACAGTAATTTTTCTGACCCTAGAACTATTTGATATGACTTTGAATATTAACTATTTTTAATGACAAACAAAAATAACATTTAAAAATATTTGCAGATATTTACATAATATCATTTTTATATAAACAGTTTTTAACATTATGGATCCTTAAATATTTTTTTCATAGAATTTCTTTATCTAGGTATCTTTATATCTTTATCTGCAAGCATAAGTCAATATTTATTTACCTGCACTGAAGCTTCTGTCTGTGCAATACCAAACTCAGTTCATTTTCATGTCTGCAATCTGTATTATCTCCAGTCTTAAAAACAGAAAGTATAAACATCAGATTGAACAAAGTCATTTATAATAAATCCCTTTCTAGAAATGAAGCACACTTTCCTTTGAGAAGAGACCTTCATAGGCTTTTGATTTTGGAAAAAAAACACTGTCAAACAATATAAACAATTATTTCTTACATTTATTTTCTAATATTTTCAACATTTCTATAAAAGAAATCTATTTATTTTTACTTCCTTTTCTGCTTTTCTTCACTCATGACAGATAGCTAATGCCTGATTTATGGCAATTTATTTTAATTAATTCTGAACACCTGCAACCTGTAATTGATTTGCCACTGATATAAATTTCCTGACTCCAATCCATCTATTACACTACCTTCAACCATATTCAACTTCTCCTTTAAATATGTGGGCTTACCTTCGTAGGGAATTAATTGATTATATTGTTGCTGTTTAATTTTTTTTTTTTTTTTCATTTACGCTTCCTCCCTTCCATTGGTTCAAAAGACTAAGTATAAACACAAGATAAAATTATGCTACAATCTACACAACCGTCATCCTAGTTAAGCGGGGATTGAATATCTGTAGACTGAAATTGGTATGTTTATTTAAGGATTCAGACTACTTCTAGGCACAGAGCCAACTTCCTCACCAAAGAATCGTAGGTTACTGGGCATTAAAGAAAAATAAATCTTTCAGCTTATAATATATTTGATTTTAATTGGTGTTTCTTTAAAAAAGACCCTTTTTATTGTACTGATACCCCCTTCCAATTATCTTCACATTTCTTCCTGTGTCGTGCCAGTTTCAGGCTCAATATGTTTAATTTCCTCAATTTTCTAATTGGAATAGGATAGATGTATTTCTAAGATGTTGAGCTGTACAGTTCTGATCTTTAGTGTAGTGTGATCCCCATTTGGAGTAATGAGGATAAGGTCTCTCTAAGATCCCTGACCTCAACAATTACTGAGGATACCTCTGTCAACCACATTCAGGAGAATGACCAAAAAATATAGAACTAATTAAAAGTGCTACAAAACTGTCTTCTAAGGAGAGTAATTTTTAACTACAGAGAAAACCCGCTACAGGAATATAGGTGGAAAAAAAATATTTTACATTAAAAACTTTGGGATATAAGTAACCCTCATCCACCTGTACTACAGCATTAAATGCCCATAATAAATGTATATTAATCACTAAGAATATTTTCTGTGTGTTCTCTGGAAAATGCAGGGATTTTTCTTATGGGGAACATATTAAATATATGTAGTAATTATACATTGTACTGCATATATTTATAAATTATAATATATTTATATTTAATGAATGTATAAAATGTACAAATTCTATTCTTTATTTTATATATATACATAGATACGTATGTTATGCTATGCATCTGATAATGAGCTTTTATTTCTTGCTACTATAATAGAGGAGATACATGTACTGTTTTTTAGTAAATACCATCAAATCCTTCTTATTTTTTTTTTCCTGTGTAATTGAATGAGCAACATATTGAGGATACAGAATAACTACCTGTTTCAGGCAATTCCATGCTCCTCTGCTTGTCTTTATTTAATTTACACTGATCATAACAGCTCTTAAAATGAAACAAAAAAACAATTTAATAAAACATGTATACACCAGATTAGATATTGATCAAATGCTCCATGCCAGTAAGAAAGAAGCCTTGCATGGCAAGAATCACTGAGGTTGCTTGACAAACTCATAAGGGAGGGGAGGAGACAGGAACCTTTCTACTACTTCTAGGGATTCTGCCACAGAAATTAAGCCTGAATTTGAGAGTGGAATTCTGGCAAATAAGTGATATCAAACCACTGTTTCCATGTCTCAGTATTTTCAGGTTGGGAGCTTTTGTTCGCTTTTTTTATCTAAACTTGGAAGAGTCTTCTAATATTGCTTCTTGTTCAATACATATAATATTCCAAAGTTCAGTTCAGTAGAGATAAAGAATTCTGGATAACCATCTGTAAGCCTTAATTTCTTTGAGTTCTCTGTAAAACATTCCTAAACTGTCAGTGTGTGTTATTGTCTCTTTGAATGCACAGAGATAAACTTTAGTTATGAAACATGACTTTGACAAGGACTGCCATCACCTTAAGTCACTTAATTCTATGGATTCCTCACCTAGCCTAGTGGGATGGGAGCAATGTTTCTAATTTATTCTGCAGAGGTTTGCAGGGTTAATTAGTCATATTATCAGATCATCAGTCGGCTTAGAAGGGATCCAAAAAGATCACTAGTCCTAGTCCTGATCAAAGCTGAATTAACAGTGAATCAGACCTGGCTGTCATAGTACTTTGATGAACATGCAACTATTTTCAAATAAGTAACAAAAATTAATAGCAATCATTTTGGGGCAAAAAAGGTAATGTGTGGCTTCATATTGTGACAATGGAATAAAGTGAGTTTGGGAGGAAGCATCATCACAAGAAAACTTCGTCATGAGTTTATATTTTCAGAATTTGGCTAGTTTCTACACGTAGTTCAAGAAAGAATTTACAGCTACCCAGAAGAGAACAGATTAGTTTTAATTAACATTGGACAAAATATGCTGAAAAAGACCATGGCATTATGGTATTTTGGACTGAACTAAAACTATTCAAACATCATATTTTTTCATTTAATTTAATTTAAGAAAAAAAGCTGTAGAACTATTTCTTTTCAGCTTAAAGGTGTTTGCTTACAACTGATTCAAGTATTTCCAGTGCAATCTTATACCAGAATACATAGCAGAAAGACAAGTTCTATGTACAATTTTTTTTAACTGTTGAAGTAAATATATATATATATATATATATATATATATATATATATATATATATATTTGAGAATTCTTAAAAATATCATCTGTCTTGGAATTATGTGGGACATTAAGAAAAAGGAGAAGCTTGTTCTGAGAGCTCACTGGTTGTGTCATTGGCCTTAATTTGTGAGATAATATGCTGGTATTGTTCCTGATTGATTTTATCTTTGTTCAAAGCTACAATAGAAACAGTAAAAGAACTAAATAAATTTACAATTTGGTAACTTATTAGATCAAAATCTGATCAGTCATTTATCTTCTAAAAAGGACGTAATATCTTTCTGTAGCTTGAGGACTCTGAACTATTATGAATTAATATATGTCTTATTAAAAAACAAGCTTATTAAAAACAAAAATTGTGCACTCTAAGTAGCAGCATTCCTGAGGCAATAATCCTTACATTTTCTGTTTTGTATATTCCTGGCAAACCATTGGCATTGCCTTGCAAGTGAAATTTTTCTTATGAATACAAGCTCATTTTTTTTTTTTTTCCCCTGACTATATTTTCCTGTATTTCCTACACTGGAAATAGCATGACCAAAACTTCTTGTTTGTCGTTGGACAAGATTTTAAAAAGGCCACCACACAATGTTTCAGAGTGAACACACCTGTGCCCCTTTGGCACACTTCTCAGGGTAAATGGGCAAGTTGTAATGGGCAAGTCTTAATTTTTGTCCAGATGGATTTTTTGCATGGTTCATTATCTCCCCTGGTGCCTTTGACTGATGGTGGACTTTCCATATGTGGTGAGCCTGTCGGCAGCTCTTACTTTTACAAGCACAGAAAACTGCACTGAACTCCATGTATTTGATGCTTCACTTCAGCTTATACTGTTAAAAACCAAATAAATCTGTGAACCTTGACTCTTCTTTTCTTACATTGTACAGATATCTTAATAATGTCTGCAAAAAAATGCTTCCACGTATCAAGAAAATTGCTTTCTTTCTGCATGGCACAGCTCTGTGACAGAGGAAATGTAATGCTCAGTGTCATCTGAGCCCATCATGGCCTGTCATGTATGATCAAGAGAAAATTTTAGATTTGTAAATAAGTATTGTCAGAAATGGCATGGATGGCAAATACACATAAAGATAACAGTCTTCAATAGCTCTCAGTGCTTGCGAAGAAGTGATAGTATGCAATGACTGCTGTAAAGAGCCACTGATCTCAATTACCTTTAAAGCAATGTATGTCACAGGATCATAGAATACCCAGCTGGAAGGGATGTCAAGAATTATGTCATTCAATCTTTCTTGCCAAAAGCATGATCTAGACAAGATAGCCCAGAAACATTTTCATCTGGATCTTAAATGTGTCCAAAACTAGAAGAAGCCCCCAGTTCCATTTAGAGGTTATTCCAATGGCTGATTGTTCTTATTGTGAAATATTTTCCTCTTCTGACCAATTAGAATCTCCCCAGGAGTGACTTGCACCCATTACCCCATGTCTCTTTCATGTATCTCCTCGTAAAAAAGGAATTTTCCATTCTTTAAACAGAGGATCATGCTGATAAGGTGTCTGCTGAGTCTTCTGTTCTCAAGGCCGAATAAATCCAGTTCTCTAAGCCGTTCCTCATGTGTCAGGCTTCCCAGCCCTTTGACCATCTTTGTGGCCTTTCTCTGGACCTCCTCTAGCCTTTCCACATTTTTTTGGTAAAACAGGAACCAAAACTGAATGCAGTACACCAGATGTGGCCTGAAAAGCCCTGACTAGAGTAGGATTATGGCTTCAACTCTGCAAGTGGTGCCCTTGTTGATGCAGCTCATCATCCTGTTGGCTTTCCTTGCTGCAGAGCATACTTTAGACACTGAGTTTTTCCACCAGGACCCCCAAGCCCCCTTCCACAGAGCTGCTCCCCAGCCAGGTAGATCCCAACCTCTGCTTCACTCCTGGATTATGAGTTCCCAATGG
The DNA here is from genome assembly GCF_015227805.2 of Hirundo rustica. Lineage (NCBI taxonomy): Eukaryota > Metazoa > Chordata > Aves > Passeriformes > Hirundinidae > Hirundo > Hirundo rustica. Next base: position 40,578,543 of record NC_053451.1, read on the forward strand.
CAAGACCTTACGCTTGTCCTTGTTGAACTTAATAAGTTTCTTGTTATTGCACTCTTCCAACCTATCCAGATCTTCCTGCAAAGGGTTCTCCTTTCTGAAGTATCTGCTTTCCTACTCAGCTTGGTATCATTGGAAAACAAGTCTGATCACACTTATAGATAAAATATGATTGAAACTGATGCTTTGATGCTAAATGGAAACTATACCACGAATGCTGGAAACATCGTATCATGCCAGTTCTGATTATACTGCAGGTGCCAACAGAACTCATCTCTAAAAAGAGATAATACCACAGTGATATGCTAACCTTATCTTATCTCCTCCACAATTAAATTGAAATAGGGTCGTAAGAAAAAGTTTAATTTTATTTCATTTAAATACTCAGTTTATCTAAAGTTCTGTGTACAAATCGGGTTTTACTTTGATTATGTTATTACCTCAAAGGAATATAATGCTTTGTGTCCTCTACTTAGTGTTGCTAGCAGTTTCCTTGTCTTCTAAAAGTATTTCCAAGTCAACAACTTAGAACACGGTGTCCTATACCTTTTCATTTTCCCTTTCTGCTTTTCACTTTCTTCCTCTTTTATCAGTCCCCACAATAGCAGTGATATATATATATTCTTAGAAAAGGTATATACAGCACATGATGGATACTACCAGACAATGGATATAATTAAAGTACATATAATAAACACAGATAACTGGAAAAGAGAACGTGTACACCCTAAATACTACAAATTTCTTAATAGCTTGAGGTTCCTTGTTGAACAAAAGTGAAAATTCTATCTAACAGGGTTTTTTTTCAATTGAATCTTTCTTGTCAAATAAATATAGTACTTTTTAAAGCATGTTTGGGTGATTGGAGTTTTTTGTTACTTTTTTTTTTTTTTTTTTTAAGACAGTAACTTGAAATAGTATTTACTAGCTTCTTGTTGGCTTGGATTGTCAACAAGGTTAGGGTCTCTTTTAAATCTGTTTTACTCATCAACCATTAACGTCCCTTTGAAAGATAGGGGAAGCATTCAGTTAAATAGATTTCTAGTAGTGTGTCTCCTGCCTATACACTTTTGTATTTCAGTTAGAAGATAAACTGTTTATTCCACTGAGATAAGAACAAGTGTCATGAATACCTGAATTTATCTTGCCATTCCTGTAATTGTTGTACATGTTCTTGCTACCTGAATACAGGAACCCTCCACATCTGTAAGAAACAGGAGTAGGCACAGCTTTATTATCCTTCTGTCCTGCAAATGATTATCCATGTAGCATCAGACATTTATGTCCATGTCCAGGTCTGGTATAAATACAGCTCCAGGTCTTCAGTTACTTCATTCCATACTAGGGAAAGGCTGAATTTAGCCTTCTGCTTTGTTGGTGGTTTTGTACAGAAATGGCTCTGTTAGTTGTCAAAGGTGATTTTACTTTTGTATTTTTTTTCTAGATAATCAAACATTACATAGACCAAATTAGCATGTTCAGCAAATTTTGGCATACTATAGGTTTATGAAAGAAGGCAAAACATGCTGAAATCAAATAGAGTTTCTATGTTGAGCATTGCATTGTGATCTACTGAAAAGATAAATAGAACAAAGAACATTTTTCAGCTCAGTCCAAATCTGCTTTGTCGGTAATTCAAAACATTGAGCAAGTCTTGCTGTACTCTGCTTTGTAAAGGAGCTGTTTACTGTGCAGATAGATAGCAACTATCAAATCCAAGGAATTATAATTTCTGCTACAGGACAAGTTGTACAATAACTCAATACATTCGGTATCCTAAATCCAGTGGCAATAGTCAGGAGTGATCTTTTGCCTTCATGAAACTGTGCAGCAAGAAGCAACTTGTCTTTTCCCATGCTTTGCCTTACTTCCAGGCCATCATCCATTGTGAACAAGAAGCCATATAGTAGGAATGATGTCCTCTTAGCACTAAATGTTCTTCATTTTCTTCTGTCATGAAGTGCATTGCTGAATGCCAAGCATATACTCTTCTGTCAGTGTTAACGAGACAAAAAAAAAAAAAAAAAAAAAAAAAACAGCCGCAGGTTATTTCTTAGTGTTATAGAGGTTAGAACTGTAATAGGCTGCGGGATGGTCTAGTCTGGACTGCTTCACACCTCAGATCCTCCTTATTCCCTGCCAATTAGCATGTTTGAGCATAGCAAGTCTTCTATTAAAAAGAAACCTAGATTTAATACAAATACATAAAAGGATATGTATCTGGCTCTTCCTATGCTCGTTTTGGGAATTTCTTTCTCCTAACTAATTTTTTATTTGTTTTTCTGTACCTTCCTGCTATTTGTACTTCTACTCTATTTCCCTTCCAGATTATGACTTCCACCTTGCTACCATCTCCTTGCACATTGTGCATTCAAAACTATTTAATGGTCAAGTTTTATTTTTCTTGAGTAGTCATGCCCTCTTAGAAAAAAACAAGAACAAAAACCAAACCAAAGTAAAGAAACAAGAACAACCAACCAACCAACCAAAATACCCCAAAGAGAACACCACAAAAAAAAAAAAAAAACCTGAACAAAAGTTTCTAAAAACCACAGAGCTTTTTTTCAAGCTGAGTATTGTGTTCATAAGTTGCTGTGTTTGTCTAAACCCTTGTCAGCTAAGGGTGGAATAAGATACCAGTAAAATGCATTAGCCATGCTCAGCCTCTATACTGAGTGATGGATCTCCACTATCAATCAGAGGTAGCAGGAAAATCTCTCCACTCAGGCTCTAAAACACAACAGATGCTGCTCTGACAGTTTTCATTATGCTAAAGTACTGTAGCAACAAGATTGCTTCTGGATATTTGAATCTGATGTTACCAGTTTTTTTAGAAAATATACCCATTTCATATTTCTCTTTTGACATTATAATACAGCACTTCTTAACAGCCAGCACCCCTGCTCTTCTTACATTTAACAACAAAGCAAACTAAGGAAAACAATCTAAATTAAAATTTTAGGACATTTAAGGACATTAGTATCTACCCTGCACGTTGATAGCAAATAATTATTAGCAAAACCTTCAGGAGCAGGGGCTTGAATGAAATGTAAGCAGTTCCTCAGACTTTTATCTAGTGTCCTCAGCTGTGCAGTGTTAATGAATGTTTTTAATTACCATGAATTTTAACTGCTACTCAGCTTTATTTTTAATTGATTTGTTTACAAAATGCATGCATTAATCACATTAATGTCATATTTTATCATTTTCAAAATTACCTGATGGCAGTTAAGGAACTCTAGATAAAACAACTTGTTTCTGTCTTTTTCAAATGCATTAGAGAGGTGGTACAATGAAAAATTGAAGGTATTACTAATTTATTCTTCTGAGGAGAGTTCATTGTGGGCCTGATATTTCTGAGAGATTTTAGCAGCTGCTAGCAGGCTAAAATCTCTCAGACTCAGAAATATCAGGACCACAGTTCATAATAAATTTTAACATAAGATATTTTCTCAGATCCATTTTATTTTGGTATCTTATGACTATGATTGAAGTTATAACCCTGTAAACCCTTTAGAGAAATGCTCCTGATAGGAAGTCTTAGGCAGTAAGATATTAAGTATGTTACAAAAAGTTAAACCTTGGCTCTAGGTATATTAAGAGTAATGAAACCACTAATTTCCTTGGCTATGGAGGGTTAATCTTGAGTTCTGTATAGCAAAATGCATACTAATTATAGCAATCTATACTAAAAAATCTGTTATATTTATAGATATTGAAATTATTATGAGGCTATTTCTAACTGCTACTCTTTTACTTTTTTTTTTTTTTTTACATAATTGATACTGTTTTGATTGATAGCCCTCTGATACAGTGCAGCTAAGGAGATATTGATTTGGTACCCTACAAAGCTGCAATACCATAGCAATGTGGAAAGGAGAAAAAGATCAGGCAGGGCCTTCTAATTTTCATCTATTTTGATCCCATGCATGCAAAGCCAAAAATGTAAACGTACTTTCAAGAGCATCTGCTTGTGCAGTAATGGTATTTATTTGCAGAATTTTAGTGGCTGACACAGGACCCACCAACAGGGCATGACAGTATGAGATGCTGATTTTGCCCTACAGTGCCGCGCCTTGGTGTCACAGGGGAAGGCTGAGCTGGGACTGCCTTCATGGGCACAATGGGCATCAGGTTGGCACTGACACTAGATAAAGAACTAGTCTAAGAAACAACCAGAGATTCAGAGCATCTTCAAAACATATGATTCTCTAGTACCTGTTAGGCTGATGCAGCCAGTGAGGATAACTAATACCAATGGGGACAGAAGTGGAAGATACTATCTAGTTCTGCTACGTCCAGTAGTAATTGTTTCTTTTGGTTTTCATTGAACTCACTTGGTTTCAAATGCCACAGTCTATAACTGAGTTCCATTTCAATATGATTATATTAATCCTTTTACAGGTTTGCCCCTTTGTACCTGTGTGAGAAGCTGAATAAATTTTGATAAAGCAAAAATGGAGCTGCCAGACACACAGCATGGACTGTAAAGGAAACATAGCTCCTTTTCCCTTAACCTGTCTTACTTTTAACCAGGAGGTAGTTAAGCAAAAACACTGCTCAATTTTCTCCTCATAGTCTGGAAGGGAGAAAGCAGTCAAATGTCTCACAATCTTTGTCAATTACTGCCAGTGTGGATGAGCTGGAGGGGAGTGGCAGTTTCAGACAGCACTGAAGTATGTTGCCTTTAAGTCCTCTCAATTCTTTGCTTTGGATCAAAGACAAATTCTGCTGCAGTCATATGAGCCTTGGGAGTAGCTGATATCCTTACTAAATGAAGTACATACACCTTTCTGAAAGTCTAACTCCATGTGCCTATCATTCTTCTGATTTTATTCATCAGGCAATTGCTGCATTCCTGGAGCATGATAAACAGCAGCAAAACCCATCCACAGCCTGGATAATGGAAGCAGGAGAGCAGAGAATCCTTGAAAAATACTGGGTTTAGACATCAGTCTGTTTTAGCAATTTAATAATATGATGACTAAATAAAATTAATGAAATATGTTTCTTTTTCAAGTTCTTGCCAAAAAATTAGGGAAAAAATTCAATTCTCAAGCAAAAAGTGTGTTTTCCCACTGTTTTAATTTTCTTTTGTTTTACTCTTGTATATGTCTTGGATGAAAATGGATTCTTTTCCTCAGTGATTTATAGAACCATTCTTAATATTTTATGTTGAAGGAGGAATCATATTCATAAATAATAAATCTAAACCTTGTAGGTGGAATACACAGGAATATAATGAGTTTCTGTGAGAAGTCACAGATTTAATGCAATAATGCAGTATTTTAATGTCAGCTATACTCATTTGCCACTGCATGAGAATAATTATCAGTCATTAGTGTACACATCCAAATGCAGGTAATTACTACATTCTTCACTGATTTTTTGCTACATCACTTAATAGGAATGCGAATCTTAGAGATTAAAAAATGAAACCGTGTACTGCAGACAGTGGGGTCAAAATGAACAATGTATGAGAAACAATTTTATATTATTTCATAGAATCCAATAGATTTTATTTGAAAGCCTAAGTAATAACCACAGTTAAATAAAGCAAGGGGAGTAATTTGATAAGCAACTAAAAAATTGTCTCAGAACAAAATTTTGTTGAGAAATTAAAAAAAGGAAAAAAAGAAAAAAAAAAAAAAAAAAAAAAAAAACCACAAACCTACCCAGTCACAAAAGAACTAATCTCAGTGGAAGGGTCTCAAAAGACCTTTGCATATGTAAAACTAAAAATAGATGCTAGCCAGCACATTCAGGCTGAGAGTTTCAGAAGACCTGAAACACTCATGTCCTGTGTTAAAGAGGGACAAACAGAAGAAAAGCATGGATTTATCTAGATAACAGACAGATTGTCTGTGTTCTGCCTGTCTTCCAGACCTTTCAAATACTATGGACTTGTGTTACTGTCACTCTGAAACTCATACTGACATTATAGGTTCTGTGCCTTCCTGATATGAATGTAAGAAACTATAAGAATTTCAGTAAGGAAACAATCTCAAAAGTCAAGACTATTTTAGCTGGAGAAATATTGTTAGGCTCTTCTGAGTGTGGGAAGAAAACTGCTGTGCCACAGAGGCTGGGCTTATATTTGCAGCTGCTAAACTGGAGCCTCCTCTTTTGACACATTAGCCCTCACCTTCCTTCCTTGAGATGCTGGATGACCTATTCACTTTCCTCACATGGAAAGAACTTTATTTTGGCAAAGTTTAAACAGCAAGCAGATGTATTCATAGTTTTGACTTTAAAGTTGCTGGGCAAAAATTACTTGACTGAATTAAATAAGTAGGTACTCAAGAATTCACTAAACTTTTAGCTCAACATTGATTATTTTAAGACTTCAGCTGCTCAGTTGGCTGATGGCTGTTGGAATGTTGATTTTCCCTGCATGAAATGTACTCCCAGAAATGAATGTGCACTAAATTGCCATTCAAGAAAGGTTTAAGATTTAATGATCACCCAGCTAAAGACCTTGTCTTTGATTTGTTATCAAAACCACAATGATTTGGTTTACCTTCTCTTTGAGGCAGTTTTATAAGATATATACACCCATGCACACAACGATATAAAGATAAACAAATATAAATTAATTTGCTGACAATGCAATTTTTGAGATTTCTAGATTCAACATTTTGATTTCTAGTCATACTTAGAAAAGTGGAGTCAAAATGTTCTGGTTCAAGGTGTTCAGCTGTGTTCATAGCGCAGTCTGTTGAAATGTACTTTCATGATGAAAAATCACTTTCCATGTCCATTGTCATCTGTGATACTCTAGATATTCTCATTGTAGAGTTCATCATAATAGACTATCACAGTAAATAAAGGGTTTGAAAGAATCAGTGAAAATTAGACATTTAATTGTATAATAATATCCAAATTTCAAAAACATACTGATTTATTAACATTTAATAGAACTCTAGGGATAAATCTCTACTGTAGATCAAAGTATTCCTCTAGACAGGCCTGTTGTGTCATTTTTCTTTCTCTACCTTCTTAAAGCAAAGTCTTCAGTATTGTCCTATATGTGCCAAGCTCCCCTGCTTCAACTTTTCTCACTGGAATGACAAGGAATTATTATTTACAGTCAAGAGCATTGCACATCTTGTGATATTGTTCATCAAGGATTTAGACATGATAGAAGTAATTTTTCTTCTTTAATTGAATTGAGCAGCATATAAGCACTAAGGTTATCATACTTCTGTAGTTATTACTGACAGTGCCAGATTTTCTGCATTATTCAGGTTTTTCTGTAAGGAGTGTGTAATTGTTCAAAAAGAACCATTTTAAAAAAACCTTACCTTAAATAAATATTGTCTCTATCTAGTTCTAGCCCAAATATAGATGGTATTTTTTTAAAGTTACAGCAAATAAAGTAGGCTGAAACTACTTTTCTTTTTCTTTTTCTTTTTTTTTTTTTTTTTTTTTTTTTTTCCCTTTTTGATAATATTCTATGTCTACAGCTCAAATCTAGCTTCAAAATTTTACAGGCTGAGATGCTGATCTATTCCTCTGGAGCCTGCAGTTATGCACTTTTTCATGTTTTGCTGATTTGTCATTGGAAAAAGGCTCCATAAACTCACTGAAATTTAACAAAAGAAGGTATGTCCCCCAAGTCTCAAATCAAGAAATTAAGTTATTGCTAGTTTTTGTATACACAATATGTACTGATTCTAGCACCGTTATAATAATAGGTCTGACAAAGTTGCAGACTTCTGTACTATATAAGCACACTGTGAAACAAAAAAGATCTGATTTCAATGTTTTATGCAATCTTTTCTTTTTTGAGTTTGGCGAGGAGTAGAAGGACTAAGACAGAGATTTAAAACAGCACAACTTTTTTTTTTTTTTTTTTTTTTTTTTTTTTTTTTTTTTTTTTTTTTTTTTTTTTTGAATGGAGAGAATTCCCACCTTGATGGTACAACATTCATATAAACATCACTGCCTGGTGAGACAGGTAATAACACAGGGTTTTCTCTTTATCATTTTTTGTATAAGAAGTCAGAGAAAGTATCAAGACATGCCAGGACTTAGGCAGTTAATAGTTGCATGAATGAGTACCAAGTCTGAACATCTGTTCTCAAACTTCTTATAGAGGGATCCAATCTTTTTTCCTTCTTCATATTTACAGATACATATAGTACAGAATAAATGCTAGTCTGCCCATCCGTCTGCCTAGCTATCTCTGAGCAGTCTTTGGCATGCTCCAAAATTCTTCATTTCAGCAACTCACTCCTTCCTGAACATCAAACTGTCCATTTCATGCCCTTCTTAAATGCTCTTCCAGCCACCCTTTATGCTTAGGAAACCAATACCCATGAATTCAGAGGAGGAGTTGCACCCCTCTAACAGCAGTTAAAGGTGAAATGTTTCAAAAGAGAAAGAAGGAGGCAAATAAGGAAGCAGACAGAAGAAAAACACAGATTTCACTGAGGCTTAAGTACATCTTTAGATGTAGAAATTACAGAAAGAGGGGAAAATGCACATATCCTAAGGAATGTTTTGTAAAGATCTAATCTATAAGTGATAGGTACATATTCCAGATGTTTCAGCAGCTTTTGTTTTCACAGCATGGTGTAATTTAGCTTCAAACTTTTGAAAACATGGTCATTTGTCTGGGTTTAGTTCAAATATATCTAACATAATGGTATCTCATTCACTTTGTTGGATAGGTTTCTTAATGAGCTATAAGATTTAATTCATTGTTCATTACTACTCAAGATTTATTTGATTTCAGTGTGTGACTTATTTGCCACCATTATCTACACAGCTACAAATACACTGTTCTGTGCCCAAAGAATCCTCTTTTACTGAGTTAACTTTAGAAACAATTTATTCCGTTTACTCAGCTGGGTCTGGCAAAGTCTTCTATGTACCATGGTTGGGAATTTGAATAACGTTGCTCAGTCATTGAATATTACTTATTTTTTAGTTGAAAATAATAAATGAAGATGACACTTCTATTTCCATGTTTGATACACATTATCAGTTTCTCAGAGTGATTTTTTTTCATTTATTGTGCAATGGTATAGATCTTTTTTATGTCGCTGCAGACATTGAAATCCAGGATTATTTTCTTTTGAGCTTGAACTAGACAGCTGTTTTGGGAAAAAATGTTTCTGTGCTTTATAAAGATAAAATGTATGTTTAATAAATGTGGAAAATTCTATGTTTATAATCACACCCCACATGTTTGCATTAACAACAGATATTTATATCTAGAAATTAAAGGAACCCCCTCTCCATTGTCTATCTCTTTTTTATAATAATTGTTGTTGTTTAAAGGAGAAAACAGATTACTTTGTCTGTTACCCTAAATACATTAATTAAAATGAAACTAAGAAGAAAAAACAACGTTTTTTTTGAAAATAGTATGGAAGGATTGTGGAACATCCTTAGTTATTGCATGACTGAATTTTTAATCCAGAATTACTGTACAATAAATGAAAAGGACTATCTTTGTTAGCCAAATAACACAGTTGAAAATCAAATAAAGTTTTGGGATTACTTTCTGCAGATAGTCTAAATCTACGGGGAGCAACTGCGTCTTGTCTTTTTTTTTGTCTTATAGATTGATGGGTCTCTGCAAATTGATCAGTTGTTGTATTGTTTCAGATTAACAGTTATTGCAAGAAGCCATAATTAAATAGCAGCAGGTACTGCCATATTTACCACTAGATGGATTACAAAAAATATTTGAGCTTCGTTCACAGGATTCTTTATTTGGTAGAAAGACAGTAATGAACACGAAGGTAAAAATGTTTTTCCATCAGTAGCTTATTCCGGGCTTATGTGCTGAATTCAGGCTCTAATATCATGACTGTTAAATGTTGTGCATGTGGTCTGCCTATTACAAGATTTAATTGTACCGGTTTTGAGGGAATGGAAAGGCTGGAAGGGGAACTATTTTACATTTCCTCCCAAAAGTATCACAAAGGAATTTTCTCATATATAATTTTAAAAATAAATACTATGGGGGCTGGAAGCAGGGCTTTTTGGAACACCAGGAGTATTCAAGTGTGTATGACAACAACCTAGAACAAGATTTTTATATTCATTGATAGGGTGATTGTCCAGTTCCAAGGAGAACCACAGAAGAGCCTATAGCACTCAGGTAAATTTGTTACCACTGTGCTTCTCCTGACTGCTTTCACCGTGCAAGGTGTTTTGCATCTCAAACGCCTTTAAAATAGAACTATAATACTGAACTTGTTGTAATAACAATGAGAAAGTGATCATATGCCAGTGGCTTATCAGTCTTTTCACTTTGAAACTGAGGAAGTTTCTCTGTCAAAGGCAGGTAGGTGAAAGAAAAATTAGAAGCAGTTATTACATTCATTACATAAGATATTTTAGCTATTACTGAAGAGACTTGTATATCAAATGTGAAAGGCATCCATTAGGGGAAAATTCCATTAGTATGTTAAAATGAAATTTTTTTTTCCTATTATGTTAATATATTGACTTCAAATAATACATGTATACATCCAAATTCCTGTACTGTGGTACAAGCCAAATTTCACTCCCTACATTCACTGAATTCAAATCTGTTCTACTAAAATTAGAAAGTGTGTCAAATAGAGAGAGCAATAGGAGCACTGTGCTCCACACTGGTGAAATTTTGTTGCTTTGCAGAAGCTCCTCCTATGGCTGTGACTCACAAGACGGTAAATCCAGTTTCAGATTGCTTGTTGTGAAACCAAGTGTGCTGAAGCTATGCTAGAAAACACTGAAGCACAAAAGCAATCCGCCAATTCAGAATTGTTGGGGTTTTTAAACAAATATCAAAGTCTCACCAAACTTTGCTTGAATTAAGTAGTCTGTCCTCTCATGCCATTGAAAAGAAAAATAAAATTATAAGAATGTCATAAGGTATTAATAATGAGTTTTGGCTAATTATATGGAAACCCCTATTGTTCTTCTGTCTCAAAGTTATAGCAGAAAGTGATGCAGAGTGATTGTGAAATGAGACTTCAAGATCCAGAGGCACTCAGAATTAGGAACAGTTTTTTCATCTGTTAAAAATACACACAGTTCTTCCATAAATTTCAGAGCTGAATATAGCAAAAACTAATTAAATATGCCTCTGCTTTGCAAGATATTTTCAACAACCTGCCCTGTTTCCATTTCAAGCAAATGTTTTCCAGTACATTTGTCTACGTCTGTTTCTTTGATCAGGTGTATGAACCTTAAAATTGAATTTCTGCATTTGTGGGTTTCATTTTAACAGTTTCTTATTAATTAGATCAAACGAAATGAAATCTTATGGATAGTGTCCCAACATGAAGATCATGAGCTAGTGTAACTCCATACAATGAAATGCAAGTCATTATTTAATTGCCAAGATATTAGTTGTTTAGACATGGTGATTAAATTATTTGGCATTTACAAAGATGAAAATGGTAATTCTGTAATTAATTAGAGAGAGGCATATTGTTTTAAATTAATCAAGCCTCAATCTGTAAATCTCTACCAATACAGGCTTAACTTAAATGGATACATTTTAAGTTCTTTTTATTTAATATTTCTGATAAAGATGGTAATTTTTGCCCAACAGGCAACTTTTTGCACATGAAAATATTACTCCAATGACAATTCAGGATTTCTGTTCAAGCACCAATGATTTATTTAAGCAAATTTCCATATTAAGAATATTGATGCATAAAATAAGTTATAAAGAGGAGGAAATAAGGCTTGGCTCTATTTATTTGGAAGTCAGTTTTTGTACTTGCTGTAAAGTATAGACAAAATCTATAAAATTATTGAATATAATTATATATATATATAATATATATATATTATAGATTTTGAAAATCTATAATTTCTGAAATCACTTTGACCACAAATTTTATTCTTTTCTTTCATCCCATTTCATAGAAAACACTTCAACTTAATAGCCAAACTGTAAATATTTTACACTTTTTATATGACTAGTGATGTAGAACGTTGAATACTAAAAATATTTTTGAAAATATATTTTGTTCAAAGACCAAGGAATTCTGGGGGAAAGAAAAATAACATCCTGTAGCAAATTTGAACCTTTCAATACCATGGTTAGTTTGTAGAGTTATATGTCAGGATATTATCCCTAGATTACTTGAATATCCTCTAAACATTAATTATCTGGTACTAAAATATTATCCTAAAATATTGTCCTTTTTTCCATCATGCATATTTTCACACTTATGGATAGGAAAGCATTATAATTTGAACTTAAAACATGTATTTGCACCATCACAAATAAGAATATGACTTAACACCTGTGTCGCATCCAAGAATTTCTGGGTGGTGTACATTTTTCTCTTGATTATGAGCAAGTGACTAGTGGGCTACTGAAATCTGACAGAGTTTGAAATTCAGGCAGAATATCAGACAAAAAAAAGTCTTTTAGAAGGTACCTGTTCCCAAAAGGTGAGCTTGGACTCAAATGTCTCCGGTGGTTTGTTAGGCTTACATGCTGCCTACAACCTGGTTAAATTTCTATAGTAAAGCAAAAGCAAAGCTGAAGGGAAGATTTTGTCATTATTGTGTTACAGGAAAGACAACTTGCCTTCTGCAAGTATTCTTAGAACTACAAGATTTCATCTTTAAATGGAAAATTAGAATTGGATCAAAGACAACCTAGAAATCAAAAAGCGAAAATAAAAAAAACCCTTAAGTGATCATGCAGCTGTAAGAACTAAAGCATAGCTGAGCTTAAATATGATCTCAAGCCCTATATCTTCAAACACACAGACGTGAAACCAGATCAGAAAAGTGTCTAATGGGATTAAATCTATATCTTGTCCCAAAGCCCCTTGCTTTGTGGTGAACTTAGGGCTTTGAGGTTATAATGCTGTATAATATCAACAACATAAACATTCTCATTTTGAGATGAAAATAGCTGTAGAAGATGTGATATTAGCTTGCAGCTATAAGGTTCCTTTATAGTCACAGTGAACACAAATCTTTTATCTCACCCTTTGGTTTTTATTTTTTTTTTTTTTTTATGGTAGCATTGCCTAAGGGCTTCAGTGTGGAGTGTTTTATTCTTTGATTGTTTTACACTATCTTGCCTTCTTTACTTATTTGAATCACAGTGCCCATATTCTAGAGGAGTTCAGAAAAAAAGATAAAAATCATTGTAAGGGTGCACAGGCTGCAAAAGAATGTCTGATATTTTCTTAATCCCAATTTGTCCCTCACCATTCATCTCATACCTGCTGTCCTTCCTAGGTCAAATTCACGAAAGTGCCTGGCCCTTGCAGGAAATTGGTTAGAAAGTAACAATAAAGTTTTCTTGTACCTTCACTGTTAGTTGTATTTCTTTGCAAGGATAAGAATTATAACCCTTTTAATAATTTTCTTTGCTTAACCGTCAAGCCTGAGGTAAGATATTCTTAGTAATGTAGATGGTCATAACTTTTTTCATTAAATAAATATTACATGTGGAGAAACAAATAATAAATATAACTAATTCCAGACTGACCAAGGAAAGTTTTTAGATAAAAATCACAGTTAGGTAGAAAGAATAGTTTGTGAAAGAGCAGTCAATAGACCATGGTTCATAAATGACTCAGAGGTCTAAAACTCTTCACACAGGTATAGTGATCACTTCTGACCTCTTTGAAAGGATAATTAGTGCAAATCCATAGTTATTTCATGTTTAGCAGTAGGACCAACTGGTTTACCAGCTGATTTATCTATTGCCCATGTCACTGCTGAACAGCTGAAGAGGTAGGCTGCTCACTTGTTCTGCTACAGAATACAGGTGTAGAATGTGCCTTCCCTTCTTGGATTACCGAAAGGGCTAAACTCAAATTGCTGAGCATTGGTTCTGCATTCATTGCATCTCCTTCTGTATGAGGCAAAACCCTTTACACTGCCATTTATTTTAAAACAATTTTCTGCTTTTCCACCAACTGTTCCTATTTTCATAGAATCTTAGAAGAGGTCAGGTAAAAATTGACCCCCTAGTGTCCCTTGAAATGAGCAGGGACACCTTCAGCTTGATCAGGTTCCCCAGAGATCCATCAAACATGATCTTGAATGTTTCCAGGGACTGGTTATCCACCACATCTCTGGGCCACTTGTTCCAGTCTTTTACCACCCTCATCACAAAAAATTTCTTTCTTATATACAGTTCTAACCTCCCCTCTTTTGGTTTAAAATCATTGCACATTGTCCTATCACTACATGACCCATTAAAAAAAGCGTCCCCATCTTTCTTCTAAGTTTACTTTAAGTATTGGAAGGATGTTTTTCTGAGTGTGAGGAACAACAGTGGAAAACTGGTGGTACAGGACTCATAAAGGTGATGTTACTGCATTATAAAAATATGCTACTTGAGCTAATTTGATTTAACTCAGATATCTCACAATTCATACTATCAGTTTGTATTTGAGTATGGATCTCCTTAGATTCTATATTTGAAAACATAAATCTAAGTGTCTCCACAATGAAGATAAGCCCATAAGTTGGAGTACCTTATAAATGTCCATAAATAAAAGCCCATCTATGAGCTTGGAACCTGTCAAGCAGCGCCATGAATATATATATATTTCTGGGTATCACTAAGCCTTGTCAAGGTCAATCCTCACCCCTCTTCTTAAGGTTTTAAAATATACCCCACTCTCAAAAGGATGTTTTTGTCTGATGCTTGTAGCAAAGACTCCACTTCATTGTGTTCCCTTCCCTAGCTCCACTGCTAAATGGCAGCTTAGGTTTCCACTCTCAAAAAAAAACAGTAAATAAAATTACGTTATAAAAAAGATCTTTGGTTTGCTGTCTATGCATGGAAGAAGCTCTGAAATCTTGATTTAAAAGGTCAATTGCTCTATACATACTTCTTTTGCAAAGTTCATAAACAATCCTATAATCATATCCAAGTATCGATGGGAAGAGCACTGCAAAGGGTCTGAGTCCAAACACTCAAAAATAAGGGGGAAAAAAAGATGGATGAGGTTATAAGTGTAATCTCAGTTCAGCAGGAATTCAAGTGTGATAGGAGCATGAGTCAAACAGAGTTCTGAGGATTTTTCTGCAATTTTCATCAAAGTGAGCATGCCTAAAGCACCAAAAATCTTTGAACCACAAGAACTATATTTTCTTAGAAGTGAACTAAAATCAAGGAGCATTTTTTAAATAGAGGAAAACTTGGCAACAGAAAGGTGAAGCTGTAAACAAGTTATCCTCATTCACTGTGTCCTTGGAAGGCTCATCCTTCCCTTCAAGTTCAGCAATCTTTCATCAGGTTTCAATAAAACTGTATGTAGTCCTCTCTGTATCCCTAGGAAAAACATCTTTCTTCTCATAACTTCTGGTCCCTGACTCTGTCTTTTCCCAGACCTCCGAAGAGAGGGAAAGAGAGATGCCAACACAGTGAACTACAAAATGATGGGCAAAACTTGTGCCATCTGTCACTACCTGCTCTAAGGACATATTCACACTACTGCCTTTAGATACTTATCTTAGCCTCGTCAGGTCCCTGGGAAGTACTAACCTGGTCTAATAGATTCAGAGTACACAAGTAAAGTTATTAAAAATAGATTAAAATTCTTTTAAATGGCTGGAAAACAATTCTGTGTGCAAAATTGAGATGTGGTTATACAGTAAGCAGTGAGGTCTCGGTTGATTCAGTACTCCTGCCTATCATCCTGAGAAGGGAGCTTGCTGTAGTACAACTACATAGAATTATAAAATGGGGGGAGTTTTCTGATTAGTCTAGCTGTATAATTATAGGACACAACCGCATATCTGGCAACAGGTTATCCCCAGTGAGTCAGTAACTTTTTCATCCTATTTTCTGTGTTCCCAGATCTGTGCCAATGTCATTGAAAATGCACTTCATAGGTAAGGTTAGGGAAGAAGCAAGATGTTCCAACATCTTAACATCAGTTAAGAATACCATAGCACACTGTTTTGTGTGAAAAGGAGGATTTAGGGAAGAAAGAATGAGAAGCAAGTAAGTTTGAAGAAAGCAAGTAGAATTATGGCAAACAAGGAATTATGTCATTGAAGTAGTATCATATTCTTGTTTCTATGCTGATGAGAGAAGGTGTCTATTTGTTGAGCCTGTTGGTATGAAGATAGACAGTAAGCTTGGAGTTGTGTGCCATGTGAATGCTCTAATGCTGATTTGACCTTCTGAGATAGGAAACAAGAGCCAGATTTTAGCATTAGTTTCCCATTATAATTACAACAGCAGATATCTTTGAATGATTGCACAGCTACCGTGTCACCAGTCTGTAGGTGTGACACAGCTAATGCCACACAAAAATTCACTTCTGCCTCTAGACCAGTATGGACCAATATGAAATCCTCTCCAATTTTGTGTGGAATTACAACCATGACAGTTTATATCTTAAAATTAGCAACCCACAACAGATCACCTGTATCATGTGGGCATATGTGGTCTCACCAGTGGGATGCAATGATGTGTACCCACTTACCATGATAAATAAAAATGGGGGACTTTACATCTCATCCACCCAAGAACCTGTGGCTGGTAGAAGCAAGAGCAACTCAAGAGCCATCCAAATGCTTCAAATGATGTGGGCATCAAACACCACAGAATCAGCAGTTGCATCTTCTCTCCAAACGCTTTCATTGGTTCTTGCTGGCTCCCTAGTCCTCTCCAGAGTCTGTGACCACCGCAAATTTCTCTCCATGCACAAGCAATAAATACACTGAGAGACAATATAGAGCTTGTGTGCGTGTGCTTTGTGCATAAAGCAAAATAGGCTTGGCCTGAGGACGCCTTTGTTTTTCACATGTAGTGTTTGTCTCAAAGAAGTTTATGACCTTCTCATTGTGCATGATGGGACATCTGATTCTAAAACAAGAGCCATCTTTTGGATCAGCCTGGTGGAGTAGCACAGATAGAGTCACTGATTTTTTTTTTTTTTTTTCTTGTTCCATTATTTTTGTCACATGCTTTATTGCACATAACTTATGTCACTGCAGGTATTCCATCTGTTCTCTTCCTAGCACAACAATACAGCTGTAGACAGATATGTCAATTTTAAACAGAATCACATCCTACTGAACTGTTGTTCCAACCTGTAATCAAAATTTTGAGTGGTAGCTGAAGTGCAAGATATACCAAAGTAAACTAAAGCTTCTAAGGTTTAAACAACGCTAATCAATAAATTGTTTGTCAGTAAGAACTTTGTACCCTTTTCACCCTTAGTGGCAATGTAGTTCTCTGAAGGGAACATGTGTCTTTTTAACCACCTTTTCCAGTTAATAGACTGTATTTCACCTTGTGACATGGGAATAAAATAAATCTCATTTTACCTAGTTTCCCAGCCATGGTACCTCTTTCACTCCCAGAATGCAAACTTGACTCATCTGACCATAAAAATGGAGTCATTAATATCCTAGTTCATTTTAGTCAAAATCCTATTTACCACTCCTACGGTCTGGAAGTGTTTTTGTGCTGAGCCAATGCTTTTAAACTGTCTCTCCACTGAGCTGATTGTTTCTCCTTCCTGTAAGATGCCTACATCCACAGGTCAGATTAGTCCTTTCACAAAATGTAAGAAAACTAATGTAACTCCATCAGCTTTACAACTTAGATATATATTTTTAACCTCTCATAAAGATTTAAATGCTGCAAGAACCTCTAAGTAGGATCATTAACCTGTGGGTTTACTATTAAAAGAAAAACTAATTAGAGAGAGTTGTCCATTATTAGAGGAAAGGTAGTATTCCAGCAAAGCTGTCTTCCAGAACAAATGTTCCTGTGATAATTTTGAATGTGTTGCAGAAACAGCACAGCTTTTACTCTGCACTGCTACTTATAATCAAGGTTTCTGAATCCTCATCTTGTACCAATATCTTGATAAATAACAAGGTGTTCTTAAGAGGTGCGGCCTTTTGAGCACACCCCTTGTCGAGGATGCAGTCAGGAAGTGCGTTGAATGCAAACGATGTAGAAACCTAGAGCTGTGTCACAGAAATAGGTTAGAGATGTATCATGGAATTATAGATGGAAGGTTGTTTATCAGATGTGCTTTCACTCCTCACATTTTTTATGAAGTCTGTTCTATCCCACAGATTTCTCCACTGAAAAGCTTTCGTCTCAAGGTGTGAAGGCATATAGAATAAAAATGGAACCATGAGATAGCTTTTTGCCTCTATCCTTTGCTTTCTTTCTGGATGTAGCAACAGATTATTTAGATCTTTCACACCAGATCTAACTGTAAGTGAAGATGATAAAAAAAAAAAAAAAAGAAGTGCTGGAATTTCCAAGGGTAAACTCAGAAATATTGCAGAACAAAGCAAACAAGTAATGACTGCCCCTTATTGGTCACAGCATGGTGATCTCTGATTTAAATAACCAGAGAGCCATCAGGGACATCCTACTACAAAGCAGGACCAATTATTCTATTCTATCATATCTATTGCTGCAGTAATTATAATACATGTCATTTTTATTGCAGACAATCCACCAAGTTTATCAATGTTCAGAATTCTCTAAACATCTCAGCAAATGTGTCTTGGAGCTGAAGTAATCTATGTTCAAATTATTCTTTTCCCATTTTCAGAAGTCACTTTTGCTCTGAAAAATTCCTTTACTCTGTCCCCTCTAGATCATGTATCTTTCATGAAAACAGTGTGTCTGTAGTCCAGCTGAGACCTTATGGTTATTGAGCAGTGAGAAAAAAAGGGTCATTTCACAACAGCGATGGTTGGAAGGCCAGCACTTCTGTGGAGCACTGAATCTTATAATGACTCTTCCAAACAACTAGTGAAGAACTCATAGCTATTGATCCAAGCATAACATACGTCATGCTAATGAAATCTCCCCTCCAAAGAGTTTCTACCTGGACCAACGTGCAGTAAGGCCACACTTTGCACACTCTTCCAGAGGCAGCATAATGATGAAAGAAATCCGTCTTCATCTTTCAGAGTTTAGCAGTACCTACCACATGATAGAAATATTATTGGAACTTCTCCAGCTGAAAACAGAGTCAGTTTGATGTGAGGATAAGGCAGACATTGCCACATTCATCTGTCCTGTCTTTGAACTACAACCAAGCTTAGACACATGAAATGGTGGAAACCATAATTTTGCAAAATGCAATAAAAGTAACAAATTAACAGAATGCTACATTAATAACATTTATCAGTAGACATAAAACTATCTCAACCCTTCCATACCATGACCATATTAATCTCATTATCCTGTCTATTTCTGAAAATATAGGGAAAGAATATCCCTTTTTTGGTGTGTTTTGAGGTACTATATGAATGGGACACAGAAAGCATGTATTGAAGTCCTAATCTCCTAATCCTTTTCAAACCTCCATGGTGGCTATTTTACAAGGATTTACAACCCGCTTGTTGGTTTGATTCTCACCGGTCATCTTCCTTCTCAAGCATCAGTTACAACATTCCTTTACCACTTTGGCTGGGATTACGGCATTCAGCTAGCTCCCAGTGGTGCTTCAATAGTTGACTGTCTATGCCAGGGAGAGAGCACTACAAAGTAGAAAACAGCTACATGGCGGGGGGGGGGTGTCTTAAACAATGCATATTAATTAACTGCAAGCTGCAATGGTTTGGGGTTTTTTTGTTTGGTTGAGTTTTTTGGTTGGGTGGGTGGTTGGTTGTTTTTGGTTTTTTGGGGGGGGTTGGTCTGTCTGCTGTTCTTTATTTTTCTTGAGAGCTAGGGCTTAATGCAAAAGAAGATCATTTGCTCTCTTCTACCCAGCTCTTCTTTTCACATGAAGGCAGTAATAGTATAGCCAACAAAATATTTTTTCAGAGAGGTGGAAAATATTCAATTTCATTGCGCTGTTACATAAAAGCACAACTTGCAGTTAATATTCTAGTAGTGCTGCTATGGAACATGAATCAACACTGGAAAGTGGGTTCCATCTGACTGGACATCATTACACAGCTTACAACAATAATGCTTTCGCAAGATGACTACTGCCCCAAGCATGTGAAAACTTCCCATGTAAACATCTAATTAACAGTCTTCAATTTACAAGAATATAATATGAATGAAATTTCAAGTTTCTGCTCTTCCTATTATATTGCTGAAGTTAATGTTAACACTTCAAGCATAGCATAGTTTGGCTGTTTTGAGACGTGTCTTAATCTAGTATGAGCCATAATAGAACCATGTAGTTGAGTGGAATTGTTATTTTACACTGGCTAAAGATCTGCCTCCTTGAGCACCTGGTCTATTTGAATTTTACCTCTTGCATATAAAGTCTGCCTTTGAATATTAATGTTGCTTTTCTAATACCAAGCAAAACATGGAAATATCTTAGAGTAACTAAAATTTCCTGTGTATTTTTTTTTTCCCTTGAGGGATCATGCAGTCCTTGTAGATGTTATTATTTCTAAAGCTCTGAGGAAAATAGAGTAAGTTAATAATTCATTGCTGTCACTTAGAAACACGGAGAAAATTACTGTGATAAGGCTTTTCCTTGAAAAGAAGAAACCTTTTCACAGTAGGAGGATATATCTGACATTGAAATAGTGTGCAAAAAAGAGGAATACATTTAATTATTAAAAATATTTAAATATTAAAATAGATATTAAATTTAAATGGGTAAAGAGTATGATATGGATTTAAAAAAAATATGAAAGAACATTTTAATAATTGTAGAGTATTTTCAGCATATTTAGAGATACATTGTTCTAAACCAACTGTATTTTAAAAGAGCTTTTAAAAGTAGTCTTGGGCTTCAATGCAGGGCAGAAAAGACCTTTAATGGTCTTTCTTAACAATTTCTTGAATAAGTGTTTCTGGAACACTTATCCTGATATGTCTTCTGAGTAATATTCCTGGTTTTTTCTTTGCACAAGATGAAACACATTTGAGGGTAAAACATTTGAGCAATAAGACAAAGTACCAATTAGTAAAGTGATATTAAATTGTCAATGTGTACCAACACTTACTTGAGCATAACAGTAAAAATGCAGAACAATTTAAATATCTGCTTGTTGTATAATTTCTCTATCTGATAGATTATTGATCTGAACTTCTGTTACATTTACAGTTAGTCTCTGTTTCCGTTTATTGCCTTAGAAATTTAATTTTTAGCACCTTTCTATCATCCCTGAAATCGGTGCTATAGAGTTTTCAAACAAACTACATCCTTAAGTTTTTGTTTGAATAAAATCATTAATGCAAGGCATCATTTAAACTAATAATGACCAGCAGATTCATAAGAAGAAAAAAGCATCCCCAAAGACCCTTCCAATTCTGAAATATCAGTATTTTCCAGACTTTACTACACAGAAACACTGCAGAGATCATATTTATTTCCTGTGCTTAGAACAGAAGCTAAGAACATTTTTTATCAAAAATAAAAACTTCTAGCATCATCCGCATGAAATTATATTTACATACATGGACAACATTTGCACCAGTGAGAGCTGTGTATTTCCATGCATAAATGTTCCTGTGCAGCAAACAGCAAGGACAAAATGAGAGGCCTGGCTCCTTTGAAAGAAATTGCCCTAAGACAGTTTGCACAGATTAGCTTAAATGGAGCTGGAAGTAGTTTGTGGCACATTAATAATAAGGCTTAGCATATTCCAATGACCTAAGATATCACACACAGGAATTGCACCATTATAAATGTTTGAAAACATGAAGTGAAGAAAATCCAAATAATTGCATGCTTTTCCAAGGGACTGTGCCAAATATAGGGGGTTTTTTTCTAATTAAGTCAACAATATTAAAATAAAAAATACCCTATCTATGGTTATATTATTAAAAATTATATATAAGTAGATTTTCTTTTCTTATATAAGTGGCTTTACTATAGAAAAACCTCACATCTATTTTCTTTAAGCATTAGGGGTTTGTGCATCTATTATGAAGGAGCAAGATGAGGCAAAGGGGACTGAAATAGCCTAAAGACATTCAGAGAGAAATAAAGGTTTCAACTATTTACAAATACTTATTCTGATTCCTTGTAGTCTACATTAAAGGAAACTGACAGATCACAAACTCAAACTAATGTCAAACGACAGATTGCTCAGATCAGAACACTGTGAGGGACCACAGGCTAAATGAGTCAGTGCAGCTTCTCTCCATTTGCATCTTTAAAATTCCAACATGCAGACAAACAAATTTCATACTCTTGAGTTTCTATCCAAATGAAAAAAATGCAGGGACTGATTTTCCAAGCACCAATAACTTTTTTTTTTTTTTTTTTTTTTTTTTAATTCCAGTTAGTAGGTGTTCAAGTTTGCAAAGGTTTTAACCAAATGTTATGCATCCCTGATTGCTGCAGTTATATCTCTAATGTGCTATGAAAATTTGCTTTGGTTTGAAAGGCAAAAGATAATACGAAAAGAATTGATTGAAAACAGAGAAAGATACTAGTACCTAGAGCCTAACCAAACTACCCATTGCTAATTCTTCCTCCCCACCAGAAAAGGCCACATATCTGACTTCTACTTTTTCTTAATCTGTAATTGTTATTTAAAGAATATAAAGCTCCAAGTGTAAGCTGTCTGACATAAATTTCTGTTAAGATCCAGACACTGTGTGGATCTGTCTGTGCAAAAAGTCCTCAGTAAAATCCTGAGATGTTGTGTAGCAATTCTAATGTTTGCTGGCTGAACTGCTCAGCTACCTCAGCATCCAAAAACAATTTCTACCACAGCATCAAGATGTCTGCTTGTGAGAATCTGCTATGGATGGTGCAACAAAATGAAAATTAGAGTTTCCATTCCTCATTATCTTAATCTTGATGGAAGTCTCTGCTCCCTGATTTAGCATGTGATATGGAGAACAAATGCACATCCTGGCCCCAGAGGATCAAGGTAAAACTGTTCCTGGTGATAAAGAAGGCTGAAAATTTCCAACATCAATTTCCAACATACAATAGTATGTCCTCTACCAGCTGTTAATCATATCTGAGAATTTCCATGGTGGGTGATACCAGATATTAATGAATTAATTTTTTTTTTTCCAGTAAGACAGTGGAACACTTAAAGTATCTTCACTACAGGTACATTTTATTTATACATAAGAATTAATCAAAGGAAAAATTAGATGGCAGGCAGTCATCTAGCAGTTCTATGTCTTTCTAGCAGTTCTCAAACTAGTTTAATAGATTACATAGTCATTCACAAAACTGACATGATAGAAATTCTACTCATATGTATGTCCAAACTTTCTGATATTCTGGACAAGAAAACCACAGGTGCTGCAAGCTGGGCATCCAACAACTGCACTATTTCTGATACAGAGTGGAAAATTTTAATATGCAATAAGATACACTTGAAATCGCATTCAATTTCAATTTAGCTCCTCTAATTATTAATTTGTTAGGGGGATTCAGCTTCATGGGCAGTGAAGCTTTTGGCTAATTGATTTCTATGTCTGTGCTTTAAGCTCTTACATCCTCTCAAAGGTCCTCTGTCACGTTTGTCAGCCCAGTCTAATAGCTGTTTCTGCATGAGCAGGTAGCATGGATCAATAGGAGAAGCAAAACGTTGATGCTATCCACACTGTCCACTGTCCAAAGTTTCTCTTTGGAGTTGGTATAGCTTCCACAGATGGATTCCTGTTTTCATCTGAAAAGCAATTCACTCCTCAGGCATCCCTTCTCGTTTAGCATCAACTGAAGCTCAGGTGCTCAGACTGCTTCATTTCACAAACCAAGCCCACAGCAAGTGGGGACACAGTGAGGAAATTAATATTCATGTCTTGCAGCAGCCGGGATTTTTGTCCCACAGATTATGTCAGATCATGAAATGCACTTATATCTGGGGAACTAAACTAAGATTTGAGGATGAGATTCAGTTCCATGTTGAGATATCAAAGTGTGGAGATCTACAATATGAATTAGACATTTGCACATTTTTACTTTTAATAGAGGTTCAACTGACTGCTGACAAGATCCATGAAACAATATTGAAAATAGAAACATGTCTAACGTGAAGTTTTAATTTTACAAACAGCCTCTAGAACAAAAGGTTTACTTGCCTCCCTGGTCATCATGTTGATCCTTCCAAATGTCAGCTTAGTTAAAATTAATCTTTCTGCATACCGATTATCAAAATTGTCCTTATTATATTTCCTCTGCCCTTCAAGTATTAATGCTTCCATAAAGAGATGCAGGTTGCTATATGATATATTCTACGGTTGCCTTTTCCTTTACTGTGTGGTCCTCTTAGTTCAGAGTCAAAACTACTGGTTTTATATGAATCCGGTGCACAGTTGTTGTGTCAAAGAGCCATTTATTTAATCAAATTTTTAACAGTCTTCTTGTATCCTGCTAATTTTGAAAAATAATATCATAGTATAAAAATCAAATTCTCTTAAAAAAAAGAAAAAAGTCTTTTCTTCAACCACTTTCTTAACAATCCTTAATTTTTGTATTAAATGTAGTCATGTGAGTTTCAGCATGAAAATCATGCTTGAAACCCATGGAAGATTAAATCTGCACTTATTTTCTCTAGAAAATAATTCTTCTTATTAGTATTATAATAATTTAATCTCATTCAGTGTACTTAAATTAATCCATGTTCAGTTTTATCTCAAGTCCACTTGCTGTTATATCTTGATTACTCTTTCCTAATAATTGCTGCTAAAATCTTTGTTGCAGTTGTTCTCCAGACAACACACTTTTTGACATAAAGACATTAACTCTCATCTCTTTTTATTCTTGTTATTAGACAGATGAAAAGTCTTTTCTACAGAGGCACTGATTTTGTGCCACTTTTTTTCTGAAACCTTTTATGGACAACATCCATCTCCTTTATGTGTTTATAATGATTTTTCTTACACTAAAATACAATAATCTCCACCAAACTCTCACCTCGACCTCTCAACCATCCTTTCTCTAGTTGTTCATCTATCATCATCGTTCCCTCAGTTTCTAGTTAGTTAATAATTTAGAGTTGCTTCTTTTCCTGAATTATCCTTAACTCTGCCCCATTCTCCTCTTTTTCCTTCCCTTCTATTTATGAAGTAAAAAACCCTTTTTGCTATGATACTTTTTTTTTATTAAAATATGTAGACATGCTGCGCAGGTGGTCTCTCTGTGACTGAGAGATATTGGCAGGGAAGGAAGGAGTCTATGTTCCTGCTGTGTGCAGCAAGTATTATATGAATAAATAAAGCATTTCAGTTTCCATCATAACCAGACCTCTGGCTTTTTTCCCAAACACACACAAAAAAAGGGAGGACAGATGAGTGTTAGGCACCTTAAGTAAAATATTAATTTCTGAAATAATTCACCAGCAAATGTGTTTGCAATTTCTTTGATTGAGTGATTGCTCTTTCCCTCATGGATAAAAGGAGCTTTTAACTACATAGAAATGTAATTGATAATATCCGTAAGATTCATTAGATAATCTTCCATATGCATCTAACTTTCTTTTCCTCCAAGGTCAGAATTTCAAAACCGTTTTATATCAGGAGTTAAACTGGGTTAAATTGTGTATAAGGTTCTGTAATTTGCAAACATTAAAGGAATATCCTTTCGTTTTTCTGATCGTCAGTATATTAATGAGAACTATCACTGTTCTGAAAAGACTATTGCCATAGAAATTATGTCATCAGAACACTGAAAACTGATCATGTTGATAGAATTTTTTTTTTTTTTTTTTAATTACACCAAGAGAAAATGAGGTAAGCTTGCAACCCTGTCAGTTTCTTCAAAGGTGTGACACAACAAAGTTTCAAGCCTTCTTATTTGTTGGAAAAAAAATCCAAACCCTCAAAACTGTAATACAGAATAATTTGCTTAATGCAATAATGTTTTCTATAAAATTACCTTTAGACAAATAATGTGACTCAAATAGCGGGCGAGAGATTCTGTTTTAAGAGCAGTATGGGAAAATGCCTCCTCAGGTTGAACTGGGAAATTCTAGAGCTGACATGTTTTCCTCTGCTTCCATTCACTTTTTAAAGCTATTACTTTCTTCTTCTGTCTGCAGAGCAGTGAGGTGGTTTCACATCTGAAGTGAACAGAAGCACATTTTTCACTGGAATGAAATTCTGTTTTCCCCACCATAATGTTTATAAACCTCATATAATAAACTACCATTTCTCACAGTGTCAGAAAATAGGGGATATTATTCTTTTTCTTGAGGACAAAGAAAGAGAGAAAGAGAGAGAGAGAGAGAGAAAAGAAAGAAAAAGAAAGAAAGAAAGAAAGAAAGAAAGAAAGAAAGAAAAAAGAAAGAAGAAAAGAAAGAAACAAAAAAAGAAAACGACTCCTACCTCCCTCCTACCTAAGAACCGCCCTCCCCCCGAAATCATCCCCCACACGTCCCCACTCGAAGCCGAAGAAAGAAAGAAAGAAAAAGAGATGTAGTCTCTCATTAATGATTTAATTTGAGCACATTATTGAATTTTAAGCCTATGTAAATCACTCCTAGTATAAATCAAAGGTAACAGCTTTGAAGTTTAACACATCCAGCCTATAAATGTAATTCCTTCCCTCTTTTGCTGCTGAAGAGCCCAACCCAGTCCTGTCAAAAGTGTCATACACCTGATTAAATACTTCTCAAGAGTAAAACACAACATTGGACCTTCCATGATTTCTGATCACAGAAATCCACAGAGGATTCCCAGCAGAAGGAATGTCAGTCTATATTGTATCAGCCAGAAAGTCCTATCCAGACATGTATATCTAAAAATCCAGCCATCCCTGGGGAAGAACCGTTCACCTACTTACTTAGATTCTCAAACATAAGTCTTAACTTAGTTTTCAAATTCAGGAGCAGGAAGGACCCCATGTCCTCCCCCACTTCCATGGGATACCTGATAGAATTTGCTGAGGATTATCTGCTTCCAGTGTCCATGCTCCCCAGCCTACATCTCCCAAGATCTTCAAGAGAATTTTAACCACTACCCAACCTGGGAAAGGGCTTGGCTTAAATCCCATCTAAGAGTTGTCATATTCCTTTTAGGCTCCCAGTTCTCTGTCAGGAAAAGAGCTGTGACTATTTACTGTTCTTCCAGGGCTGCAACCCTAAGATAGAATTAATTCAGGGTCTTTGTCATTTTAGAAAAGAAGTGTTAATTTACATGTTGCTTCATGGACTTTATGATTAATATTGTGTTAGCAAAAACAGAATTTGAAACTCCTAAATGTGAGCAGTTGAACATTTCTCATGAATATGCTTTAGTGAGGTTACTTACAAAGAGGTATAGTGGAGCTGCAATTATAGACTCAGAGAAAAAAAAAAAAGCCCGTCTACAAAAAGCAAAGATCATTTAAGCGTCTTTGCTGCACTGTGCTGTGATGCCATAAATCATGTTTTGACCAGATATAATTAATTTTGTAAGGTTTTTTCCTTGTCTTCTTTTGAATTTTGCTTCCCATTCTTCTCAGATCTGATTTTTAAGGTCATTTTTTTCTAGATGGGATAGCCAATGCTTGATATTGAAATGTGATTTGACAATAATATAGTGGTGAAACTTTGAAGACAAATTATGAAGGATTACCTTTTTTACTGTTCTACAAAATTTCATTACTATTCACCCCTAATAAGTGTCAAAGGATACTAATCCACTGATGCTTCTGTGAAAATTTTGAATTAAGGAAGGAGTAGTAAAACGGATTTATTAAAACCTTTTTGAAAGAGATAATTCAATTATCATCTTCATCATCCCTTGCTACAGAGGCAGCAGTCCTTAATCCTATTTATTATCTCTGAAAGATATCATCATGGACTCTGGCTGGTAGGATGGCAGAGATATTTAAATATTTATGGATTTATCTTTTCCAGGATAACTATTCTTCCACATGGGAGTCTGCGAATCCTGAATGCTTCCAAGTCTGACGAAGGGCGGTATTTATGCCAAGGTGTAAATGTATTTGGATCTGCAGAAATCATTGCATCAGTGTCTGTTAAAGGTATGAGAAAATGCTTTGACGGTAATGATGATTTCTTTTGACTAATATTTGAATATTACTTAGAATTCCCAACCAGCTATAAGACAGCATTCTCCAGGCAGAATAAAAAAGCATTTCCAACAAGCAGAGGGGACTAAATTCCATCTAGTCAAACACTGAATCAGATTGCATACTCCAGCTGTTATATTGTAGATGTGTCATAAGAATTAGTATATATATTAAATCACTGAAACTATAAATAATTCTATAATTAAAGGAATCAATATCCCTTTTAATATATTTTATCTTTATATGTATTATCTTTATAACTCACTTATCCCTAACTTTTTCTGCATGAGAACAAATCTTTAAATTAAAGTAATAATTATATCTGTATAAAATCCAGAGAAAGATAGTGCCCTAGAATAATAATAATAATGAAACCATTGAGTA
Source organism: Hirundo rustica (assembly GCF_015227805.2). Lineage (NCBI taxonomy): Eukaryota > Metazoa > Chordata > Aves > Passeriformes > Hirundinidae > Hirundo > Hirundo rustica. The sequence goes on from NC_053451.1 coordinate 40,606,811, forward strand.
GCAATCCATTTCTGAAGGGTTTTTTTTCAGCTGAATTAATGGATTTTCTTTGCAGGTGTTCAAGCCTTTTGACTTCATTTTTCAAGCTTATTCCTATATTTGGCAATCCAGGAAACATCCTCTATTATTTTATATGACAAAACTGAAATTTTCATGCATTCACAAGATTCCAGGTGCTGTAGCCTTAAAAAAAAAAAAAAAAAAAAAAAAAAAAAAAAAAAAAAAGAAAGAAAGGGGGAAAAAAAAAAAAAAAAAAGTTTTTTTTTTTCCTGAAACTAGTAGAATTAATTAATTGATCTATCTCAGATATCTCAGATGATGTCTCAGATGATGTCTCAGATTCTGTCTTATTGACTCCATTAAATTGCCTGTACCTTTTGATCCCCAGTGTCATACTCCAGTGTGCATTATGAACATATTGAACATATTTCAGTATTTGACTGTCTGCAATTCATACTAAGAGCAAATGTAAGATCTGAGTAGACTCAGCAGTACTCAATCCTTTTGTTTTGGGTCTGGCACTATAAGTAGACTTACATCTGAATGTTCCTAACTCTTCTCTGTTTCAAGAGCCTACAAGAATAGAGCTGACTCCCAAGAAGATTGAGTTAACGGTTGGAGAGAGCATCGTCCTCAGTTGCAAAGCCCTCCATGACAGCACAATGGATGTCACCTTCTTCTGGACACTCAATGGGCAGCCAATTGATTTTGAGAAAGAGGGTGGACACTTTGAAAGCATCAAAGCAGTAAGTGACCATGTATTTATCTTCTCTGCGCTGGGCAATGGTAGAAATTTGCATGCTTTTAAATGTCTCACATTTATCAAATTTTGACCAAACTGAGAGATAATTGGTTTCAGTAATACTGGAAAGAAATGTTAGATAGAGGAAGTGCAAACTGTAGATCACTAGAATTATTCCAAGAAGTTTTCTTCAAGATAATATTAAATTTAAACTTGTACATACTATTATTAGTGATGTACCTGATAATCTTTGTGAGGGAACAGAAAGGAGTTTTCATCAAATCCTACTTACATTCTTCTGCTGAATTTAATACAGAAAGGATGCTGTTACAAGCATTGATGTCTCTCTCACAGGTAACATGGCTGTTGAAATGCCCTCACCTCCCAATGTTTTACTTGCCTGGAATATATTTTAGTATCTGAATAGCAAGTGCTATATTTACTAACTCCCCTGCATGAGGTACTTCCTAACCATGTAATCATTACTTAAGTCAGTAAGAATCATATGGAAAAGAATATGCATACCTATTTCAAATACTGCCACTTGAGCCAAAAAGAGTTTCATATGATCAAATCATATGCTAAAGTAATTCAAACCTGTCTCATGTAAAATTATTTGAACATTTCTTAGTAGAAAGAAATCTTTTAATATGAACAAATTTGGAAATTAAATCTATAGTCATTTAACTGAATCTTCCAACTAATGAAATGTAAATCAAATGTCCATGCTATGTTTACAGGGAAAAATGAATTTCATAAAGGTCAGGAAATTTTAAAACTTAATGTAACTCATTTGAGTATAATATAGCAAAGTTAACTTTGCATTAAAAATATTGTCAGCTGCAATCAATTTATTCTTCTACTTGCCTAAATGGAAGTCATATTCTTTGTGAAATTCATATCCACTAGGTGAGGGTTCATGTTTTTACAGTTTGAGTTTACTTCAATAAGCCTTTTAATTGAACAACATTAGTAAGATGTATCTTAGTGGGGAGATTCTTAGCATCTTATCTTCATCTGAGGAATACAACACTCAAAACAACATTATTTATGTAAGCAGGAAAACTTTCACTTTTTTAACTTCAAGGTCATTCTTCAGTTCAAGAAAACACCTTATGATTACAATTTAACTTCAAGTCATTCCCAAAAAATTGAAATCTAAAACAAACTGCATGGTTCTTTCCATGTATTTCAGCATCTCACTTCAAAGGAAATTTTTAACCACAGGGAAAAAATCCACAGGCCAGGAAATTTTCAAAATAATTTCATATCTTATGTCAAAATAAAGCTAATTTATTATCATTTATTATATTAAAAAAGATTTTGTAGATCTCTTTCAAGAATTCTTTATTAATGTCATTTCTACAAGAGAAAGCCCTCAAAATTATACAAAAAGGCTTAGTAAAAGTGATCAAAGGCGACATCCAATTTTCAGACAAATATTCATGCAAATCTCACTAAAATTACTGATGGCTTTTACTGTCCTGACATGATTAAAATTTGCCCAAAACTTGGTAGATTTAACCAGCTATTTGAGTTTCTGACCTTCTCCTCACTGTGCTGCTAGAATGTCACTGCTGCTTTACTAGGTGAAAATAGTGTTGCTCACAGAATCACAAAATCAGCTGAGTTGGAAGGGATCCACAAGGATCATCCCTTCACAGGACATCACAAGAGTCATGCCACGTACCTGAGAGCGTCGCCCAAATTCTTCTTGAACTCTCTCAGGTTGGTGCTGTGACCACTTCCCAGGGGACCCTGCTCCAGACACCCTCTGGGTGAAGAACTTTTTCCTAATATCCAGCCTAAACCTCCCCTGACACAGCCTCAGGCCATTCCCTTGGCTCTTGTCACTGGTCACAAGTATGAAGAGATCTGTACCTACCCTTTTGCTTCTCCTAATAAGGAAGTAGATGGCAATAAGCTCTCACCTCAGTCTCCTCCAGGCTGAGCAAGACTCTCATAATGAAGTCAATATACAGTGTCTAAATGACTAAGTGACTAAGAGGATTTTAAAAAGTAGTTTATTAAGTAAAAATCTTAAATTTTCATTTCTAGAGACCCATAAGCATATTTTTTTCCCCTAAAACATAGTTTTTAACAAACTGCAAACTTCATCTGATCAGAAAATATAATCAATCTGGAAATAAAAGCATTATCTATTTTGCAAAATATTTCAGAATTAGATCCTACCTTGTCACTGCTAAAATCATGTTGAAATAGTGAAATTATATGCAACTCTAAAGAAATACCAAAATGAAGCAGCAAACCCTGATATTTTCAGACTGGACTAGCTCCATTTGCTTTTACAAGATGGTCAGACCATGCTTTTTTTTTTTGCTTGGATTCCTTACTCATTTAAATGTCAAGATATTTCTGGTTTTCATCCTAAAGAGAGAGTGGAAGTGTAGGCTTGGATCAGGTGGAAGAGGACTGAAAATAGGTGTTAGAAGGTTACAGGCAGGATGAGAGGTGAGGAGCTACATTCCTCTTCAGAACAGAAGTAACAAAACATGGCCCTCTTAGGACAATTGTCATGGAAATTTTCTGAATGCTGTTGGAAACAAAATGTGACACGTCTTTTGACACTCTTTTAAAGCAGTGGTAAAAATATCTTGATTTTGCATTGTCCTGAAATGAAGCTGGATCAGTTGAGAGATGAAAACCTTGAAAGTGGTAATAGCAACTATGGTAATAAAGCAAATTTTTTTTGTGTTTTGCCACAATTTCCACACCTACTAATTTATGGAATATTGTCAATTGTATCTCATTATCAATTCTGATACCTACGTAAGAATGAGAAATTAATCAAAAGGTTAGAAATGTATTTCTTTACTTCATTAAAATCTAAAGCATGACCAGGCAGGAAGATAAAATTTCTTTTTTGCTCTCATGGAATCTCCTTTAACCTATCCAGTTTCAAAGTTGAGATACGCAATGTATTAAAGCCACAGGTTTACGAATTAAGAAAACAGGACCTTGAAGTCTGATAGAGTTGTATCTATATCCCTTATTTTGCTCTTCTGAATGAAACACTTCAAAATTGTATGAGTTGGTCCTGAACAAAATGCTTTTTGAGTACATTTAAGAAAAATAATATCCTTTGTGCGAATGAAGTAATAGAATTTTATGCCCATTTTTTCTGCATGCACTGCATGCACTTCATCAGATAAAAATATTTTCAGGCCTGCCTGCAGTTTGCTTATCTGTTTTAAAGCCTGACAAATGTAACATTATTTAAATGGGTTTTTCTAATAATAAAGCCACGGTAAACTTCTCATCACTGGTTGCAGAGCTCATACTTTCACTGTGGCAGACCCAAGCTTTAAGTGTGATGAGCATCTTGATGCTTAATGCAGTGTTATAAAAGCTATCACCAAAGTAACATTAATTGGGCTGTAGATAAATTTTCACTTACTAAAACTTCATGAACCTGAGCAATTGCAATTAAAAAGAAAATCTTCTCTTACTAATAAATATTACTTTGCTTGTTTTGATTTATATCAGTAGGTTTTGTACCAAAAAAAAAGGTGCTGTAATTTTTTATTTTGATAAGCTTTTTTTTTTTTTTTTTTATACAAACCGAAGGTATTTTTTGCCATTCTTTGCTGAGCTATCAATGATTTAGTACCAATACCAGTTGAGGTACTTCAAGGATTTGCCTGGCAAAAATATAAGTATGATAAGGATGTCAACTTGTGTATGAAGGGAATATTAAGGAAAATGGACCAGCTGAATTTCACTGGAATGACTGCTGATCGCAGTCTAGGAAAAGAGAACATCTCAAATATCGTGTATATGCAACTTCACAGTACATTTGGTGGAAGAACAATAATGCCAAGGATTATATAAAACCAGAATACTTTGGCATTGGTAAAGTCCTATGTTGTCTAACAAAAGACCTGATAATATTTTAGGTTCTGTGAGGGATAATCTGTGTATAATGTCTTTCCTCTTTATTGGATGTAAACCCAAACAAGGTTAATTAAATGGGGGGTTTATGTAACACCCCTACTGCCTCCCCAGATAGGAAAACAGCAATAGTTGTCACCAGCCTTGCAGAAGGTGACAAGCTCTGTGCACAGTGAATTTCTGTTCAGGGTAAAGCTGCCAGGTCAGCGTCATTGCTACCAATTTGTTTCACTGCCTATTGCAATCCATTCCTGCTGATGGAAGAGGATGAACACAGCCATTACTGTCGACTCTAATCTCTAGATATTTCAGCCTATGCTCATTACCAGGTTTTTCCCGCTTGTCATGCTACAGCAGTTACCTATTTGAGCAATGCGGAGCAGTTTAAATTTTTTTTTAAAAATCTCGTCTCTTGGTAATAAATAGTTATTATAAATTAGGTAGGGTACTAAATGGAATAAGGACTTCTGGACTTCAAATTCTATGACTGCAAACTACAAACCAAAATCCAAACACAATGAAGACCACAGTGCAATACTGCACTTTACCATGTATTGCTTCCAGGACATAAACAGTTCATGAATTTATTTCATGCTGTGTTAGAAAGAGGCATTCCAAACGTTTCCTAGAATCAAAAAAAGTATGTAAATCATTGGATGCAAGTTCTTGTGGCTTTGGCTATTAATAGAGAGTAAGGGACAGAGGTGATAAACAACATCTTATCTTGTTTAGCCTGGCGAAAAGGAAGTTGAGGCTTGCCCTCTACAGCTACTTCAAAGGAGGATGTAGTGAGGTGGGGATCTGTTCTCCTGTCCCAGGTAGCAAGTGACAGGCTGAGGGGAAGTGACTAGATTGCATGAGGGGAGATTTATGTTAGATGTTAGAAAATATTTCTTCACTGAAAGGGTGGTCAAGCATTGGAGCAAGCTGCCCAAGGAGGTGATGAAATCACCAATCCTGGAAAAGTCCAAAAGGAGTGTGGATGTGGTACTTGGGAATATGGTTTAAGGGTGAACACGGCAGTGCTGAGTTAATGGCATGACTAGATGATTTTAAAGGTCTTTTCCAACCTTAACAATTCTCTGAATTCTTCTATTTTATTTTATTTTAGACAAGGGAGATAACCAATAATTTTGGAAAATGTGAGCCTCTTAACATTCCTGAAAAATTTTTATTAAAAAATTATTGTAATAAGTCAAGAAATACAGTCAGATAATTTTTACTGATTTGTCCCATTGTGGTATTTTGTACCTTTCCTTGTTTATAAAAAGCATTCTGATGCAAAAAATCTTAGGATAAATAAAAGACATTTCATGACAGTCCATTCTTCCCTCTGTTTACTTGGAGCTGATGGATCATTTAACTGCTTGGCACAGTGTTAATCTGGGCGATAACAGCAGAGTCGATTGTTTGAACAGCTGATCAATATCAGTTCCTAACAAAGATTCCATTTAGAGCTCTGCTGCCGATTTTACACTTGCAGCTCTGCAGCCCTTCTACCCAACCGCTGTGGCAGTGCTTTCCAAAGCCCTCCTGGCAGTACATCTCCATTTCAGTTCTTACACTCCCAATCTTCTGGTTTTATTCTTGAGGCCTTGCACCTGCAAACCTCAATTGCATTGTTACAGAGAAGTGTCATGGGAAGAAGCTTTCACTGTCCTGAAACTCACCTCTACCTCTTGCCCCCTATCTTTGTCTCTTGTGTGGTAAACCAAGAAACAGTATGCAGCACAGTAGATAATGTCCACATGAATACTTCATAAATGTTATCCAACAATACACATACTAAGAATCTTAACAATCAATCGTTGTGTAACAACTGCTCTTAATTAACATATTCCAATTAACATTAATAAATAGGAATTTTAAGTAGATCCAAAAGAAAATGATATAACACTAGGGGCGGAAAAAAAACAGGAAAACATAATCATAATTTTCACTGTCACCTACTGCACTGGAGGGAGCCTCTAGAGGTATTTTCTTCCTTTTTCTCATGGTAATAAAATATCAAATAAAGAACATGAATTTAGCAACAGGAGTGCAGTGGGCCTCTCTGTCCTGAAGCTTGCCATTTCATATCCCATCTCTTTTCTCATTCCTTCCCATTCTCACTGCTTTTTCCATGCTTTCGTTAATTCCTTGATTTCACAAAACTACCTCAGTACATGACATACCACCTGACAGCTGATATTCTTTTAACTTCATCTTTTTTTCCGCCTTCTTTCAATAGAATTAATCAAACTCATTTGCAGCAATTGAAGATGCACTTGAGATGCATTTGAAGCATTTCAAGATGATTCCAGTTCTCCCTATTCACTCTCAACACTCTTTCACTCTCTGGCATCCACTCAAAGCCACCAGTGCTCACGAAAACAACTCTTTTCATAGTTCTTGCCTTGTCTATGCAAACTGCTCATAAGTACTGCCACTCTAAGGGTCTGCACTCCCCCTGGATGATTCTTAAGGACTCTCAAAAGTAAAGCCATATTTTTAACTTCCTTTAGACAGGAGAAATGCAAATTTTGTTTTATCATGCATGCTTGAGTCAATCTGCATCAGCTTGGATACTGCTATATTACTATTATTATCCTACCACATACCATTAATCACAACAAAACTGATAACAATGATTTCATCTTCTTTGTTCCAAATGTGCTTATATGATTAAAAGATAGAGCTCAGAATATAATTTTTCATTATCAATACCATGAAACCTGATGCTTCTTAGAAGTTCAAATATTTGCAATTTGTGATCATCACAAGCAGCAGACAGATGTAGTTGGCATGTTCAAAACTGAAAATTTGCATGAAATGGTACTTAAATTGTCCTAAACACAATATGGACAGAATTTGGCTTCAAGCCAGCAATCCATCATAATGTACATATAAATTGTCGGCATTATTCGAAAGAACTTTATTGGATTGCAGGTTCTCACTTACTGTTGATGGTACAGAGATAATGCTGCCATAAGTTTATTCTGTACAATCATTAGTTTGCTTCAGATAAACTCACCAAAATAAAAACTCTACTGCCATTCAAATATAGCAAAAAATCAACTGTGAAATAATTTTTCAATCTAATCTAATATAAATGAATTTAATTGATAAAGGCTATTTTTCTAAATGAAGTAATACATGAGTCAGGAATTCACCTAACCTGTGTGTAATATGTAAAAACACCCGTATATTCTAAATGATCATTTAAATTGAAAAAGCTATCATTTACAACCCAGGTCATTCTTGTTTAGGATCAAATCTCAGTCCTTTTTATTTGACACAGCATTGTTTTATTGTTCTCAGTTTAAACAGAATAGAATCTTTTTAGGCTTTTAGTACTTCCCAAGCACTGTCTTCTGTGTAAAAACCACTTTGTAGGAAAGCATTCTCACCTCTCACTGTCATGAGATTCAGATGACAGCCAGCAAACCTTGATAAAACCCTGTAGTCATAGTAAAGAAATGGCACAAACCCCACTTTGGCTTTCATCATAGAAGTTTTCCTGTGATGGCAGTCAGTGTTTCCCCGCTCTCTTCTTCCCTTTGATTTAAACTTTTATTGAATCATGATCATTTGTAATATTCTCATTACCCATTTTAGACACATTCTTCCCAGGCAAAGAGACAGTCTTCACCGCATGTTGTCCAGGCTGAGTTCCCAGCTTGAATCCTCTGCACAGTAATAGGCAGTCCCCAAGCCCTTGCAGTGCAGAAGTTGAGAGCTGTGGGTCAACACGTCATCTCTACCAACTACCCAGTATTATGAACTTCTTTGGCTTTTTGTCCCTCTTTCCAAGATAAATCAGAGCTACGTTCAAAGAACTGCAGTTGGAGTGCAGAAAGGAAGTACAACAATGAATGTGGAAAATGAGCAGCATTAGAAGCAGATTAAATGAAAGCTGGGTTTGATACAATGAAAAAATAATGATAATTCATATATATTTTCCACATATGCTTCTGTAGTTTGAGCATATATTATAAATTATGTAATAATAAACCCAAGTGTAATTCTTTCATGGAAGAGATAGGGAGAAGGGAACAAAAGACTTACTAGATATTAAGAAAGTGCTCTAGGGTGTAACTGTGAGCTCCATTTCAAATGCAGGCAGATTAGAAATTGTTCTTGTGCAAAGTCTTCAGAAGAAAAGGTTGGATACACTGAATGGACCAGCTCGGTTTAGAGAGAAAAACTCAGCAAATGGACAGATTAACAGAGAGGTTTCCTAGCAACTGGCTCAGGACAATGAGCTCACTCTCATGGGAAGAGTAAGTTTTATTCTCTTCATTTGAGGGAAGAAACATATGTAAAAGTTGTTTATTGCAAAGTAACTCACAACTGTTAAGATCTGGTAATTAAAATTATAGAGATGTCTTTGCCCAAATTAAGGTGCAAACGAGACCATATGTCAAAGTCATTAGTATGGATTTTCATTTAACAGTAAATGTGAGGGAAAGAGGGGGAGAGAGAAAAGAAATAGGAAAAGAGAGTGAAGACAGGGAGAGAAAGAGAATGACAGAGAGACAGAAAATATGTCACCACTGCATGGATTCTCTTCTTCTGGTCTTCTCAGTGGTGAGGATCCCAGGCTAGTCTAAGTGATTGTCACTGTCTTGAGGCACGAGGGGTGGGGGAAACATAAAATCCACTGGATTTATATTTACTCAGGTTTGAGTGGACATGCCCAAGTACCTCCCCTGGGGCAGGGAATTTTGCAGTGGATGATGTAATACTTTGGATCACGGGACACTTCAAGAGTCTGATGGTTTACAACACATTCTAAGTCTAAGACATCACAGCTGCCTCTTGTATCAGTGAAACTGAGTCAATTATGGCCCACCAGAAGGGATAAATTCCTTCAGGCTGTGTCTGAAAGGCCTGCTACTTCTCTGGAAGGGAATTTCCACAGCTAGTCATGGCTGTAAGGACTTTGGCATGGTAAAACGTAGGACCCTAACTTGCAGGATCTGCCTCTCATCAGCCTCTTCCCATACTTTATCCAACACCAAGCTGTAGCCTCTGGTGATGGCATACACACCTTCTGCACCTGGGCAGTTTAGTGATTGATTGATTGAGTAATTAACTAGTATCAATCCAGGCTCCCACAACAACCTCTTAAGATTTATTAGATGAAAAGAGAAAAAAAAAAAAAAGATCCACACACAAATTCCCGTCTGTGGGTATTTGAGATAGCTGAAGATATAGTAATTCCCCAACAGTAAATCCTCTGAAAAATGTGGTTTGTGGTTTTTTTGTTGGTTTTTTTTAGTTGTTTGGTTTTGTTTGTTTGTTTGTTTCCTGCAAACCCCCCAAAATTAGGACAATGAGTGCAGAAGGCAAATGCAATTATGTCATTACTACTGAGCAAAATATGCATATTATATGATCCTTGGAGCCTTTTTTAATTTGGGGAAGTATTTCCACATCAAAAACAAATGCTAATGCACAGGTGGCACCAATTTTTGAAAAATAAATAGTTTCAAGCAATATCTTACATGTAAAACTAACTAGAAACGTTGCAGACATGACTATGACCTCAGACAACATGCCACACTGAAGCAGAGAGAGCCATAGCTTGACACATCACTCAGCATTGGAGCTGCCCAGAACTAGATGAATCGGATGCTTGGGAGCATAATATGAATGGTACAATAATTTGTAGTCCTGGAGAGAAACATTAGGCATGATAGATCGCAGTCTGAGCTCTGTTATTATTTATTTGCTGCTTAATAAAGATCAACAGTGTACAGCAGATCTGTAGCTAATGCTGACCTTGAAGGTCACTCTTAGCTTTCCTGAAAATCAGCAAAAGTTGGTTGTTGAACCTATCAGTTTTGTTTTGTTTTCTTTTAAGTTTTAGCTTTAGTGTAATACAATCTACATTTCACACAGTAGTAGTTTATACTGAGATTAAGGCACTGGTACTTGGTTAAATGGATAATAGATGATGCTCAGCACACCAAGGAATATGGATTTTTCTAATAAAATGCTACTTTGAAATAACACACTTCTTGCAAAATATACTCTGTCACGAAAGAGCATAAAATCAGTGAAATAAAAGGCAACCTTTAAAAACACATAGCATCAAAATTTAGACTTAGACAAAGAAATTTAAATGCCACTAGCTTCAGCTTTGAATAAAATTGAGACCACAAAGTTGCTGGTACTCCAGGGTGTGCTAAATCATGTCAGCCCAGGTGAGAGAGACCTTCCTACACTGCTTGCCTCTGTATCACCCAGTTTTTGTCTTCCCCCAAGGGGAAGTGAGTGTCTCTGCTTTGCTGAAGTATCACATCTTTTCCGCTGACAGAAGTCTGAAAGCACAAGAGAGTTTCTGACTGTAGATACTTTTCTTAATGGAGTCTCTGCTGCATTCCCACTTAGTAGGTTTTGGGGTTTTTTGTTTGTTGGTGGTGGGTTTTTTTGTTTTGTTTTGTTTTGTTTTGTTTTGTTTTCCTAACTGGACTGTAATTGTTCAAGTTTAAGTAGCAACTACAATGACTAGGTGCAGAAATTTTCTTAATACTTAGAAAGCCAGAACATCACTTTAACCTCAGAACTTTTTGTGGCCTAGAGCCTCTCATTACAGGATAAATTAATGAACAAATAATTTGTCTTGCAAGACTTGGAAGAGTCTGTAAAATTAATGAAGACCACTTTATAAATGCCACTGAACAGCAGTAATGTGTTGGGGTTTTTTTTAGAGTCCTTGGTCAAACATATCTCCTACTTATCTAAATGGGAGCTAAAATGTGTCATTATTTTCTTGATTATGATTGAGAATCCCGTGTCTGAGCATACACCTAGCTGCATTAAACAGCGTGTTTAATCCACTCACACATCCTCAGGAATGCTGGCTGCACATCATGTTATGTTGTAATAAAAGTGTTTCATAGAGATCTATTGTACTGCACTGCTCTCCACTTCCAGTAATGTTTCTTTCAATTGCTGCTTGTCTGCCCAGTTACACAGGTGTGCAGATGAAATACATATATTTTTCCTGATAAGAATATTAGGATTTACACATTCATGAACCCTCTGAAAGTTAGAGTGACAGCCAAATTTTTTAACAGCTCCTGAGCAATGAAATCAGACTGTGGCTATCCATTACACTATTCCTCACACTTTACAACAAAACACACTTATCCTTTTAATAACTAAAGCTTTGCACCAAGATCTCTAATGATCTTGAGCAATCCGTTTCAATAGCTAGTAAATGCTACCATTACACAGCTTAAAAAAATTTATATCCTGAATTTGACTCCTGGTAGGCGTGTATCCTCTTTTGCATTTCAACCTGTAGAGTACTGAGATATACTTTTCCACTGCTGTGATTTCTCATATGCCAAAGCAAGAATATAAGAATTGCATTATGGTCTGACTGGTCTGAGTATCTTCCCTTCAGCAACATCATTATCTAGGCCACTTCAGAAGCCAAAACACTCCCACGGTAATCACAGTCTTAGATCTACAGGGTTATTAAGCTATAGATCATGCCCATATTCACTCTGGCCTCAGAGGCAGCCTTGATGTCTCCACCTCTCTTTTTCTTCTTTGCATTTGAATATCCTTTGGTAAAGATTTTTCCTTGATGTTACATGGAATATTACAACGTTAGTTCAAAAAATGTAAATGAAGAGAAGATTGACTGAAGAAGTGTGCCAAGGAACTCTTCTGCCTAAAAAGAAAAAAACCTAAATTATAGAAGATTGGATCTTGAAATTAATCCTATTTCATCTTGTCATTAATGACCTTGGCACAAAAGAAAGAAGTATGCAAATGACAATTGTATGGTACGAAATTGGACATCTTACCAATATAGCAGATGATGAAAATAACAGATGGGAGCAGACAAGAAATGCAATCCTACGAAGAACAAGGTCATGCACATATGAATGGCTGGTTATAAAGTGGGAGCTCATAACTTGCTAATGAATAAGGGTAAAGATCTGAGTGTGTCTGCATGAGAACAGAATATGTGCCAAAAACCAGGCAAATATGAATCTAGGTGGATTCAGTGACAGATTTCAGACACGTCTAGAGAAGTACCAATACTCACACCCCTAGTAAGATTTTATTTTGAATGCAGGGTAGAATTCTATTTACTCAGGATCAAAATTGCTCAAATTAGAACCACTCCATGGGACAGAAATTTATAGTTCAAGGAAAGACTGTCAGTGTTTGCTTGGTTAGCAAAGTAGACCACATCTGAGAAGGGAAATGTCTATGCTCAAATAATGTTTCTTAAACTGACCTTTGTGGAATTGTAATGACTGCTGGCTAGAATTCTAAAAAATTAAAATTTGAACTGGTTCTCTCTTTATACTCTCTATATACATTTAGCACATTTCAAATTTAAATACGTACAGATTTCATCAGGAAGGATGATAATTTGACAATATTTTCTCAATTATATTTAGCATTAATTTCCTCTTTATTAATGAAAAAAATCAATCAATATTATCTTTCAAGTTATCTTAATTCTAGCATAGTAGCAAGACATATTCCAAACACCACTGCATTGCAGTAAAGAGGGAGAGGAAAAAAGTTCTTAATTTCTAAGAGGACTTTTTTTAATACCACAGATAGCATCCAAAATATTTCCGCTCATCTGCTTAATGAATTTTTTTTGTACTAGTTGGAATAATTCTCTTTGAGCACGCAAATATGCACAATGTGCTTTAAGCAAAGTCAAAGTTATTAAAAACCTGAAATTCTCTTCTTTAATCCCTATTAATAATTGTGTAAATGCACTGTTCTCATAATCCTCACAAGAGGGTATTAGAACACACACATTTTGTAAGATGAAAGCTGCATTCGAGAGTTACTCAAACTGTACAAAAAACATCCTTATGAAATACCTTGAACACAGATATACTGAGTTTTAAACTGGCACTTCATCCCTGTTTCAGCAAGCGTCCTCTGCAGATTTAATGATCAGGAACATCCTCCTGATGCACGCTGGGAGATATGGTTGCAGGGTCCAGACCGCAGCGGACACCGTGTCAGATGAGACAGAGCTGCTTGTTAGGGGTGAGTATGCCTGTGGTTCACCCCTAAAAACACCATCACCACACACAGCTCTACCAGGGACTTACTTAAAAGTGAGCTTCAGGGACAACTCTGCCATGAAGTGGTCCTCAGATTTTATGTTATTGAAGCCATTTGTGATTAACCTGCTGTCTTTGAAGGCAGTTTCACCACAAGCTGACCTGCAGACACTGCAAAAAGAAACAAAGGACAGTGGGTTAATAGACAGTTTTAAGAGAGGTAACAGCACAAAAGGTATACCAGATTAGCTAAAATGCAGGCAATTAGCCTTCACACACCTGTGTATGGTAGGTATAATGAACTCTTTGTTATTTTATGTGATGTTTTGCATTTCATCTTATGGTCAAGCCATTATTTTAGCTTTAGCAGGTTAGGAACATCCATTCATTATCTCCGAGGTGTGCCCATGCAGCCTTTTGTAAAATTATACATATGAACAATGAAACAAAATGCCCATAATATCACAAGAATTTGGGGTTTTTCACCATGGAATTATTACCATCAATTGTCTACTGCATCTTTATGCCCAGTCCTATAATCTGTTGTTTCACCTGACATTGACGGTTCCTGATTATGCACAGGAACACAGAGTCCTTTTCCTGAAGGACCCCAGATCATACCGAGGATGCCGACTTGTTTACAGTAAAGCAGAGCACCAGCACCATCTGTACTTTCCATTAAGCAGAGTGTTTGTGCATTCCGTACTACCTGTGTGTGTGTGCCTGAGGGCATCTGAGGATTTGCAGTTCACTTGCTACAAGAACGACTGGTGGACCCTGCAACACCAAGAGAGATGGATCTCTGCTAGGCAGCACAGATGGGCAGCCTTGCTGTGAACAATACATTTATGAAATAATAAATCAAGGTAGATATTTTATTAACATTTGAAAAAACTCTAGATTAAAAAAAAAGTACTTGGGCATTATAATATTTCAGAAATATTTATTTTATCACATTCCGCAATGTCTTTAGACTTGATATCCACAACTTTTAAGGTAAAGATATATTTTAAATGATAAATGATAAAGAATGTTTCCTGCTGACTGCAGGGCTCTTCACATTTTCATGAATGTAATAGTTAAATATTTCCATAAAGACATTTTGAGAATCATCAGATTTCTATAAGCTATGGCGCTATTGGGATGGTTGTATTCAGTTGACTCACCATGTAATACCATTTTAGCTGCCTTATGAAATCTGATTCATCCATCTGGGTTATGCAAGGCCTTTTGTGTTACCTTTGTCTGCCTCAGAGAGGAGCTGGAGGATCTATGGATGGGCAAGGCAATCTCAACTTTAAATTGGTTGCTATCTAGGTTATTATCTAGGATAGACTGATTACAAAATTATTTTTAAGAATATGGTTATATAAATTAGTTGATTGAATTTCCTGTAGAAATTAAATTCTTCTCTAAAGAAGGAGTCTGAGATTAAATTTTTAAAAAGGCATTGTGAGTAGTATCAAGATGCATTTATGTCAGTCTTATCACCATGTCACCATGTTATTGAAGTAAAAGCTATAACTGTTTTGTCGTGGAATTTGAATTCAAATATACCTTGCTTACAATTTTCTCCTCTTGTTGTTTCTACAGCTGGATAATTTTGAGATAGAGCAAGAAATTTTGGGTTGTATTGCAGAAAATGTTTAAAGCACCTTCAGTGTAGAATTGTGAATGACTAGTCATTACAGATATCAACAGTGCAAAAATCAAAAATATTTATGAGAATCTAATCTATCCTTCCTTATACTTTCACAGGAACTTAATTTTCATTTCAGTATCTCTATTTTTTTTTTTTTTCTCTCCAATCTCAGCCTGTAGAGTGCGCTTAGTGGTGTGCGATTTGACACCAATGATCCCAAATTGCAGCACCTCTCAAACTTCTTTATGTTTAGCTTCTGGTGATACTGGGCATTGCTTAGGAGAAGATACCGGCAGAAACAGATGTTTCAGTAAATATTTCAGTTAACTCTGAAGAATTCTACCTGACGAAGTTATCTTCTATGAAGAAAACTCATGCCATAAAGTTTGTAATCCAAAGCCATATTATTCTTTATTTCCAGCGCAGTTTATAGTTAAAACAATTTCATTTTATGTGTATTACAAAGCATCCTTTTCTTTTAAATGTTACAGACCATAGTCAAACTGAGATAGCAGAAGCTTTGTTATGAACTCTTTTATGTATTGATATAAGCAAACCTACAGCACACCTTTGCTCTGACCTTACGCTCTCTCCTTTTGCCTCTGCAGAAAATGCCAGTGATAATATCATACCAGCATATACCCCCATTTAAATAATTACATTTATTGTAGAGTTATAAGGTTTTTAATAAATCATTGTAATTTTCTCTTGAAATTTTTTTCTTCCTACAGTGTTTATATATGAAATAAATTGGACATGGAGAATAAATTAAATTAATATAATCTCATTCCCCCTCCTTTAGATATTCATAAATATCAGAATTAGTGCCACCAGCAAATTGATTACATTTAAACTGAAGTATGCATTCAACTGGTTCACTATTTTTATGTCAAAGGACTTTTTGTCAGAACTTAATTACAAGTGCTTGGGAAGAGTACTATACCTCGCTGCAGCCTCCTCAGATGGAGGAAGCAGAAACAAGCTCTGTGGACTTATGTTGCTAGAAATTAACATCCTGATCTTTAACAGACAGACATTCACCACTGTTTTAAAGGAAGTTTCAATAAATCCCTGTATAATTTATTGAGGAGAAAGCACAGAGTATCCTTAAACAATACTTATCTATTTTGAAACTACTTGTTCTACTGAAAGTTCCCTTGAATATATGCCAGGGAATGTCAGTATTTTTGCCCTTGTTCTTCTTCACTCTGCATTACACAATGAAAGTTACATTCAAAAAATATCACCAATGAAAGACAATACAAAGAACAGAGAATGTACTGTGCCAAGTAAATCTCAATTTCTTTGAGTCCAATTACTCACAAAAAGGTAATTAATGGTGTAACATTCCTGAATTTACTTCACATATACGTGTGTGTGTGTGTGTGTGCGCGTGTGAAAAACAAAGGAAACAAAGACAGCATCAAGTTTCTATTCTGCAACTTTCTATAATGTGTTGTGCATTTTTTAAACTCAAAATTTAAATTTTCAAATTCACTACTTCACGGGTCTTGATTTTAGATAATTTGCAGTGAAAAACATATCTAATACTTTTTTCAGTAATGTTTGTGGCCTAGTGAATCTCTTTCAGGAATATTTCAAAAGAGTATATAAAAATATATTCTATGTCATGTTTGGACAAAATCAGGATTCAAGTCCCATCAGCACTAACTACTCAAAAAAACCTCCAAATACTTCTCTAAGTGCTTAGAAAATGTGATTAAACTATATATATTGAAGTAAGAAAAACTTTTTATTGGTCCCTAGCAATTTTTTTTCAAATGCTGCCAGTAATGTGAGTTTCATTAGGAAGAGATGTACTGCCAGTGGTTGGACCTGTCAAGCAGTACATTAACTTTCCAAATTAAATGTCTTGCATTTTATTCTTGGAGTGGTATTTTGGTTATCTCATGCTGGTCAACAGTGACCTTCAAGGGTGGGCTCTCCAGACATATGTGGCATCATCTGTTTATATTCAAGTAAGCTACTATCTAACTTGCAAAAGTATTTCCTCTCCAAAATACAGCTCTATAATTCTCTGCAATTCATTATCAGGTTGTTCTTACTATTAGGTGCTTAAAAAATAAGTCATGACCTTTTATTCATCTGAGATCCACTATCCCCTCTAAGATACACACATTGATTCTGTAGAGGTCCCCAGAGAGTCCTTTACTCTATGAATATGGGGAGGATGAGAGAAGATTTAGATCAAAGGCCAGAACTGATTTAAGGCAGAAGAGGCAACGTCAGTCACTTTCAACTTAGCTCAGCAGTTGCAGTGCTCATCTATGAGGCAGGATAACTCTTTTTATCTGTCTCCTACCACGACTCAGAATCACACTTTCCCCTTAAAAGCACGCTATACCTGCAGTTGGCTGCTAGGTGCAATCAAGATATGTTCAAGCCTATTTCTAGGGCAGAGGAGCCAAGCGCACAGAAATCAGGTGACAAACAAATGAGCACCTGGATATGTAGGTGTAGTGGTTTCACATTTGTCAAATCCTGGTTGCTAAATTTAGTGTAATGGTCTTAGTGCTCACTCTTTTTCTGTGGGAGAGAGACTAGGAGAAAAGCAAAGCAGGCTCACGCTTAAGAATGAATAAATAGTTTTGTTAACACACACTAAAAGAATAGAAAAAGAAAGATAGGAAAAACTAAAACAAAACAGAATGAAACTCCAAAACACTCTTCCTTCCCCCTACAAACTGTTAACTTTCCTACAAAACAACATTAAGAGACAAAACTTGCAATTTTCAGTTAGTTTCATCATTTGGAAATAATCTTTCACCAATCTTTAAGAGAGGAGTCTCTCTTAGAGCCACGGATCCCACTGATTACTTAGAACAGTTCTCTTGTGGGTTTTTAACTGTCACAAAAACAGTCGCCTGGGGAAACCTGCCTTTATGACCCCTCCCATTAGCAGGTTCCCAAGCTGCTTATGGGTCATGGGTCTTAAACTTTTGCATGCTGGGGTGTCACTGTTTAAAGATGAATAACTCCAAAAGCAAAGAATTATTCATCTCAAGGAACAGAGATATCTTCTCCGTTCTTTACTGGTGCAGAGGGCTTCTCATCTCTATCTCTGTTCAAGCATCTTATGGGATTAATATTACTTAGTTCATCACAAACAACTTTGCTCAAATCCAGGCACAAATCTAAACAATCATCTCCCCAAATACATACCTTTCCCATGATTTAAAGTGTGGCAGCATCTCTCTCTCGGAGCCCTCCGGCTCCATTTTTGCCTCAGATAGTTTGAGAGACAAACCACAGTTGGAAGGATTTTCCTCAACGCCCTAAAGATCCCAGAGCAGCTGTGAACCTTTTCCTTTAGAGAGAGCAATTGCCCGCCAATGGCAACGGAAAGGGTCTGCGCTTGATTCGAGAGAAATCAGGGCTTTATTCAGTCTTTCTCCTGTGGTCCAGCCCCCACCTGGGTCAGGAGCCCAGTCCCTGTCCCCCAGTCAAGAGGCCTTTTCCACGTGCTCTTCTTGGCTTTTATCCGGGGGAAGGAGCTGAACGCGGGGACAAGCCACTACCCAATCAGGGATAAGGTGCGAGTGGAACAGAGTTGGATTACATTCCAGTGTGGGAGAATGGGCAGGGAAAAGGGTCAGGAACAAACTTCAGGATAATACATTTTCCAGGGGAACTGGGGAGTACAGAAGAAACAATTACAAAACCCAATATAAAATTGAAATATAATATAAACCCAAATAATACACAACATTAAAGGGATAATCTAAAGTTCATTTCTATGGCTCAATAAAGGTAGAATGGCAAACTCTTCAATCCCCTGTCCCAGTAGTCTTTTCACTCTCGCTCCACTGACTTCATGCTGTTTCTTCTCTGTTCACTCTGTCTCTTTCTTTTCTCTCTCAGGGAAGGGTTAGGCTTTGGAAGCTTCATGATGCCAGGAAAGGGTTAAATCTGCACAGAGTCTTTTCTCTCTTGCTGCAGCTCATGGTGTAAAGATTTTCAAGGCCGTGCTGGTGAGGGGTAGGGCGGGAAGAACTCACGCAAAAAGATCAGAGATCAGAAGATCAGAGCACCCAGGAAGTCCGGAATCAGAAAAAACAAACAAACAAAACAAACAAACAAAAAAACAAAACAAACAAAAAAAACCACCACCAAAACAAAAACAAAAAACCAGGCAGGATCATAATGCCTTCTCAGCCCACCACTTGGTGTAAATTGGGGTGGCCTCAGCCTAAATGGTGCCCATAGCTCTTATCAGGGGTCTGGCAGAGATCCCGCCTTGCATCGGGGAAGTTTGGAGAAAATAGTTGTTGTAAAGCAGCAACCTCTCCTTCCCCATCCCTTCACCCGGGAGCAGATGGAATCTGGCCAGGCCTCAGGCCAGATCCCCCCAAAAGGGGGGAGCAGCAGGCCCAGCTCGATGTTACCTGTCTCTCTCTGGCCAAAGGGGAAAAATAAGGGTGACCTGCAGGAAATCAAGGGGTTTTATGTGTGACCTCCCAAAGTCACAACTGACATTTTTTGTGGTCAAACTAGACGCCAATATTCCAACTAACCCTCTGATAGGTCCCTGTCCATTCTAAAGCAATTCCTAGATCTTGACCCAGAAATGCATTCTACATTTCTGCATAACTAAAAACAAAACTATGCCAAACCATGACAGTAGGGCACAATTTAAGGCATCTCCAGTAACCCAAATATTTTCTTCATTAACTGAATTGACTCCTGCTTTAGAAATGAACAGAGGTTCCCTCAAGTGAATATCTATCAACAGCTTAATCCAATACACTGGAATGTTTATTGGAAAGAAAAAAGCTAAAAAAGCTTTATAAAAGCTAAATAACATGCATGCCACCCTCTAAAACAGGTTGCCTTCCACTGGGGCAATGATGGAGGTAGTAGTAAATTTTCTGCAAGGTTTTCTGGAAGACAGTCATCAGAGCCCATAACAGCAGAGGATGCATAGGCTAATACATCTAAAGGACACCTAGAAGAGAAAACAGCTTTTCACAGAAGCTGGTAACTATTCTGGCAGCAGGCCTGCACAAATGTGATACCCCAAGTGCAATCCCATGACAGAATAGGTATGTTAGGTATGTCTGGTGATAGGAAGAAATAGTTTTAGAGGAGTGAATGAATAGAACAAAATTCACTCTACATTCCTGACACCCAAGGCATTAACTGATTTCATTTAATTTATGTCTTCTGTTGTTTGCTCACCCAAGGAAATGCAGAATGCCTGTTTGCAGTGCAAAGAAGATTGTTTACAGGATAATATGGATACTCACTACACAGTTAACAGATGTTTTTCTCAGCACATGAAGTCAAGAGCTATTTAAGAAGTAGAAGTGATTTATGACTTTTATGAATGTCAATCCCGTCCTTGACATCAGTCCAAGAATAATTTTCCCATGTCATGTGCATTTTCTGGCTACCACCCTTTATTTATCCACCCAGATCTTCAACTTGCAGTGAATATTAAGTACCAGAGGAGCAGAAGTGCAGAATGCTACAGCTTGGCTGGTTTGCCACCTAACATTGGCACACAAGTAGTCGAGTTGTCTCTGTACTGATTTTTCACAAAGAAGTGATTACCTAAGCAGAAGGCTCCAATACAGGATAAATATGCATGTCGTGTTCTGACACTAAGGATATGATCACAAACATGGGTAACAAACACTCAAGTACCAGCCAAAACTCCTGCCTCTCACAGATGTCTCAGGTGATCTTGTAGCCAGCAATGTGTCAGATTTTCTTGAGACAATGCCTGCTTGGTGAATTAATTTGTGTTTTAAAGCATGACTTCCAAAAAGGGCTTATTACATTCTTATTTTCCCTTAAGCTTTTGAAATCTGAGGCTATCTGTGCTTTCATGTTTTCACTGCAAAGGATATCTAAATGACCCCATGCTTCAAGTATGTTTTGCTGTAAAGACATTTAGAACAAGAAATACTTTTATCATAAAGAGGTTGACACCATGAAAGGGCTGACGCTTACTACCATACATTGGCCCAGTTAGCTACAGTATTTTGTTTAGAGTTTGTGTTTATTTAACTCATTTGTACTAAATCTGTTATACAGTGACTGGAAGGTTTGGAAGAACACCAGCAGAAGTCAGATAAGAGCAAAAGGCTACTTCTCCGATTTACTTTAGCAAAAAGTATCTCTTTTCTCTTAAAACACACAGTTTCTAATGAAGTCATTTGAAGCACTGTTTTGCCATAGGCTGCAAGAAAAAAAAATCTTGAGTAGAAAAATCTCCTACCAAAGCTATTTATTGTATATTCCTTGCTCTTTCTTCAGCAAGTTTGGCTGGAGAAAAGCATCGCTAGTTCAGCAAAGAAAACTAGTGGAAGTTGGGAACACCATACAAGAGTCTAACTTGTTTTCAGGGAAGTCATTGTGAGGCTTCCTCTAGTCCATTACAGGTAGAGATCCCTTTTACATACACTGAGATGGTTAGTAGTCCTGGTTCAGCAGTTTCAAAGAATACCAGTTTCCTGCAGATAAGAGGATCCGTGCAAAACCTGTGTAATACTTATCTCATATGCATGGGGACAGTGCTTCAAACATTTAGAACAGTGAGTTTTGTTATATAAATCTCCACATTTTTAGAGGTGATAGTGACACCACAGACAACAGAGTAGTTTTTTTCCACAGTTATCCATTTCATGCATGACATTCCTTTTTAGAAGCATCATGAATGAGTTAGAAATACAAAGTCGTGAAGCAAAAAGATTGGTTTACATCTGTAAAAACTTCAGTGCCTAATGAATGCTAACAAGTTTCTAGAATTTTAATGCTTATTTGAAAAATGAAAGCTTTTTATCATAACAAATTACTGGTATCAGTAACATTAAGTTTTCAAATTAATTCCATCAACTCTTACTTGTAAATTAATCTTGCAAAGCTAGTTTTACAATTCATTATAACCAAAAGAGTAAGTTCATGTTGGTTTCAAACTACTCAGATAGATGCTGAATGGTGCATTATGCACTGGAAGTCTACAGAACAGTGAGGTCATTTCCAAACTTTCTTTCTTTAAAATTTCTCCACCTACTTGCAAAGGAACAAAGACTACCAGTCCCAAAATTACTTACTCAGTGTTTGAATTTCTGCAGTGTAAGCAGTGTAAACACTGTATGCAAGGTAGTGAGGGTTGAGAGTACAACTAAGCCTGGGAGAATGTAGCTAAGAAGATGACCACTAGGTCTCTGCCAGGAAACTACAGCAATGCAGCAGTCAGGTTTTCTCAAGTTTTGAATTTGAAGTACTAGCTAACGTCATGTGCCATTTTCTAAAACAGAAAAGATTTCAAATAAATAAAATACAAGAAATTCTTTAAAATTATCATATAAAAGATTGTTTTCCCACATCTAGTCCCCTTAATAATTTATATATTTTTCAATTCAAGATAAATAGAGAGATAGGTAGAGAGATAGAGAGACAGAGATAGAGATAGGTATATGGATATCACTCTCTACTACTACTTTAAGTTGTGGTGAGTCAGGGGTCCATCTCTTCTCCCATGTAATAAGCATCAGGATGAGAGAAAATGGACTCAGGTTGCACCTGGAGAGCTTTAGTTTAGATATTAAGGAAAAATTTCTTCCCTGAAATTTCTAACCTGAAAGGGTAGTATTGGAATGTGCTACCCAGGGAATTGGTAGAATCACCAGTTGTGGAACTGTTCAAAAGGTTCATGATTGAGGAACTGGTGATGAACACTATGGGGCTAAGCTAGTAATTTTATTTGATAATCTTAGAGGTCTTTTCCAATCTTAATGATTCTATGAGTTCATAATTTTATAAAAGTAGTTTATAAAATATTTTTATATTGCATATCTACTATAAAAGATACTTTAGGAGAAAAATTGTATTGTGTCAGTTATATTACAAATGCATCTGTGCTCTCTAAGCACAAATACACTTAAGTTTGTTCACAGTACTATCTCATTCATCTACACTTAATATTTTAGTAGAGTTAGATGCCAGCTATTTTCTGGATATTTTAGAAATAGTTTACTCACTATTGTTTGCTTTTATTATACTTTTCACTCTTACTGCTCAAATTGTGTTTTCTATTATGGATGTCAACAGACACTGTGATTGTCTAAAGTTAAAAAAATAAGGCCCAGTCCTCTTACTTCTCTGCATCAGTTCTGTATACCCTTGGAAAATTATGAACATATACAGAGCTAATCAAAATCCTTTGACCAGTACACACATTAGTACAAACAAAACAAAACAAAGCAAACAAACAAACAAACAAACAAACAAACAAAGTCAGGAAATGTCTTTAAAATTGGGATGAAAATCAGCAAAATCACAAGTTATATGAGCATTGAGATCAAACATCTACCTGCAAGCCGTAAGATGTTGAAATGAAGCAGAGCACAATCCAATAGTGTGAAGGGATAAAAGTCTTTGTGACTACAATCTGTGATTTGAGTACATTTTGTGTGGTCTAAAAATAAAATAAAAAGGTTAAAGCTATTCATCTTATAGACTGGCAAAACTAGCAATCTAAACAACAAATCCACTCTTATTCTTTATTTTTTGAGAAGTAATGTTTCCTCTGAACTCCAGTGACCCGGAGCACATATAACGCAGGAACTGCTGGTTAGGTTGACCACCCTGCTCCTTTCTGTTGTGATATTGGCAATAAAACTTAAAGACAAGTACTTGGGCTTAAAGGCCTTCAAACACATTATTAAATGGAACGTAAACAAGGTCAGCAGATTCTTGCTGGTCCTTGAAATTACATTTGAGCTGTAGCAAAGGCCAGGAAGATGCCCTGAGCACAGACCCCATTATTTGGACTCACAGAATATGTCCATAATACAGAACTGTTCCCTAAGGCCAGTGGGTAGAGCAGAGTTCCAATTCACACACTTTTATTCCCAGTCCCTCAGGATGGGCATGGCAAACAGCCTGTAAGTATTTGTCCCTGCCCACAGTAATCCATTAATTGTGCCAAAGCACTGGTTGGAAAAGTCATCATTTCACAGAGCTGGTGGAATTTTAATAAGTCTGTCTGCCAACATAAGAGAAGGTAGGAACAGGGCTAGAGTTCAGATCTGTTCTGCAGCCCTCTTCAGTGTAATATCTGACAT
Source organism: Hirundo rustica (assembly GCF_015227805.2). Classification (NCBI taxonomy): domain Eukaryota; kingdom Metazoa; phylum Chordata; class Aves; order Passeriformes; family Hirundinidae; genus Hirundo; species Hirundo rustica. Next base: position 40,631,246 of record NC_053451.1, read on the forward strand.
ATTTATAACATTGGAAGGTAGAATGTTAATATAGATGGAGAATCACCCTTTTAGCCCACAGATGTCAACAAAAACACTTTCAGCAATTTGACCTTGTAATAGGACCTTTAATTTTTATCTTTTTAATATTTTTAATTATATGAAAGGGAAATAGATTCATAACTTTAAAAAGCTTTTTCCCAAGAATTTGAAAGTGATCCTTTGTTCTAAGAAGCTTTTTTACAAGCATTAACTTATAGGTATGAAGTCACTTCTGTCAAAAAGTGTCTAGAAACAAATACTAAATTAGAGATCAGATCTGATGATGTTTATTAACTCAGTGCCTGAAAAAGACACATGTAGTCCTGGGAGTGCTGCTGCCCAGAGTAGGACTGCAGAGGATGAAGGAAACAGCATGGACCAGGGTTGGGGACAGCTGGCAATGGATGCCCTGCAGCGCTAAAGCAGCCCACACCTAAGATAGAGACACTTCAAAGACTCAGTCTCACTCTATTTGGGACCTGTTAACAACATCATCCATGCTCAATTCCTATGCTACTAGTGCTTTTACACCTGAGATGAAATTCCAGTTCCCTGCGGTGTCCATACATTTGTCTCAACAACTACCACTGCACAAAAATCCAGCTCAGAGGTTCTGGACTGCAGTCTGGAATTTGAGCTCACAAAAATCAGCAGTTCTCAAGGTTGCCTCATCCAAATTCACTGCTTTTAGGTTTGCACAAGGAAGAAAAGTCATCAGGGCAAAGGGACACAACATGACATAAGTACCACTAAAGGCAAGACACCAGGGATTTATCTTGACCCCTAAATTTATCTTGGCCCCTTATCCTTGAAATGAGTTGAGACTATTTAGGCTGAAATAGTCAATCAATCTCTTTCTTACATTCCGGCCCTTAGCCTAACCTTCCAGTCTATCCTGACACTGTTAAAATCTATCCATGTGCCCACACTTCTTATGTACCTTACAGAAACCACACATGGAGGGACTGGATGTACCCACTAAAATCAGAGTGCCTCTAGCTTCTACTATATGACCAAATTTCTCTCCATTATATTCTCCACCATGTGCAAACACATCATCTGTCATAGCTGGGTACAGAGAAAGGAATTTATGCTGCAAGAGTCAAGCTCCTTTTTTATTCAGCACTTTTATGTGCCTTTCCCACTATTCTGTAGTCACTGCCTCTTTCTTATCCTCTTTTTCTTGACCTCTCACCTTCTCAATGACAAGCCAGTGCACCTTGTCAAAAAGCGAAAATCTTCAGGTCAAGGAATCCGTGTTTTGAACTGCTACATATCAGGCTTCTTAGCTGCTTGGTTAAAGTAAGAATTCTCCTGGTCAGGCAGCAGTGAAGTAAAACAGTATATATTCCGGGATTCCCAGGAAAGGGCACTGCCTCACTGAATGACTACAGCTATTATTGGTAATTGTTTTTCAAGAACTCGCACATTAACATTGTATCATGGCAAGCAATCTAAAGACCTCTCAGGATGATCATTCCAACAATAAAAGGATACATAAAACAAATGTGCCAAAATGCAGTCATGCATGTCCTGAAATGAAGTATCAATCTATGGAATTGCTCTGAAAGGAGATAACTGACTCATATCCTTGACAGCAGGTTCCCAGTGTTCCTAGAGTTGTGTAAGAGCCTATCACAGCCCCAAATGTCTTCTTCATGAAGGTCAACTGCACTATAGTGCATTTATGACCAGTCATTTTCTGTCTGGTTTCCAGATAAGCATTTGAACAGACCTCAATTGGCTATTCTCAGCTAAAAAAATTGTTTTAGAGATCCTGAGCAATAACACAGGCCTTGGGAGAAAAGCCTTTCTGCATTAGCCCTCTGACTGACACCATGAATGATTACATCCAAGCATCAAATTTAATGAGATTTCTACAAAAATGAGTGACATCTGCATAGCACTCATGTCCTGGCTAACTGTCATACATTTGTCATCACTGAGGCCTTTGTCCTTTATTAATCCACTTTCAAGAATGCCTGCTGTTGGAAATTGAAATGCTTTTTAGCAGTCACCCTGCAGACTGTAAGAGCACACATCTCTGAAAGCATAATGACACATTGTCATGCCTAGGAATGCATTTAAAACACTTAAAAAACATGAGAGAACTCTGACAACAAAATATATTGAGAATTTAGCAGGGAATGTCTGCATAAACATTATTTTACATCCTTTAATATAAGAAAGGTGCATATACTTTTGTTATAATATAGTGGCTAGAAACTCTTTAACAATATTCAGAGTGCATGGGAGAAATATTGTTATAAAGGAAATGTACTAAAATATTTCCCTTTAATTTTGTTTGTGCTTGGGACCATTATATAATTCTGGGCCTAGGGCTCCAACCCAGTAAAAGCATATGATTGTATCAAAATCCCAGCTTTCCTCTAAACTTTCCCTCATGGCTACAAATAAAAATTTCACTAATATTTTCCTACATCAACAGATAGCCTGAAACAGTAGAGGATGGAGATTGAAGAATCACCCTATTTTATTAAATTAGCCCCAGGTCTTTCTCTTCTGAGACAAAGATCTGACCTGGTGCTTCCCAGCAAAGAACAGTACACACAAGGCAGGAAGGCAGGCATGCAAAGAACACGTCTTTCTGCCATGTTTTCCCCAAGGAAGAAAAGCAAGACATTTCCACTGCAAATGAAATGGGACTCCAGAAGGCCAAGAGCTGCAAGGTGTCCAATGGGAGGCATCACCTTATTCCAGGCATTGTTTGCAGCTCCGTCAAAGGCACTGACAGCAGCAAAGTCAAGCCTGGTGAGCAGGCAAAGCAATGGAAGGGGAGAGACTCCCAGCAAAGAAGATGTTCATTGCCCATGGAAGTGGAAAACCTTGTTCCTTGTTCTTCCTATGGCCCAGAGACATACCCTGAGCTCCTGAGAAGACTCCAGTGTGTTGTGAAGAAAATATTCTTCCATCATACATCCATAGTAGTAAAATTTACTGAATTGAATCTCCTGAATTTCAAACATTTGTTTCTCTTTCTTGTTGCTATTATTTCTAAATGACATGTATTTCCAACATTTTATTGTCAATTAGTTGCTTGTAGATCATTGCCAAACCAATAGAGGCAAGTGAATAGCACAATTTGCTCTCTCATTTATAGGATTCAATGTTTCTTTCACTCTGAAGATATTGAGTCCAACTATTACAAAATTCTGATCCTACTGCTGTCACAGTTCATGTAATCATGTTTTAGTTGAAGGCATATCAGAGAAAACATAAAGCTGTTTGCAGCTGCAAATGACAAAATATCACAGTATATACAAATACTTCAATAATGGGGGTTTTAAGCCTTTGATGTTCAGATAAATTTGTTTTTACTCTTGGACTAAACAACCAAGCCAGTAAAAGATTTGATTGCATGAAATAGCACTAAAATATAAAAATGCTGAACTCTATAGTGAAGAAATACTGGCTGCAACTTCCTCTTCAAAGGGAGGGGCCAGATCCCTGTGTTTGCCACCTTGATCTGCAGGTGCTGAGCTTTGACATTTCAGCAAAGGGGACCGCACCACTCACCAGAACTCAGAGGAATGGAGGTTTTCAAAGGTCCTACGCTGCTGCAGCCCAAGATATGTTCAAACAGCATTGGTCTTCCTCAAAAGAGTACCAGCAATGGCGTTCTATTAATGGAGTTTTGTTCTCTTCCTGCAGTTCTATTGTGGGAGAGTGTCTGTTTGTGCTTTTCTGATTTCACAGTCCTCCATCTGTGCAGGAGCAGCAGCAAAACATCAGACTTTAATAGCAAGAAGATGGAAAACAATTAGAAGGGCCTTGGATGCCCAAAAAATATATTTTTCATAAATAATTATAGCTATTAATAAAATGAATATTTTATGGAAGTGTCAAGTTCTCCAGGATTTATATAAGCTTTTAAGCATAAGAAGCCACAAGAAAAAGGTTTGTTTTGCATTTACACATGACAGAAACACACATTTTCCTCAAAACATCTGATTAAAAACAACTATGGAGGAGGATCCTGAACCAAGACAAACTTGCCTCCAAATTAGTTTGGCAAGTGTAAATGGACAAACACCAGTCATGTCAATCATCAAGAAGAATTAAATAAGAAAATTATGGATAGGAGTGGGATGTTACAGCCACATTTTTCTTTGCAAAATCATGTTTGTTACCAGAGACCTCACTTATTGCAGCAGTCACATGGCCTATATGAATGATGATTGGCATATTCTCATCTAGAGCAGCTAAATGGAAAAAAAATAACCCTTTACTTTTCAAATAAAGAAGTTTTCATGTGATTTTTGTTGGGTATAAATGGCCCCTAAGTAATTTTTAACTTTTAAAATATTTGGGGTTGGGTTCTTATTTTTGTTTTAATAGCTTTCATTCAAACAGTTGATGGACTTCCAGAAGGAATCCAGGCGGCTTTCCTGAGTGAGTGAATTTCAGAAAAAAGATGAATGCTCTGTTCTTGATTCAGGTATTATTAATATTTTTGTTCTTCATGAAGAACCTCCTCCTGTGCTTCATCTGTCTTTCCCGATAACAAGTCTCACACAAAGAGAGGAGGTGATTGTGGCTGTTCAGTCTAGCCTGGATGCTTCTTAAACTTCCTCTTTTTTTCCTCTCCTGTTAGGTTCAGAACAATTATAATGGAGTTCTGGGGCTATTTTTTAACCTGTTTCTATTTTTAGTTCTTCTGCTGTCACTCTGACAAGTTAATTGATGTTCATTCACACAGCATCTAAAGAATAGCGACACTCACAGTTTGCCATCAGAAATCGTGGAAATGAGGTATCTCCGTGATGTCATACTGTGTTTCTTAGCTCTCGTATTTCATGGACGTTGAACTCCACTGGGTCCCTACAGAATGCATCTCCTGTATTAATGCTGCACATCCACAATGATGGTGTAGTCTGTTTGATTATTCCACTTTATTTCTTAGGTCCTCCTGGTCCCCCAGGGGTTGTAATAGTGGAGGAAATTACAGACACAACAGCAACACTCTCCTGGAGTCCTGGGGCAGACAATCACAGCCCTATCTCCCTCTACAACCTGCAAGCACGCAGTCCATTTTCTCTTGGCTGGCAGACCGTAAAAACAGGTGAGAAAAATTTTCAAACAGCACAAGTAGAAACTTGTTCAAAACTCCTGATCATAACAGTAATAATCATTGGCAACTACAGGAACAGGTACTCATAAGAAAACAATGACAAATTAAAATCACTGATTTTTTTTTTCCTTTTTTTTTATTCCTTTCATGTTACTTAGCAACAGCTCTGAAAGGACAGCACAAAGACACCTGCCACGATCTTCTGTGAATAAGCAGAAAACTCTCCCCTAAATCCTTCAATCTGTGTCTTTTCAGGAATACTACAGTGCCAAAAACCTAGCTGCGATTTCTGACATATTAGATCCTCGATGTCGATCATTTCTAATGACCGTGTTGTACCACAAAGTCTGCTTTCTCTTGAGATACTGCACGTCACCTTCAGATTTCTGAGTGACCTATACGTTTCTTTTCCGTCTGCAGTTCCAGATCTGATAAGTGGTGACATGGAGTCTGCTATGGCTGTGGAACTGAACCCTTGGGTGGAGTATGAGTTCAGAGTAGTAGCAACCAATAAAATTGGGACTGGAGACCCAAGTGCACCATCGCGAGTGATCAGAACCAATGAAGCAGGTAAGGAAAGGATAAAAAAATTATTTTTACAGCACTATCAGAAACTAGAACTGCTTTAATATAATAATAGACCTAATATATTTTCACTGGTAAACATCTGTGTGTCCAATAACCAAAGAAAATCCAAGGTGATTTTCTTTGTAGTGGGGAGTCTGTTTGTTTTAATTACAGGAATATTGTTTAACTTACTGAAATTTCAAACAACATTATTCCTTGCTCTTCTATTCCATCCTAGCTGCCTTACTTTTTATCTTACACTTAAGCTGTTGCTGTTGTCCTTCTGATAAACTACTGCTGCTCTTAAATTAGGCTGTTTTGCAGGCTCCTCAAACAACTGCTCCTAAGCAGCCTCTTCCCCCAATTTTTTCACAGCTTCTCTCACTGAGAGTACATGGATTTTTTCAGCAAGACAGGGATGTAATAAAAAGCTGGTTAATTTAAAATATCTGGTATTCTAATTGTTCCTTTGTCTTGCACACTCTACTGTGAACAGTTACTACATTTTAAAAAATTTAGTTGTATTTCTAATTAGAATGATACTGTGGAAGACCAGGAAAAAAAAAAAAAAAATCCTTTTCGGGTCCCTTGAAAATTACAATGGACTCATAAGATTTGGAATCATTGACAATAACTTGGGTAGAATGAAGGAAGATAAAGAAAATAAAGAAGGACTGGGAATCTGAGAAAAAATACCTAGGTACTTAGAAATATATGTTTTAAGAAGTAGAAATAGATAGAGATAGGCTTTGTCCAAATCCTCAGATGGAAACTGCATGTCAGAACACTTTCAGATTATTCTTCATTCTTCTTTGTTATTTAGGATCCCTAGACTGATTATTTTGTGTTTTGATCCTTCATCAGTTGAATAATTTTTAAGTAACTATTGCATCACTGTGAATTCCTCATGCCTGCCTCCTCAGTGACCTCAGTGACCTCCTCACAGGCTCTGGGACCTGCTGTTAGGTCTCTGCAGGACCATCTGTACTCCAGGCTAAACAAGCCCAGCTTCCCCAGCCTCTCCTCACAAGGCATCTGCTCCCCGCCAATGGCCTCCACTGAACTTGTACTAGTTGATCAACATCTTTCACATTGTGGCACCCAATGCTGGATGCCCTATTTCAGATGAAGTCTAACAAACCTATCTGCAGTTGTAATAAGACATATTTATGTTTTCCTGCTTTGAATAATGGTGTAGTTGCTAGCTGATATCAAATTTCACTACAATCACAGAACAGCACTGAAGTGATTCTATTCTCATTCAAGCATCTTGAAAGATGCTTCCTTTCAAACTCTCTCTCCCTCACCTTCTTCAAGCTCCCCCCACTGTGAAACACAACAACTTGATAGCAGAAGTTTCAGGGGCTCCATACTTTGTTCCATTAAGACAAGGAGGAAATGGAAATGAAATAAAAAGCACAAGGTAGTTTCATCTCAATTTATTTTTAAAAAAAAACTTACTTTTTTAACCAGCATTACCATATTTCCTTGGCAGTACAAATTCTTCTGAACCCTAATGTTTGAAAAACTTTTCTATTTATTCAGATGATACATATCAGAAAGGGCAAAAACATTCTCGAAAAAGTTTATCCTGAAATAGGTTGCACCCTTGGTATTATGCTCTTTCACACTGAAGAATATTTTTGCTGTTTTTACAAGGATGGTTCAGTATTTTAATACTGAATATACAGGTGCAGTTAAACTGTGGGCTTAGGTTTTTTCTGACAAACTGAAGTTTGAAAATGTTTGATTTCATCCAGATGTTATATTTTTAAGCTCCTTCTTCTTCTTGCCCAATGTTTAACAAACAAAGCCTCTATGTGCTAAAACATAATCTTATAACTCAAGTAAAGCTTTTCTAAATGAATATTCATTTTAAATATTCTTTTCAACTTTACCACTGTAAAAATGAACTGATAAATCATAATATTGATCAGCAAAACCAAAATTGTTTGAAAATCAACGCATTCAATTTGTTATGAATTTTCATCTGGTGCTTGGTATTCATTTCTGGGTAACATTTCACCATTATTGCCATCAGAAAGAACAGAGTCTTTAACTCAAGAAACAATCTGGACAGAGTTGTTAAAGTGCAACATTAAACCAATGGAATCTGCTTTAAATAAAGAACAAACTAAATTTTAAACAGCCCAAACTGTTACACATATAGTTCTTTGAAAAATGGCATACTGTGCATAATATATACGGCACCCTTGAAATGTCAGAGCCCTCATGATCAGCTTCATTCAGGAAGTAAGTTTTTTCCTGAATTTCAGATATTGCTGAAATTCAGGGTCTGTTGCATCTGTATTCTGAAATGCCTTTCACTGATTTTGGGAACTATCACCTTTTGTAGAGGTTTCAGATGCAAAAAGAGACAGGAAACTAGTAATAGTTTTCATTGGCTTACAACAGATTTCATATGGGTTTTCAAATTAGCACATCATTACATATCTTAGTGAACACATTGATCCACTATTTTTCACAGTCTATTATTTATTTTTTTAATCTGAAAGTTTCAAAGGAAACTGTCTATTAGCATGATGCCCAGTTCTAATACCATAATTCTCAATTCTTAAAGGGCATTTACGGAATAGGTCATACTTCAGAAAAAACATGGCAAAAAACCTCTCTACTCATGACCCAGGCAGAATAACCTGGCTATTTGCACTGATGGTAGATGTGTCCCGCAAGTGTAAATGGGCAGGTTGCCCTAGCACTGGGTGGAAATCCAGAAATATTCATCTCCCAGCTGAGAAAGTGACTCTGACTCATGTTCAGATCAGAGTTGAGACCCATCAGGCTGAATGGTAGCTGTGTAGATAAGCCACAGAGGCAGCAAATGTGTGATTCTGGTTCCATTATTTTACACATAAATGCATCTGTAGTTTAATGGCACAAGAAAATTTGACTGGGGACTAAAGTCTTCTTATCCCTAGCCCTCAGGTTTTTTATCACTCCTTATCCGAGATAGTAACAACACCTTATATTAGTCCATTATCTAAAAATAATTATTCAGATTGTGTTAGGAAACCAACAGAACAATAAACAAGTTTTGACTTGCTTTAATTTTTTAATTAAACTCTAATCTTGTTACATAGCTCATATTTAGTTAACATGATTGCTTTTCATTGCTACTTCCATTGGAACAGATAATACCGCAATTTTCTGGCACATCTAATTTACAGCCAGATGCTGCATTTCTGTCAGTTCTAGCCTTGATACATATTTTACAGGTCCACAAGTTGCAAAGAGCCAATAACATGAATTTAAACATGTCTGGCATTCCACTAAGACAGTCGGGGCATTTGAAGCCTGGAGGCAAAACATCAATTACATTATCTATTCGTGGGGAAACATGGAGAGAGAGAAATTGAGCAGAATCAAAGTTTAACCTGCTAATCATGCATGCAAACTTGATTTTATGAGGTAACAAGGCACTCTATTAGTAGCAGACTGTACACTGGCTTTATTTTTAATAAGTCCTTCTGTTCCATTAAGTTGCCCTTATTCTCAGCTAGAATTCCTTCACAGCATAACTTCACTCTCTCATTCCTTCACTCTCTCACAGGAAAAAAGTTGACCATGTTAGACCAGATTTATTTTCAGGGGTTTTGTTGTTGAGGGTACTGTTTTATTTGTGATTTGTAGAAAACAAGTTCCAGCTTTTCCTTTTCCCTTTTCCTTTCGAAACTGGTTTTGCACTAGGAAAAAAAAAAACAAAAAACAAAGACTGCTGTATCTGAGACATTTGCAGATGGTAGCATGGTCTACTAAAGCCTTTGTAGAAAATGTGCTTTTTCTACAAAGAAAAACAAAAGGGGAGGCTACTTAAACTTTGGATTGCAGGCTCAAACTGTTATTGACAAGGAATCCAAATATGGGTGAGACAGAAGATGGAGCAGAAAAGCACCTGCATTTCTCCCATAGCATATATGCATGCCACAGCATTAAGGGTTCAGCCCTATAGGTGGTGATTTGGAGACTATTCAGGCAGAGTCCTGCAGTCTTGTCAGTGAATAGAATTGAATTTAATTTCATAATTAATTACAAGTAATAATAATACAGAGGAAATTAGAACAATATTTCAGATGCTGAGGCCAGTAGGGACATCCTTGTTTTCCAGCAGTTGAATACATGTGTCGTCCACTTCTGAGATGCTGGCATGTTGTAGATTTAATTCCTGAGCAGGTGAGATGTGTCTTGTTGTTCTGGGAGGGTGACAGCTTGAGGGCTGGTCTTTCAAAGAGTGAAGGCATTTTCACCTAACACCCTCCTGTTTCCTAGATGTGTACTTCAGGAGATATACAGAGATACACACACACACGTACATACATGCATTTAGAGGGAGAACGGAAAGCAACTGAGAAGAAAAAACTGAAGGTTATAACTTTGGTGTCATATTAAAAAGTTCTTCCAAGCTGGTGATACCCCTCTCTCCCTTACCCATTACTTTTTTTGCAGGTAAAAATTGTTGCTTTTCAAAGTACATCTGTATCTTAAGTTATAAAAATCTTTAACATAAATAACAACACTAGTAGCAGCAACCCTTGAGCAAAGGTACAAGTCATTTCTTAAGGATTAAAGCCATTTATTTTTTATCTGCCAGAAAAGTGTAGCAATATCAATATTTTCCTTGTTTTTTCTTTATTTGACAAAAGTTTTAGAATTTATATAAAAAATATCCACATGGAAAATATCCCAGAATATACAGGGTTCAAGCAGATTAAGAAAGACGTGAACAAAGAATGGAATTGGGATTTGGGAAATCTAGGCTCATTTGTTTATGTGAAAACTGTAAATTTGGTCTGCTCAGATTAACATCTCAGTCTAAAAACAGGAGTTTAGTAGGACTCTTACTTCTCTTTGTCTTTCCTTTAGCTCATCTATTTCCTATTAAAGGATAGGAACCAAATCTAGATACAGGTTTCTACTGCAACAATGCAATCAATTATACTCAGTTGTAATTAATTATAGTTTTGGCTGCTAAATCCTTTTGTTTTGCCCTAAAATTAAGATAGTCTACAAAATTAAGAATCTGTATTTTTTCTTGGTGATAAACAAAACACATTGAAATAAGCCCTTAGACATTTCCTTGGGCAAAAAAGCAAACAAACCAAAACAGAAACATTTTTAAATTATTAATTATTCATTCAGTAACATTTTAAAAATTTATTTACAAAACTGAAATGTTAAAAAGAATATGAACTGGCTTACAAATACTTTCAGCTTTTTCAGGTTCAGTGTGATATTTTCCTTTCTATTAGGAAAGGAATCTAGAACTAGTTTAAAATTCTTTTTTTTTTGTCCATTCACTGATGTAAAAGCAGAGAGTGTAAAACTGTTTTTAAACAAAATGCTTATTTATTTTCTTTAGAAAATTAGAACTAATTAAAGTTAAAAATCTCTTCCAAGTCAAACTGAAATACTCTCATCTGTCTTTCTAGTTTTAATTTTTCTTCTTTAAAAAACTGAAGCAAAAATACAAATTATACATTTTTTCAAAATCAAATTGCTCTACTTCATTTGTTATAATATGAAAATGAAATTCTTAATAACCAATAATATTATTCCCAAAACTGAGTACCAAAAATCTTTGAATCAGCTCATCTTTGCAGCCCAGCATTTTCATTTGAAAAATAAGAAAAAAACCAAACTAAAAAAATCCCACAGATAATCCATCAACCATGCAGACTGAAGAGAAAGGAATTTTTAAAATCGAATCAAATCACCATAAAGTACAGAGCAATTTTCAAAAATTTGGACACAGTGGAAGTCTGCAAGGAAAGTGAATATCTACCCCATATGTTTGTGGTTTCGGTATTACCATTTGTGGTTATTTTATTACCCACCATTTCAAAAGCTTCCCCATGTAAATGCTTTACATTTAAATATGGGTTTAAAATATATAGATGACAACATCAGCATTTTTCAGCACTTTATAACTACTGTTCCCATACATAAAACCCTCAGCAATATCAAATCTGTGTATAGATTTTGTCCTGAATTAAAGCTCTCCACTGTTCATCCATATTTAGCTTGTAATGATAAGATACACATGAATTATTAAACAATTGTCATGGCTTCATGTATAAGCTTTATCCTTCTGTATCACCTTTTCTACATTTGTGTCTCAAGTATCTTGTCAAATGCTTTGTAGGACTGCTGAGGGCTACATTCTCTGTGCCTGCTCTTAGAGAAAATGTTAACGGGCTTTTTGTTTGGTTTAGAGGAGATAAGTTTTAATAGAGTTTAATTTGACTTTCATTTTCAGCATATCACAGTAATTTCATGAAACTGGAAAACAGTAAGAAAAACATCCTGCTGTTTGCATTCAAATCAAGCTCCTGGCACATTCATTTCAAGATTTTTGTTTGCTTGTGCTAAGTGCGGGGGTGTATTTATTCAGAAGAAAAATACTAAACTTCTCAGCTTTGATCAACCCTTAACTAAAAAAGTCCTAAGGTCCTTGCTTATATGCACACATATCCTGTTTCCAGGAGCCGAGTTTAGGCATCATATTTGCATATTTTGTGCAAGTGCATCTCCATGAGTGTCACTGCTGAGAATTAACAGCATAAAGATTGGGAAGTCATTAATTGCACGTCAACAAACTTAGGACATGAATGAGTAAATTCAAATGTAACACTGATACAAAGGGGATGCTGCTGAAAGCCTGGCTGATGTACAGCCTTGGCGCCTTGCAAAAAATGTTTTCTTTTAATAGTTTTCTTCACTTAGTTATTCATTTTAAATTGTCTCTCTCTAACTGTGTTTACTCTGCTTTACTGCATTGCAGAGGAAATTTATTCTTTTGACACATTTATTCTTTTAATGGTTATTCATTTGAAAGAGTTTCACTCTGTGAGTGTACATTTTAGTTTTGTGCAAAAGAAATTCATCGTTTTGACAGTTTTATTCTTTTAACGTTTATTCATTTAAATAGGGCCACAGTCTGCAATGCTGTTAACAAGAAAACTCTAGAAAGAGGGTGCTGCAGGTTAAATAAGTCCATCATGTTGGATGCTTCAAAGGAGTACAACATACTCTCATTTCTAATGTGGCAGGCACCTACATAAAAACTCCATTTGTCTCTATAATTTACCCAAAAATACCTTAGAGATGCAAGAGAAAAATGGGTGCTAAACAAGGCTTACATATGCTCCATTAGAGCTGGCATCATAATTTTTGGATGTTAATTAACTGTTAGATGAGGCTTCATCTGCATCTTTTCATGCTAGAACATTCGTCACACTGTTGCACATTGATTGTATTCTTTCTACTCCTTTTTTTCAAAGCCAGAGGGAAATTCTGTTTCTGAAAGGAAAACTACATTACCTTTTTGCCATGTCAAAGGGAGGGATGGAGGCAGAAGGCAGGCAGGCAGGCAGGAAGGAAGGAAACAAGGAAGGAAGTCCACGGCACCGTATTTTCCAGATGAAAACAGGTTTATTGGAGAGAAACACATTAGAAATTTCCCCTGTCAGTCTGCTAAGAGCCACAGATAAAATAACACCTGCCTCATTTCCAACAGTATGAATCAGAATCAGTCCATACGCTTTGTAGAGTTGCATCATTTATGAGGAAAAGCAGAAGCGGGCTTCTGTTCTTTATAGGGGAGTTCAGGGCTCAACAAGCGACTACCCAAATGAATTCTGAAATCGTAGGTGGACAGTCAGGATCTAATAAAAACTGCATTTTCATTGGACTCAAGCTATCAATGGCACAGGAAACAGAGAGGACTGTGTACATTTTTTAAAATGCATTTTATTTTGCATAGTTCAAAGGCACAGTGGTACTCACTGAATAAATTAAACAACATGCAATAAATTCTATTCACTTAAAGGCTCACAGTACGTTTCTGACAATCACCTATGTAACAACTGTAAAGAAGAAAATAAAAGGTTTGTATCTTAGGACATATTTAATCAAATAGAGAATGTAGGTATTGCTTCCTCACAGTAAATAAACTCAAGACTCTGGCCATTTAAGGAGTTTCATTAGAGGCAATAAAAAAGGTAAAAGAATTTATACAATTCCTATGGAACAGTTGACATTTCTGGTTTTGCAAAATATAATACTCCAAGTAAAAATGGTGATGATGGTTATCATTTACTTTAAAGAATTTCATCCATTGCTCATGTGCTTTAAAGCTGCAATGATGAGCTCCATTTTTCAAGAACTGTGGGTAGTACTGCTTCCAGCATTTTGCAGGAAATCATGAGGAATCTTTGAGGTTGGTTGCTTTAAAACTTCTGAAAGCTGGCTCCTTGGTAAAGCAATGAAAAATAGATTTACAATACTTAAAACATAACATCACCAACTACCTGAAAAATAATAGAGACATTATTAATTATTTCCTAAGATTTTACCTGAGATCTGAAATATGTCAGGTTTCCTGGCATTTCAAGTTATTTGTTAAAAAATTGCAAACATTAACAAGATAATTCCTGTTTTATCACTTGTAATCTGTACATTGAAATGTTTACCAATCTGAAGAAGACCTAGTGCTTAAGCAGTTTTTTATTCCAATATTATTTTCATTTTCAGTTTGTGTTTTGTTTGATTTTTCTTGCTTGTTTGTGCAATTCTCTGAAATGAAGCTTGAGCAAATTTTCTTTACCACAGAGTGCTATGTTTTTATTTCTGCTCTGATTTAACAGTCTCATGTCTTCTGCAGCAACTTATTACCATGGGGAACACTTCAATAACTTGGATATTCTGGTTTGTTTTGTTTTTTCCTTTTTGCACACAGTGCCAAAGACACCTCCAGCTAACGTAAGTGGCAGAAGCGGAAGGCGACATGAATTAGTAATAGCATGGGAGGTAAGAGATTTTTCTGTTTAAAGGTTTTGTTTCATGTTAACTTCTTTGAGGTCAAAGTAAAGAGTACTCTACTGGGGTTTCCTTACAACAAATCTGGTCAACACATGAACACAAATTACTACTCTTAAATATGTTCTAAAAGTACTTTTTACTAAAAAGTAAAAGTACTTTTACTAAAAGATTTTCATAAGGTTTAAGGAGAAGACATTATGTCATCAGCTCTGAATTTCTATTAATTCATCAAGCTTTTCTTCCTGATCATCTGCTTGGGTTTATTTGATTTTTCTGGATCTTATGTAAACACCAGATGAAATAATAGCTAAGACGAGAGAAGGAAAGGGTTGTGATTTATTTTTTTTTTTTTTTTTTACATCAGTTAAAAAACAATTATTTTTAATTGTTGAATAAAAATAAAGAGAATCTTGAGAACGTATTTATGATACAAGATCCAACGCAGATATATGGTCATGCCAGTGGGAGAGTTGCTTTCTCTGCTAATCATAACAAACACAAAAAAAGAACAGACACTCTTCTTAAGGAGTTTTCAAAACATCTAGATTCACCATGAACATTTTCAGATTCATAAAAATTCATATATATATATATAGATAGATAGATAGATAGGTATGCATACTCAGGAAAAATTGCATCAAATAAAGATATGGAGTTATACCGGAAAAAAGTTTTAGCTTAGCCAATTTGAGGAGTGATCCAGATAGTAAGAGACACACCAAATTCTAATTGTTTCAATAGGGAAATTTTAGGAGATCTAGACTGCCTTCTGTTGTCAAATCTGCCTTTTTGGACATCAGCTACTAAAGACAGCTGAGATGGGACTAATTTCAGTTTGCTTTGTATTCTATAAGGGTATATATCAACATCTCTCTTATTAGGAGAGAATTAGCTGAATCCCAAGCAAAAATACCAGGTGGCTGGAGCGGTATCTGATGTGCACGGACCTAATCCCAGTCTAATAATAGGACATATTAGTATGCAGTATTCATATTAAGTGTCTTTATAGCATTTCCCAGGTGACTGGGTTGGGGGCCTACTGGAGAGTGTTATAACTCCCACTCTTTCAAAGGGCCCACTCTCTCAGGAATGAGTCTAGGTTAAAAAAATCTGTCTTCATTTTGCATCCTCTGCCCATGGAGTCTTGATTCTTTTTGACCTGGGATGCTCAGTGCTCAGCTTCAGAAGGATGGATAGAAAATTTTGTCTGCAAGTGAAGTTCCAGGTGATGAGACTTTCACTTGAAATGTGGAGGGGAGAGGATTCAGTGTCACCTGTGCTCCAGCTCTGATTCATTTGTCCATTAGCTGCACATCTATGATGGGCATTTCAAGACAGGGCATTTAGACACCCATTTTTTGACATTTCACATAGGTTTAATATGCAGACAGTTGTTAAATATAACCTAGTCCCTAAACTAGCCCATTGACTTCATGTAAGCTATACTAATTTACTAATTACCGTGAAAAGTTCCATTCATTGAGTTGGACACGTAAGTTTTCATTTTTGCAGTGCTCAGACTCTAAAACAGATAAATCCCTTTTCTAACTGCCTGTTTATGTCAGATATGTGCCAATTTTAGAAGCTAATTTCACAGGTCCTCTGAGCAGAGAAAAGAAAATGTGTTATTTTTCACACACACACACACACACACACAAAAACAAAAAACAAAAAAACACAAAACAAACAAAAAAAACCCCACCTTTTTGAGATTTAGAACAACTTAGATTTATTACCATGTATTCTAAGTATTAAGTTGAAACTTGGAATTGAATCTCTAAGACCTAACACCCCATTTGGAACAGAATTTAGACAGTCTAGGATTTAAAAACCCAAAAGAGTCCCACTACAGTAGGTATCTCACACATCATCTTACTCACAATATATTTTAACAAGGCTACGGATAGGGGCTATTCCACCTGCAGACAACTGGTTAAAGCATCTCACTAAAAAGTGAGATATATAAAAGAAAACACTTTTCTGAGCACAAGAGCTCATTCAGTCCTAGGACAATGACCTAACTACGGCAATTAGGTGAGAAAACTCTCTCAGAAGGTTCCTCTTTGGAAGCAATTGTCCTTATGAGGACAGATACGATGAGTAAAGTCCTATAATAGAGCTGTGACTTGTTTCTAAATTAGTAAAAGTATTTCTGATAATAATTAAATTTCTGAACTTAATTTTTCAGCCAGTGTCAGAAGAGTTTCAGAGTGGAGAAGGATTTGGATATATTGTAGCCTTCAGACCCAATGGAACTCGTGGGTGGAAGGAAAAAATGGTGACATCTTCAGATGCCTCAAAATTCATCTACAGAGATGAAAGTGTGCCACCTCTGACCCCTTTTGAGGTGAAAGTTGGTGTTTACAACAATAAAGGAGATGGTCCCTTCAGCCCTATTGTGGTCATCTGCTCAGCTGAAGGAGGTCAGCTCAACATGAAGCTAATTGCATGTTGTGAACCATAATAAGCCTTTTATATATAATGCATCCTTTTATAACACACTTTTAAACCTTAAATTACAAATTTCTTTACAGAAGTGCCGAATAACACTAAACAGGTTTTGCAGAGAAGGAAGTGAACTGACTTGCCAATCTTACCTAGAAAGCAAGTTACAAAGTTTAGGAATAGACTTCAAGCCACTACATCAGTAATAATAATTAAAAGAAAAAAAAAAAAAAAAAAAAGGTTCATCCTGTATATTAAATCGTTAGCCTTAATTTTAGGCAGGGTTTCTCTAATACTAAGATAGGATGTTATTTTCTAATGTGTCTGAGATTCATGACTCTTCTTTTGATGGGTTAATCAGACAACAGCTCAAAGAATAAATAAATTCACTTATGAATGTTCATTTCCTAGTTAATTCATTCTAAAAGTGCACAGGAATAAATTTTGTTTTAATTTTTATTTCATTAATAGAAAGTTATGACTTTGCATTAATGTCCCAGACTTCAATGTGAATTATAGGAATAGTTCCCAAGAACAAACTTTAAAAAATTATTGAAAATTTATATTTAGAATTGCTATGAATTCTAAACAGTATTTTGTGGGGCAGAGGAGAACCAAACAGAAACAACCAACAAACACTAATTGGTACTAGTAAAAGAAGTTGTTCTGTTTTGATAGGACCCAATGAATGGAAATTCCCATGCACAAAGAAGGCAAATAAATGTTGTCCACAAGAATATTTTCAGAAGCTCCATTACTGAAATTCATAAACATCAGTTTATGAATTATTTTTCTTTACTATACTATCTTTAGTTATTCCACTGTCTCCTATGAGGAGAATAAAATTAGCAGTCTTAGTGCAAATGAGAGGAATTTCATACTCTCTGAAAAAGTAATGTGAAGTTGATAATATTTTATGTAATGTGAAGATGATAATATTTCATGTGAGGATGGAAAACATTAAATGTTGCTTCATATTATCCCACAATAAATCCATAACTTTGAATTATGTGGCAAATGCTGTCTACTACTATTCTCTCACAGTAATTACAGAGGTTGGAGCTACTGTTTTTGCTAAAAACAGTCTCAGTAATTTGGATTTTTCCACTTTTTTGAATCAGGATTACCAAGTAGTCGTATTTTTATAGAAATAATTACATTTTAAAATGTAAAAATTGCACAGTACAACTTGAAAATTGTACAGTTGATGTCCCTGTCCCTCAATGAAAATTTATATCATGAGATCAATGGTGATGTTTTTATTTTTTAATAATTTCATGCTCATTTGCAGGAAGTTCTTTGCAAATCAAGTTTTGCAAAAGAAAGGGGACTAACACCATTTTTTTAGTAGCAAAAGCTATTTTAACAAAAGATGAATGCTCAATTGTAATAATGCATCTATATACCTATGCTTGTTATTTGGACAAAACTGTAAATAGAATAATTAGTAATATATAAACTTTTTTTTTCTGTCCGTTCTTTTAAAATATGAGCTTTACAAGTGGTCTTAAGAGAATATTAAAATTAACTTTCTCTAGAAACCAACTTTTCTGATTTTAATTCAGTAACTTGAAAGTACCCATCCATTATAGTTTTGCTAATTTAGTCTCTGTATGTGTCTGTACATGAGGAATTCTATGGACCTAAATATTTTACAAGACTTATATTTCAGGAAAAAATATGGGATACTGTGACATTACAGTACAAAATTAAATTATATAAAAGCTTTCCTCTAGGAAAAAAAAAAAAAAAACCACAAGGTAATATACTGAGAATTTAAAGGAGTAATGAAACAGTTTATTACAGCTAAATTCTGGGCAATATGAAGATTGAGGACAATAGACATTGCATTTTGCTATGAAAATGGGGAACCGCTTTTGAAAGAGGTATGAACTGTCATGCCTAAGGAGCTAAACAACAGAAGGCACAATTTTTCAAGGATTTCTAGTGAAGAGTAGATACTAAATAACGATTGACAGTACAATATAATATGGTCCTATGGCTTATCCAGCAAACCCTTAGCTTACTTGCTTTTCATCATGCATCCAATTCACTCAGCAAACATCTAGAGAAAGCATTACGATAAAATTAGTTAAAAAATAAGTCTTTATGTTATATATTACAAGTTTTCCCACAAATGGATCTACAATTGTTTAATGATGCAACAAATTTGTCTAAGGAGGTCTAAAACATGTTGCCTCTGCTAAGCACACTGGAAAAAACAGTGTTGTGAACCATGAAGAAATCTCATATTTATTAAGAATTAATGCATCTCCTTCATCTGTCTGACTGTGACAGCATATTGTGTGCTTTCTGATTCACATTCAGAGCCCTTTTGCAAGCAACTTGGCAGGTGGTGTTGAGTAAGGTGCTCCCTCAATGAACATACCAGACTGCCCTTGGATAGCATAAAGTGATTCTGTCTAGGGCAAAAGACTTAAAACATTGCTTTCAAAGTAAAAAAACCTCAGAAATTTGACCAAAACACTGAGGACTTTTTCAGAAGAAAATAGAGTGGGTAATATTTTTCTGTCTATTAAGTCAGATCATATAGTAGAATCATAAAATGCTTTGGGTTGGAAGGCACCTTAAATATCACCAAGCTTTAACACACTCTGCTGTGGGCAGAGACCCTTCCACTAACCAAGTTACTCAAAGTCCTATCCAACCCTGCCTTGAACATTTTCAGGGATGAGGCATTCACGTCTTCTCTGGACAACTTGTTCCAGGGTGTCACTAACTTCACAGCAACTAATTTCTTTCTAAAAACTAATCTAAATATCTCCTCTTTTAGTTTAAATTGGTTCCCCCTTGTTCTGTTACTATGTGCCTGTATAAAGTACCTCTGCCTTATAAATAAGCCTCTAGGTACTGGAAGACTATTAGACCGTCTCACTGGGGCATTCTCTTCTCCAGGCTGAACAAACCCAGCTCTCTCAGCCTGTCTTCACAGGAGAGGTCCCTCCTCTGGACCTGCTTTAACAGGTCCACATCTTTCTTGTGATGAAGACCCCAGCTCTGGACACAGCACTGCAGGTGGGGTCTCAGCAGAGCAGAGCAGAGGGGCAGAATCCCCTCCCTGGCCCTGCTGCCCACGCTGCTGCTTTGGATGCAGCCCAGGACACAGTTGGTTTTCTGAGCTGTGAGTGCATGCTGACAGCACATGCCCAGCTTTTCATCCAGGACAGCTCACACGTTCTTCTCTTCATGGCTGCTCTCAATTAGTTGTCCCAATCTGTATTTGTGTTTGAGACTGCCCCAACTGAGGTGCAGAACCTTGTACATGGCCTCATGATGTTCCCACAGGCCCACTTCTGTAGCTTGTCCAGGACCCTCTTGACAGCATCCTCTCCTTCAGGTGTGTCAGCTGCAGCACTCAGCTTGTTATCATCTGCAAACTTGCTGAGGTGCCCTTGATCGCACCATCCGTGCCACTAATAAAGATATCAAAGAGCACTGGTCCCAAGGCAGAGCCCTGATGGATACCACTTATCACCAACCTCCACCTGGACATAGACCCAACAGGTATTTAGAAGACAGAACTACACCAATGGTTGCTAAAACATCAATGACAATGATGACCCAAAGTTGAAGAGGCAAGAAAGTCTACCTGGTCATAGATATTTTAGGATCTTTTCCCTTCTTTGTCAGTCTTTTGACTTCATAAAAATCATCATCAGAATATAGTTCATGGGAAAGACTTCCCAGGAGCTAAAAGCACAGATGAGTGTAATGGAAGAATAGAGAACAGAATGGAGAATCAGTTAAGAAAGTTGTACAAAACTAGACATATAGCCCATGGAGAAAAAAAAAAGCAAATATACGTGTGGCTCTTTGGAAAAGGTGTCTTAATTTAGTAGGGAAGTTTGAAGGAGGAGACTTTCCTGGAAAACTTAGGAAAGAGGGGAAAAAAAAAAAAAAAAAAAAAAAAAGGCAAGTAATCAGGGAGAAAAGAAGAAAAATAAAAGTCACATGTAGTGATGTTAGAAGGAGTGATGACAGCCAGGAAGCAATTCTGAAGAGGGAAGAGGATGATGCTCAGAAGATGCAGGATAGAAAAAATATGCACAGTTATAATCTCAATGAGAAGGCAGAACAGAAGGAGACAGTAGACATTTCCAGCATCAGGGAAGGACAAGCCTGAACCTTACATGAAGGAAAACTTTAATAACAGAAAGAGACATGAGAGCACTGCAAATTAGGCTACCTGCCAGGAGAAAGGTTGCAGTGAGCAGGCCTGAGGGTGAAAAGGATCACGAACAGAAGAACACAGAGAAATCTTCTGACCATACTTCGTGTTGGGAAAATAAAGTATCAGATAACTGCTCAAAAATACTGAAACAGCACTGAAATTCAGCACAGGTACAGATGATTTTTATCCACAGAAGAAAAAAATTGTAAAGGCATTAGACACAGAAAATAAAGAAATTAACAAAAACAATGTTAGGACTCTTTGTTAAAGCATAAATATTTATGGATTCTCTTTCTATTGATGACCACATTCCATCTAAATACTGAGGTGCTAAGAATTCCAAGGTTACTAATACAAGCTTTCAATATCAGGGAAAACCATATGCAATCTGTGTGCCTTTAACTCACTGGAAAATGAAAACTGGGGAAATCAAAAATATATCAGTGGAGAAGGAAATGCGAGTGTGAAGGTATGATGGCAAGAAGATGGAAAAGGCTGTGCTGATAACAGGGATGGCCAGTCTGGCTTCCTTTAACAAGCATGGCTAGACAAAATACGAGCTACACAGGAAAAACAAAATAAAACTAAGAAGCTGGATGTCATAACATGCTGGTGATGTGATAATATATCAGCAAATACAAAATCAGTCTTTGGATAAAACAGAATAACCTTGGGTTCCATGCAATTTTGGAAAGGGGCAATTAAAAAAGCTAGAAGTCAAGCTAGAGGTCAATTGCTGATTACCCTGATCAATTTGGATGCTGAGAAAGACCTTTCTAATTGTTGAAAAATATTAAAGAATGCTGTTATATATGAGAGAATCTAGCTGTTCAGAGTAGTTTGGATAGTAAAAACTAATTAGTAAGGACTAATGACTTTGTGTTCTGGCTGTGCTAATTAGCAGATTCTTTATCCAATACTGACTAAGTGAGAAGAAATAACAGTACAATAGCCTTGTTCTGATGAATAATTAAGACACTATAGAAAAGCTGATCATACCAAATAACAGTGGAACACATCATCATTAAAAAGCAGGAAATTATTTTATTACATGGAATCAACAGTTGAAACTAAAAATAGAAGTGCTTTGGAATGTCTCTAAGCCAAACATATAACAGATATTTGAAGTTTATGCTGCAAAAAATGGTACATTTCTGAGACAGGACATTACATCTGAGGATCTGCAGACGTAGCCTGTAAAAGATAATCAGAATGAGTAAAAAGCATACATAATACAATCCAAATAATGAAAAGGATAAAAATAATAAAAATATAGACAAAAAATTAGGGTGTTGGTTGTTTTTTAAGTTAAGAAATTATATCAGACATGAAAAATTGAAGAAAATAAGGAATTGATATTAAATATAATCAAGGAATGGACAACAAGAATGAAAAACTTTATCATTAATTTTAAATAAATCAGATCATATGGACAGGATAGGTAATAGGAACGTGAAAGCGAAAATGTTTACATCTGTAGGGAAAACTTCTGGTATTGTCAATTGTCAGAAATGCAACCCTTTCCAAATTAAACAATGCAGAATTTGCTATTCAAATGTACCATAAATAAAATTTAATCTGTTTTTCCTCTCATGGAGATGGGGCAGAAACCACACAAAG
Organism: Hirundo rustica; assembly: GCF_015227805.2. Classification (NCBI taxonomy): domain Eukaryota; kingdom Metazoa; phylum Chordata; class Aves; order Passeriformes; family Hirundinidae; genus Hirundo; species Hirundo rustica. The sequence continues at coordinate 40,654,021 of NC_053451.1, forward strand.
AAAGACTCAAATGTTTTCATTTGCATCAGGGCATTACTCTGATAAAACTGTCACATCCTGGGACAGCACAAATTGCCCAGAGTCAACACAGATGATGCCAATAGTGTAGTGCTACAGATAGCTGTATGTCCATGTTCAGGCAGGTGCCTTGTCTCTATGTTCCTATTTAGTTTACAAGTACAGATGCAGCTGAAAAGCACAAGGATAAATATGAATTAGAGTACTCTATGGCATGGAAGTGGATGAGAATTTAAAAGGAAATAGAAACAAGCTTCTGGGAACCCAACTGGTTTCAAGATGAGTTAGGTATTTTTATAGAGGCCTTTTTCTTAATGATTGGTGGGTGATACAGGGTCATAATGGGTGATAGAGGATCAGTTCTGTTCATTTCAGTATCTAATTTCTCCTTCAGGCATTGACAGAATTATCTTCCCAACAACTGAAAGATCTATAATTTTGATAAATGGAGTAGTGAATACTACTAAAAACTTCTATATAGGAAATAGAAAGCCCTTAGCAATACAGGTTAGAGCCTGAAGACTCTCACATTTACTGTTTAAAACATCCTGAGGGACCCCAGATTCGCTGCTGTAATACATACAAGATGCAATGATACCACACAGAGCTTTTGTTCTTTCTGGATTTGTGGTAATTCATCAAGCCAATGGAGATCCAAAGCTCTCAGTTATCTAAAAGGCAAACAACCATACAAAAGCCATCACAATTTTGTTTCTCCATACTTAGACAAATTAATTACTGTTTTCTTTTCATTGGGAGGAAATAATATGTAATTGCACACCTTTGAATATAGCCTCCATGTCTTTAATTAAAATCTTAAATTCATGGAGTAAAGTCCTGTGATTCATTTCATAGCTAAAGATGAGCTTCTTGGGGTTTAGGTGGACCTGAAAACTAATTGGCAGATTAGCTGTAAACTACAGAGAGTTATTTCCTGATTCTGCCAGATGATCTGTCTGGAGACATCCTGTGAAAGCTCAGCTAGAGCTGTCTCCAATGATTTTTTAATGAAATCACAACCCCGACATGCAGGAGTTTATTAAGCACTCCTCTGATCAATGGCACCAGCCCCATGGGAAGAAGATGTGCAGTCAATATAATGGGCACATCCCCCCCTCACGTGTGGAAGGTAACTCTGTCTTCCATGTCACTGGATGGAAATGAACCATCTGTATTCAGGAAGATGGCTACACTCCTCTGGTACATTCTTCGTGGAATAAGGCAGCCCCTTATTCCCAGGTGTAATAAATCTGGGTTATTCCATAGGGAAGGGGGAGCCACAGCAGGATGTACACTGTGGGAAAGTGTGCAGGAGAGCATCATGACAGGACAGAAGGCTTCAGAAGTTCTATACCATAAGTATTTCAGCCCTAAATCTAAAATATTCAGGGCAGAGGTCTTCACTTATAGCTCATTCCAAAGTCTAATTCTATTTTTTCTCTGTTTTAAAGTCTTCTGCAAAGACACTGGTCAGAGAGAAGGTGAAAATAGAAAAGACTTGTGGAAAAATGAGAGTTCTGAAGACCTGTCCTGGAAACAGTAATCTTGTTTCTGCTACTGTGGAAAATGGATATTTTTCCCCTTTGAGCACAAGATTCTGTAGAAAGTTCTATATCCTGCAGACAGACATCCCGCTGCAGATCTAGAGGAGTCCCCCATTTCTCAGGAATGGAAAAAGTGAACTGAAGGTTCTCTGATTTGGAAGATGGTCCATGTGGCTGTTTCTAGCAAGGAAGCAAATGCTAGCACTTTCTTTACCAACAGGTTGACACAAGAGGGATGAATTTTCCTGATTTTCCTTCTGATGTATCTCTTGTGGATTTTTCCACAGAGAGGCATTATCACAGAAATAGATCCTGGCTGAAATCCCAAAATCTCAGCTATGAAGAACTGCCTGCAGTCATAATGAGTCAGACTGAAGTTCTTAGCTTCAAATAAGAGCTCAAATATTGAATAAGACTACTTTGTAAAAATCCTTTTTGGAATCAAAATAAGAACTGAACAGATATTAAGTGATTGGTTAAGTAGTCCTGACTGAGGCTGTGTTCCGTAGAAGAATTTAAGCAACATAAATTTGAGTAGACTCTTTGACTTGTCTTTTTAAGTTAGATCACATGGAAATCTTTAAGGATGAATATTTCAGGAAAACAGATCAGCTTACAGTCATAAACAGGTTTTCCTTACTTTCTAGTGTCAAAATTCAAGATTCCCTCTCTGAACATTAGCCATGAAAATGTCCTGTCATTTTACAGCCCTCCCAAAGACCTACATTTTGATCAGGTTCCTTTAAATATGATTGCAGCACAGGGAAAGACAGCATTTCATGGACATTATACACAACTTTATGAGAATTTGTTGTACTGCATCTTTAATTCGAACAGGGAATATTAAAGATGGCCTTTTTTATTTTTTCAGGAAGTATGACCTTAGGTAGACACCTATAGCTTTAGCATAATGACAAGATCTGAAGAAAATAATATGATTATAACATCAGTAGCCATAATAGAAAAAGCTAATGAACCTGTCAAATTTATCATTAGTTTTAGACACAGAGAATAAAGCATGACATTGGAGTGAACCACAGACTGTATTATATCACCAGAAATTATATGGTCCTCATCATATCTGAATCAATAAAAAATGCTATTTAGTCTCCAAAAACTTTCAGACAGTCATAATATATCTTATTCCCAAATATATAATTTCTGTTGTTTTGCTGAACACTATTCTCAGTGCCTTATATCAGTGAAACTGCAGTGAATTATTTCTGAATATGTGAGAAATACATTTTATTCACATAAAAAAATCCAAACTATTTCTGCTCCATTTGTTGAAAACAATTTTTTAAAAATATCAGAAAATATTCTGTGTTTCTATTCAAGCAATGTATGAACCACTCCTAGTGAATGCTATGAAGAGGAAATGATACCTGCATTTATAGAAAATGTAAAGTCTGCCAACCAACATTTTGTGTACATCTCAAATTATTTATCACACTGCAATCTTTTCTGACAACAAGGTAATTGCTTCAATAATATAAAAACTAGAAAATAGCTTTTGCCACACAAATCTTAGTAGGACATAAAGTAGAAAGCAGGATGTAACTGTTGAACAGAAAATCATCTTATGAGCAATATATTTCTTCATAATGCAATTCTTTCAGTAGTGAATTCGAAAGAACTTTTCTCTTATCCCTGAACATATTTCTTTTAATTCTTTATTACCTAAAATGTTCAAAAAATTATTTTATACTTATTAGTAATACTCATTGTTGGCAAACACCACTTGGTGTCACATCAGAATCACTTCTTTCTGAGATGTAAATTTAAAAAAAAGGGATCAAAAAAAGAGTAACAAATATTAAAAGTCTGACATCAAAAAGAATGAAAAATTTGTATGAGCCATGTCAAAAATATTTGTCGGGCAACCATGCCAGAACAAGATCTGCAGAGAAAGGAGGCTAGCTAATGAGTCAACACTGATATTATGTATCTTATATATTAAGTGGTTTGATCAGTGAGAAAAATACATCATTTTATCTCAGGCTATTCTGGAAGGAAGCTCCTTTTCTGCAATCCTGTTAAACAAGTCCCTGAAACCCTATTTTTTGGAGAAAGCTCTTTGATGTGCATCCCTATGACATAAAACCAAGACCCCTGCCTGCCCTTCAGGAACATTAGGCCAAGGAAGAAATCACAGGCTCTGTGACTAGAGAGGAATGTGAATTCACATTTTTGCTGGGCAAGTGAACTACACCAGAAAGGTGGAGAAATGCCCTATTGTGTGCTGCACAGTCTATATAGAATCCTTGCCTCTGCAGCTTGTCTTTAAGAAAGTTTTCAGTCATATTTAGGTAATAAAACCAAAGACCCACAAGATTTCCTTGACTCATGTCCCAGTTTTGTACGAGACAATTTCTGGACACTTGTCACTCCCAGCGTACTGTAATGGGTGACAGACCTGAGTGGTGGGGTGCTCAAAGCCTGTCATGGCAAATATCTGGGCACATTTACTCAGCTTCCCAACCACTGAAAGAAGCTGGGCCTCTATAAGGCCCATTGATGTGAAAGTACAAAGGCAAACATGCCTGTGACAATATTGTTGGGCAAATGTGGTGTGTAAAGCATCCTACAGCTTTCAGTGAGCATCCTGGCCATGCCCCAGCATCACCAAAGGACACCCAGCCAGGCTGGAGGACAGGAAGGATCCTCTGTTCCAGATAATCAGGAGGCCAGGACGGCAGAGTGTCTTATGAATAGCATGGAGATAGAAATATGGACAGAGAGCCAATGGTAACAAACACAGGAAATCAGAGGGACAAACCTTCGACCTGTATAAAAATGTGCATCCCAGGCCTACAACAATAGATGCTTCACAGGAGAGAGACAGTGGCACATCCCAAACACTAGTGCCTGTGACTTTGAGGATATCATAACATAGTCCTAAAAAAAATCTTTCATAGAGCATTTCACTACAGCGCTGAGTATCACTTCCTACTCAGTACTGCCCCAGGGCAGGACTGACTGAACACCTCAGCAAGGTATTGCTCATCCTGAGCTGACAGAATGGCACTAAGAAGCCACAAATAGAATGAATTCTCCATTTACTGCTGCAGCTAGGGCTATGAAAGGGGTGTGTGGAGGCAGGGGACACATACACAAATATTAAAGCTTTTTAAAAAGATCACAGACAAGAGATTCTTTCACAGTTTTCTGCACCCATTATCAGTGATGAGATATTGATGTAGCATGACACAAATAAAGAAATACAACAATAATAATCTCTTCATCTTGTTCAGTTTTTCATGTTCCCCCTAAGTGTCATACCTTCTTGTGAGTATTAAGGTAGAATAAAGGAAGTAAATGACAGTTTCAGAAGGAGTGTTTTTGATAAATACAAGCTGTTACAGTGGAGGTTTATTGTTTCAATTTTTCTTAATACAGAACCCACTGCTGCTCCCATCGATGTCAAAGCTACGAGTTTGTCTGTATCAGAGATTCTTGTTGCGTGGAAACATATTAAAGAAAGTCCAGGAAGACCACAGGGATTCGAGGTATGAACACAGAATATCATAATGAGAAGTCTTGTTGCTTTTGCGAGAGTTGCATTCTGTTATCGTGTGCAGTAGTGATACTTCAATAGGAATTATGCTCATTTTAGCGTAAGTACCACCAGTGGTGGAACAACGGTCACAGCTGTAGCACCGGAACATTTTTTATTTATTTGTGCTTGAAAACTGTTCAACACCAGTTCTTATAACATCTCTTTGTCACTTCAAACAGAGCTGAAAGAACTGCAAGTGACCCAGCATGCATCATTCACAGGCTGGGGAAAATTAGGTATTGACTGCTTCCAGCTCTAAGCAACCAGTACAAACTTGTTATTTACTGACAGAAATCAGCACAGAGAAAGGAGAGGGCCTCTGCATCCATGTGCTCTCATCCCACAGAGGCTGAGGGACATCTGCTGGGCAGACAGTAACAGGATGTCAGGAGGGAAGCAGCAGCTGCACAGTCCGTAAATAAAACTCTGCTTAGAGACAGCCCTTCCTGACTAGGGAGAGTGAACAAGCCCTGACTTCCTTGCACTTTTGGATACAATTTACAATCCAAACCTCCAGGAAAAGATCAGATCTAGCAGCACCCCTGTCTATTCTTTTGGGCTACCACCACAACCCACCCTGACCTTGTGGATCAGGCTGTGCTGATATTCATTAAGTAGTCCAGCTAAACCAAATAAACTGATTTTTGGGATGCAGGTCATTTGTCCTGCTTTAGACCCTTAGACAGTGCTGACTCACTCCTGATTTTCTGCAGTAACACTGAAAAGAGGATAAACAGGTAAGCCTGAGGTAGGCACCAATCATATGGGTATCAAATGGGTGTCTCTCTGGTAGCACATCTGGGCAACCCCAGGGGCTGGTGACCATCGCTTAGAGCCTTAGGAAGGAAATGTAGATGTCTGGGCAGCACCAGAGCCAACCCTCTGCAGCTCAGCCTCAGGCTGACCAGCCATGACCAGGACAGTGCATTTACCTCACAGCTCAGACACAGACAGCAATTTTCTGTAGCCTGTTGATATGCTGGATAGCAACATCTCTATTAATATCTAGCACAGTCCAAATGGGCTGTGACTTTGGCATGTCCCCTCAGGTCTAGCATTTGTTCAAGTCCTTTTCCCATCTATGTCTGCATGCTGAACTCTGCCAACCCTCTGCCAGTTTTATTTCATTGTTCTTTTCTCCTGCTTCTTCCTTATGTAAAATATGTTTCTATTCCTCTGCACATAGCTTCCTTCATGCAGCAAAGGTTGTAACTGACCATTTTACCTTTAACCCTGCTATTTATAAAGAGAACAAAACTGTATCTGATAGAGATTATATTCATGTTGCAAATAATGTTCCTCTCCATGTTGAAGTGTTCCACTTGTTACTAACCTGACTTCACTTTTGAGACCAATCTTTTATCATCTGAAATAACTTACTTTCTGCACCCTGTATTTTTTTTTTTTTTTTTTTTTTTTTTCTTTTTCTTTTTTTCTTTTTTTCTTTTCCCCAGAAGGGTGGCTGGTTTGTTATTTTTTTCTCAGATATCTTAACATGTTTTAAATTATACTTACTATTTTCACTCTTATCCTCATTTTGATCAGTTGACCAAAATGATTCTCAAAATGTTCTATTAACTTTGTATTACATATTTTAAAATAAAAAATATATTTTCTTTCTAAAATTGAAATTTATTTCCCTAGAAACTTATCCTTTCATAATGTGAATGGATTTTGCATTTACTTGCTTGTCACATTAACACTTCCCTTAGCTCTACAGGTGTGTCCTAGAAATAGATAGCTGTTACAGGTAGGACAGTGGGCTTGCTTTGTGTCAGAGGTGGTCCTTGAACTTGGAAAATGCTCTGACCTTTGGAGTTTGGCATACTTGCCAGCTCAATGTCTCTCATGTTTCTCGGGTACAAATCTGAAAATGCTCGTTGATACAAGAGAGGTTACTAATAGTGAACCTTCTTAATAATTTGGCCCCTAACTCTGCTATATACCAATTTTAGGTTTATAGCATGAAGACTACAGAGTAAATATTTCAAGCCAAGGACCTGCAGTTGACATAACAAAAAAATTTAAAAAAAAAAAAAAAAAAAAAAAAAATCACTGGTCTCTTGTACCTCCTCCAACAAAGGAATAAGAGGAGTCTTCTAAATAGCAATACCTTTCAAGGTATTACTTTTATCTGGGGAGATGAGGGTGTTTTTTCCTCCCCACCCTAACCACCCCCATCCTGCCCTTTCTATCTTTGTTCATTTATTTGAATTCCCCTGCCCACTTTCTGACAGACAAATCTTTCATGGACTAGTTTGCTTTTCTGCATCTTCACAGGAATAATTACAATCTAAGCAGCACTTATTTAGTAAACATAAATGTTGTTGTTCTGCACAATTCAGCTGGAGAGAATAACTTCTAGGAAGGGTATCACTAGATCTTTTCAATTCCATTTTTGGGAAGGATTTTATCAAAAAAGAGGTGATGATTTATAGGATCAGTACAGTGAGTCAGTGCATTATAATATTCACTTAAGTACACTAAGTCCACACTATCAGCCCAGTTTTCCTAACATACTGACAGCTTGCCTTTAAAGCATCCCCACAGTGCTAAAAGGAAAGGAGTCTCTGTAGGAAGACATTGGGGCCAAAATCACCCCCCCCAAAATTTCCCCAGAAGTAGAGAACATCTTTATGTTTTCCATATTATTTACTTTCTAAAGAGTCTCTTTCACTTTGTGGGAAGACTCTTCATTTCAAAACTGATTCTGAAAGTTCATTGTTTGTACAGTGCAGTGCAAAACATAGCCTGTAATCCACAAACAGCAAATAGATAATGCACAGAAATCCAGTAATTTTGATAAAAGGATTTATTATTTATCTTTTTTCAGTTTTTTAATTATTTCCTAATGTAGAATTATTATATATAGAGAGAGAACTATAGAATTAATGTAGAATTATATGGGGCCACAGGTAAAGAGTTGCCTCCAGTTCAATCTGAATGCAAAACAATCTGATTAGCCACTGTGTTTGCATGTCTCAATTCGTATTCTGGCTGCAGTCATCATAGCAGTGACATCCTCTAACACAGTCTTCACATCTCTGGCCTTTTGGCAAAAGCATTATAAAAGGGACAGCTATTTCCTTAACAATTGAATGTTTGGGCTTTAATCAACAAAAGTGACAGAATATTTACTAAATTTGGACAAGCTCACAGTGACCCACTTTCACTCTGGCCCTGCTTGCCCTTTGTCCTAAGGCAGTAATGAAAGGCAAAGGAACTTGTCCAATTTCATGCTGTCATCCTTGAAAGGCAGTGTTAACTGCTATGTCACATGAGTTTTATGCAAGGTTTGCTGCCCTCATTTGCATCTTCCAAAGCACATATTATTCCTGCCTTCAGTACAGGTTTGTCAGCTGTCCACCCAACCTTACTAAATATGTGCCAGCTACAGTCCGATAAACTAGAAGTAGCTCAAAAATTTTGTCAGAATTGTGTAAAAATATAGTGTGTTGTTCATACTTATTGTTTGGAATCTATAAGCTGAAGGTTATAAAATCTATTTGAGCCCAAGGCAATATTTTCTTTGTCATTCACTACTGATAAGGAAGGAAATCAGAAAGGATTACTGACCGGAAGAAGAGATATTTTGGGTTTTTTTCCCTTTTCAGAAAGGTTAATACTTAAGTCTAAATGAAAAAGCTCAGGTCTTTTTCGCTGGAATTCCTCTAAGAGGTAGGCTAATACAATCATAATACCAACCTGAAGCAAACAAATAACCCAAAAATAATAATAATAAATAAAAAAAAATAATAATAATCTTGCGTGCCATTTTCAGAGAGGACTACTTGACATAATAACCTGGTTTATTAGATTATTTATTTAATAAAGCCATAATATGGCTTTTCAAAGAGAATTATTCAATATTTTGCTGTTTCTTAGCTGCACTTTATCTATTTTTATAATGGAACAGATAATTATATCTACATGGTACTGGGTTTATTTTTTCTTTTTATCTAGTGAAGTACACCTTAAGGTAATTTAGAAAGAGCATATGGATATTTTAACTACAGTGTAGAAAAGCAAGACAGAAATTCTACTTAATTTAGGCCCTTACTTGATAGGCTTTATTTGTATCTTTAATGTTCTGTGATCAAGAGAAAGAATATCCAGCCAATAAATCTGCCTTTTCTGCATTTAGTGAAGATGACCTGCAATTAGATCAGATTAAGTTATGACAAAGACTCTATTACCTAGAAACCAGCTTTGGGAGAAGAGCAATATCACTTATGATGCTTTGTAACTTAAAACTTCAAGGAAGTGGTCTGCAACTATCAGAGGTAGAAGAATTTTATACTTTTTTTTTCTTCCCCCATGATTTGCTTTAAACTATTGCTTAACCCATGATCAGAGCAAAAGCAGTTCGCTCCTTTCCAACTCAAAGGGATGGGTCTCTGGAAATCAGGTATCAAAGTTTATTATTCTTTGACTAAGAACATAAGAAAGTCCATAAAAAATGTAAAACCTCACAAACAAGAATGCATAAAACAGACAAAATGTTTTCTTCCCCTTTTTTTCTTTCAGTTTTCGAATATGGGCTACTTTTTTGTGATTTATGCTTCATGCTATTGTCAATATTTAATGTTCTCATTAATGAAAACCTGTTCTGTGTTATAGATCCCTTCTGAGGAGTTTAAATTAAGGTTACAGAAAATAAGAGTTAAAAAAGAACCAACAAATGCAGAGAAGTGTAAATAAACATACCCTCTATTTTAAGATATATGTCCTTCACTTTTAAACATCAAAAGTATCTTCATTTCAGTTCAAATCAATGTAAATCCCCACACAACCTACCTCAGTCAAAAATCATTGGAATTTCTTTGTTTTATAAACACTTCTAATTTCCTTTGGTCACCAACAAAAATGGATTCATGTGTTACCACACACACACACACACACACACACACACACACACACACACACACACACAAAAAAAAAAAAAAAAAAAAAAAGAAAAAAAAAAAAAAGATATCTAAGTTAATTCATTAACATTTCATTAACATGAAACATGGTCTGTCCTGTGAATAAACACAGCTACTTGTCATTTTGCTCCTGGCTTTCTGAGAAAAAAACTTCAGTTGTATTTCCACCCCTGCTATTGTTCACCTGTGTGAACTTAGTCAACTCACTTTTCCTTTCTGACCTTTTTCTCGTTGGTCCCTCAGCAGACTGCACTGTCTGGCTGATAGGGTGTTACCCTGGCTTTTCTGAGCCTTTGATTTTCTTAAATGTAGTCAGATCTTTTTAGTTATTGTACAATATTAGGAGCAGTTTTCTACCTTTCCCACAGATGTAACATAAACAAATCCTTTGTTTTTCATTCTCTGTCCTTTGTTTGCATATTTCTAGCCTGAAAACAATTGTAACTGACAATTGGTCTGGCCACTGAGGCTGAGGGGTGGAAACCCCAAAAAGCCAATCTTCTGCTAGACCCAGAAATGTATAAAAAGTAAAAAATAAACAAAGGGGCTCTCTTCTTCTCTCGGCTCTTTCAGCTGGGAGCTGGATCAGAGGAACCTCTGCGAAAATCTCTTGTCTGCGTGTGATTGCTTTGTGTGTCTCGGTGACAATAGGGTCTCCAGGACACATGTTCCCTCTCCCTGCCTGTTCGTGCAGTGCTCAGTATTCTACAGTTCTCACCATTGTATCATCAAATTTGCAAAGATGCATCACAAGTTAAATGAAACGAATCTAACTGCCCTTGAGATAACAAGCACTGGAGATTCAAATCTAGGATGTGAAAAAATGGTTTTCTATTCCTTTTTCTTTTCAAGAAACGAAAACTGACTCTGAATAGGTGTTATTTCAGATATCAGTAGCTCTGGTCAAGTATTCATCCAGCAAAATACCTCAGTGAATCACACTTATTTCAGAACAAATGGTGACTGCAGCTACTTTTGTGAACTGAGCTGTAATTCATCTAAAAATTAAAGCAACAACATTTTAACATGAGATAATACAGGCACACACAAAAGACAAATACTTGAATTTTACAGAGTGGACTGCAAGCTGGCACAAACTAATATACCCTCAATCAAAGTTAACAGAGGCACTTATCTCAAGTGAAGATAGGACTTCAGATGTATATTTTTGCAACCAGATTGTTTCAGATCTTTTTTTTTTCTTTCTTTTTTTTTTCTTGTCACAGTCCTAGTGCAATTATAAAAGGTCAGCCTTGTGCTCATTGGTCCCATTTTCCTGTGAATCCCTTGGGGTTTTTTTGGTTCACCACTTCCTGGGAGACATTCTCAAGAGTTCTCTTTTGTCTGTGACCTTTTTTCTCAGAGGAAAAGTTATCCTGATACAATGTAAATAACTTATTAAGAAATAGCCAGCTTCACACAAAAGGTCAAAATGTGGAAGAAATGCAAGTAGGTCTCTCAGCATGAATAACAGTAAGCTGAGTATAGGTCTTTGAATGGCATGTTGGTGACATCTCCTGTTAGGCAAACAGGGCCCCATGAGAATTACCTTATTTGTGTAGCTCACCTAGATAACATTTTCTCCAGTTATGCCCTGAAAATGCTTGGCCCCTGAGGACAGAGCCAAAATCTCAGCTCAGCTTTATGAGAAGCTCTTTGAAATTATGATAAATTTAAAGATGCCAGAGAATAAGAATTAAGAACCACTAAAGATCATCTAGGGGTTCATTTTATGTCTGAAAATGAAGAGTATAAACAAACTATCAAAACTTCATTTACCAGAAACTTATTTATATCCAGGAACTAAAACTGAATCCATTTCCTTCTTTTTCTTCTGTTAAGATTTTGCAGATGATCGAGATATTTCTGCATTGTTCTGTCATTGTCTATTCATTGGACTGATAAGAAATCTCCTGGATCTGAGTTGCACCAGACCAGGAAGAGAATATTGCTCACAACACTTCTTAACTGATGCTGTCAGAGTTTTCCAGGGTGAACATAGATATTCTGGTGACTTAGCAGAGGATGAGTTCTCCTTGAATGGTGTCCTTCAATGATGAGCTCTCCCTGCCAAAGTTTACCCTCTGCTCTTCTGTCTTACAGTAACCTCTTCTTGTGCCAGTACACACCTATTCCATGTGCTTCAGGTCACACCACAGTATTTCCAAGCCTTGCCATTTTGGAGAAGAGAGAACCGCATGGCTTGAGGTCAAGCTGCAAATCCCAAATGCCTAAAGGGGTCTAATGATCAGAAAAAGGCATAAATGGCAAAAATACTCTCCACAGGATAATAAGCACAAGTATCTGGAAGCATGAGCTTGCCAGGTGCCTATTTAATCCTTCATTTGGTTGTTTCTTGGCAGGTTGGTTACTGGAAGGACATGCAGCAGGAAGAAGCAGCAGAAAAGGTTAAAACAGAGGGAAATGAGTCATCCATCCTCCTGACAGGATTAGAAGGAAACACATTATATCACCTAACAGTGAGGGCATACAATGCTGCAGGGTATGGACCACCTAGCACTGCTGTGCATGCAGCAACCAAGAAATCCCGTAAGTAATCTCAGCACCTTTGCTAAAAGGAAGAAATCATGGAGCAACCCTTGTCCCCTTGGGTTTTTATTTATTTAGAGTGTATAATAACCAGGAATCATGTATAGATTTGATTCATGGCTTTGCTTTGATGCTTAGACAGGAATTCACATGACTTTGCACTCATAACAAAGGGTAATTTCCTAGGAAAAAAGGCATTTTGTACAAAAGGGAGAGAAAAGAGTTCAAGTTCATAAGGTTTGTGAAAATTACGGGGTGGGCAGAATAAATACACTATATTATAATCGACAAAATTACACTACTGATAAAAAAAAAAAAAATCATAAATGTTCCATCTAGAGTTGGAAGCCTGGCAACACTACCAATTTTAAATACAATCGAAGATTAAAATACTTTTGTTTTTAAAGAAACTAGCTATAATAATATATATGTGTACATGTTTTTTGTTCTCAGCTCCCAGCCAAGCACCAGGCAATATTATGTGGATACAGGATGGCTCACATGTATCTCTTGGGTGGGAGCCAGTCAGACCTCTAGCTAATGAATCTGATGTAATGGGATACAAGGTTAGTGCTTCCCCTTCCTTGCTCACCTTTCTCTCTTCCAAGCAATTGATCCTCTTCTTTGTTGGCTTTTTTCCCTTCCTTGTTCCTCTGTGCAAGTGAAGCAGTCTATACAGACTGTCTCAAACCAGCTTTCACTGTGAGAAGCAATAAATAAAATTAAAATGAGAGAAATGTCCCAACATATTTTTATGTTGGGGTTTTCAAACACCAAATTCTCTGACTCCTCTCTATCTAAGGGGTTCAGTCCATCATCTCTGAGTCAGCAGTGGCTATTAATATCAGACTGCAATGAAATTCTTAATAACTCTTCAATTGTGTTTGCAGTAGGATTTAGAGAAATGCAGAATAGTGAGATATTTTCAATTTACATTAAAATTAATATTTTTTGAGGCAGAAACACAAGTACTTCAGTTTGTTTTGTGATCATGTTATTGATGTTCAACAGTAGTGATGGTAACATCTGGAATTTAACGTTTTGAAGTTTTAAAGATTAAAATCCAGATTAACACTTAAATAACAAGTCATAAAAAACAGAATTCACTGCAATACTTTAAATTAAAGTAGAACGATTTCAGCCTTTTTAGAGAAGCGTGGGGTTTGAATTTTTTTGAAGCCCATACCGAATCATTTCTAAAAACTACAGTCTTATGTCTCCTCTGATACATCAGGAAATATCACTGAGAAAGTATAAAATTGTTAAAATAAACCAGAAACTGTTCTAACCTTTATCAGAATAGTTGCTATTCTGAAATAGTTGAGTTGACTTCTTTGGTTTTTCACACCTCTCTGACCTTTTCAATTTTCTTTGGGAACAGAATCTCTTATGCAGAAATACCGAAAAGACAGATACATGCTGACTTTCTTTCCCCTCACCTGCCATAAATTTGTATTGAGTTTCGCAGGAAATGAAGGGGCAGGTCTGAGCTGCTGTCAGTTGATTTAGCCAGCTAAGGTAAACACAATAAATACATTATGCAGGCTCTTTTCCTTACATTTGAAGTTGGGTTCTTGAGCCCAAAATGTGAGTATCAACATGAACTTCGGGATAAGAATTTGAACCAAATGGAACTCAAAATACATTTTGAAATTTTTGAGATAAAGTTGTGCAACACCTAATGCTGGAGAGGGCAGGTACGCTGTCTTTGCTCTAGGTCATAATATGTCTCCTTTCACATTCATGAATCTCTATAATATTTTGTTATTACTGTTTTGAAGCCACTGAAGGAAGGGAAGAGTAAAAGCAGCTGTCTGTTCAAATGCAGTGTCAAGAAATCCCTAATGAAAGCATGAAACAGTTAACATTGAAGTGACTGTGTTATCTACAAAAAATGTCTGGCTCAGAGCTTAAATGACCACTGTCTACTTTATCCACCACAGGTATTATTTCGGCAAGAGGGCCAGAGCAATAGCCAAGTTATAGAAACACAGAAAACTTCTGCAGTGGTACTTCTTCCTGATGTTGGTGTCTACATCATTGAGGTCTGTGCAGTCAGTGAAGGAGGGGATGGGACTGCAAGTCCCCAGATCAGAGTTCCATCTTTTTCAGGTAAGGTTACACTTATATTTGAAAGTGTGGTGCTTATAGTAATGCTCATTAACTCTGTTGTTCTCTGCCAGAAAAACAATGTTCTTACAATTCTTCAGCTATGAAATAAAATAATTGGTCAGAGTCTTTAGTTCTATGCTGAAACAGAGGTGTCTAGTGACACATGGGATGTTTAAGATCATCTGAGGCAACCATGTGAGGCTGGTGAACAAAGATGATTTATAGGAAACCTCTCCTTTTTGAGGATAACATCTAAAAATCTAGCTGAGCTATAGGTGTTTGTATGTGCACTAGTGTTTCAAATAGCCATATAGTCAGATGGGATGCAATCCATAGAGACCAGCAGTGGACCTTGACAGAAATTCGGCTAATCTTCTGAATTTTAGTATTAAGAAAAGAGTACCTAAGGACATCTACAGTGTCCTAAGGCATCCCAAACAGAGCTGATAGATGGGATATGGGACTTAGGGGATACACACATCATTCTGTACCACCAGCCAGAGGTGTACTATGTAACACAGCTAAAGTGGGACGTATTTAATGGCATGTAGCTGACCCCTCTGTATGTGCCTGTTTGAGAACAAGCTGAATATCTCTGCACATTTCAGTGACTCCCTTGCATAATCATTACTTTATTTAATGATTTAATATTAATAGCAATATTAAAGTGTTATCATTAGGTAAATTATGATGCCCAGCTGCTCTCTCTTCAGTTACTGTGATATTTTGAAAGAATTTAAAGTATCGGTATTACAAAGGTAAGCAAGGAATGGGAGGATTAGTGGCAAGAACAACAAAGAAGCAACATAATCTTTGCCTAAACACAACAAGGCATTTTAATGATAATCTTCTGATAACACTTTAAAATTTTATTAAATATTGCTTTTTGGTCATTAAGAAGCACTTACCAAAAGGTATGAACCTGAAACTTCAATCTAGAACTACAATTTCAGCTCTAGTCTGGTCACAAACTGCAATGCTATCATCAGAATGCAGAAGACACCAATTCCTTTTTCATGGAATATTTCTTTCGTATATCTTTCAAACCATAATTCTAGGCCACAAAAATCCTCCATCTAATTAGACTATGCATATCACATTAGTTTCACTTAGGGCAATTGTTGTCCAAAGAAACTGATTCCCTTCCCATCTTATTGCCACTATCACCCCAGAGCACAGTTCCCCTTAGCATGGCCCTTTAAGATACTGCTGTGATCAAAAATCAACACGGGACTAATGGACCAAAGACCACTTTTTCCTCTGGAAAAACAGGGATCAAGGTCTAGCTTTCATTCCTTGTTCTTGGACAAAGATTTGTGACTCAGGGCAACTTTCCGCAGCCCAATGCTTTTTCGAAGATTAAGACAAAAAAATAGATATCCTTTTGGAATTTCCTATTAATTTGCAGACTGAATATGAGGATCCAGAATACGAGTTGCTGTAGGTATCATCATAAAATCTCGTCTGCATAGGGAGCCCATTTTGTGACTGCAGTTCTCACATGGTAATCCATTGCCTTAAAATTAGTCTTCTGCTGAGGGCAATACAATATAAATTTGGGCAAAAGGTAATATCAAAATTTACTGAGAGCCATTCGCATGATTTTTTTCTAAATTACTTTGCTTTTCATTTCAGGAGGGAAAGTAACAAGTGCTCAGTCTACCTTACATGTGTTGTCTACTTCCTCATCCTCTGTAACACTGCTTTTGGCACTGATGGTACCTTCGACCTCATGGTGAAGGCTGCAGACTTTGTTGTTGTTGTTATTTGTTTGCTTTAACTTGATGACACCAAGGGATGGAGTTTTATGTCTGTGAAGAAACCGAAAACCCAAGCTAATGCTTAAAGACCCATTGAAATGCCTGTGGTGCACTTAGAGGAGTGTTGGAGACACAGTCAATAATTCATCAGGTTTTTCTCTCTTCTTTATTTGTAAAAGTCCTCTGAGGAGAAGACCCTACTTGGCCCAAAAATATGCAGATTGTATGTAATAAATTTTGTAAGCAAAGGTAATTTCTGTCAAATGTATTTTCCTTTTTTAACATGTTCAAATTTGGTGAACCCAGTCATGTATAATCAGGTGTCTAAAGGGTGGTGTCTAGTACAGTACACCTGTATGGCTTGGAGAAAAAAAATCCATTTTTAGATATAGAACAAAGTTTGATACAGCTTTGCTTTTGAATATTTTGCTTGTATTACCCTGAGAAATGTTTTTTTTTTCCTACTGACAAGGAAGAAAACACAGTTTATATACAAATACCACCACAAAAATAAAGAAGAACTTGTTCTGAAAATATATAATATGTATTCAATTTGCAAAAAGAATTATCAATGAAAAACTAGACAACTTACACCAGAACATAGCAAAAAATGGAGCAGAAAATCCATTTATTTTATTACCAGGTAAATGGAAAATTATTAAACACAGCTTAGGAGGAAACCAGTTGGTTTTTATCAAATACCACAATAATTCATGTCCAATGAAATTTTCAATAGAAAATAAGAAATCAATTGCTACTGCATACAACAATTAAAATTCCACTGGGCATTTAAACATTATATATGTTGAGCTACTAAGCAATGCAAGGAGATAAACCTGCTTTTCACAACCACTTCTCAGCTGGAATTTTTTTCCCTCTGAGTCCAATTTTTGGTAACATTCTATGATTTGTATAGCAAGTTGAAGTATATATGAAAGCATACTATGGAGAGAATACTAACATTTTTCAGTTTGGCATTGTCCACATCTATACAGGCTGCAGTATGATATATTTTGGAGGATTTTGTTTCTGAGAAAAGAATACTTGGAAAAGTGCTACAGAGCATCATTCCAATTATTTATCTAATTGGCCCCATTTCTATAGCTCACTGGGGGTTATTCTTGTAGATACCATGTACTATCAGTTTTCATCCCCATTTTTTTGCTGTACCAGACAATTTTTTACTCAATAGACAATTTGGACAATTTTTCTACATTGAAAGGCTTTCCCATGTACTGGAACCTGAGGAAAAATTACTCCCAGGGAAGAAGGTGTGCATGTTTGTACAATCATGGTGTGCACGGTGTTATGCAGGGTGGCATTTTGCTACAACATCTGCGGTTCGTGCCTAGGAAAAGCATTGCAGTGCCTGGGAAGAATCAAGTCAAAGATGGTTAACATGAAAGTCCTGATAGCATGGTTCTTCTAGTTGTCTATCCCTCTAAAAGTTTTGATGAAAACCTATCTTAGCTGATGGACTCGCAATTCAAAATGCTATTTTTCCAGTTCACTAGCAAAACAATTTCTGGTATTTAGATAATACACTGCAACTGTGCTTTTCCTCAGCTGCTTCAAAACAGTAGCCAAGAAAGCACAATAGAAATAAGAAGGTTAAAAGCTGATGATGTCTAAATATTTTTGCTTTTGAATATTTTATCAGTAGAACTTTCACAGAAGGTTCAACACAAATCTTTTTTACCCACTGATATTTTAAATTATTTTCTAAAAACTGGTGTTTAAAATTACTTGTCACCCTGCTGTTCACAAAACAAAGGCAGGATAGCTAGCTAAGAATTGACTGTAGATATACAGAAAGAGGCCTTCTATATCTCTGCTTCTGCAAAAGCCTTTGAGATCAAAGACAGGAAAGTGTAATGTAACTTGCTGACAGAACAAACTCATAGATAATATGATAATAGATAGTAGATAATAACTACCTGCTGTCCCTTGTAAAACAGCAGCATTGCTACTGTGCAGAGAGCCTGCATCAGCAATGCATCATCTGCCAAAATGTTAAAATAAATAAGACTAAAGTGGTGAACCAAAAAGTCAAATGGCTATTTTATGAATTAGTTATGCATAATTTCCTCTATTTTTTTATACAGTTGATTGCCAATGCAGTTTATCTCATAGTATTCAAAAAGGCGACATTCACTGCTGGTGGCATTTTGTTAAACTTTCCAATAACAATAAATTGATATGCTTTATAGGAGGAATAAAAGTCTGATAAGGAGACAGAGCTCCATCTAGACACTTCTCCCTCTCTAGTATGAAGATACAAATAGAAATACTGAACATACCATCAGGTTATGTAGTTGTATTGCAGGGACAAAAGGAGGTATGTTTTATATTCAACATGAACAGAGTATGTATTTTGCATCTTAAATATATTAATAAACATGTTTTAAATGTTTAAGTACCTATGTATTACCTATTTGTTACTTTGTAGAAGATGTTTCCTTATCATGACATTTTTAGTTGCAAGGGAAAGCTTTTTCCTTTTTCATGTAAAAGATTGTAATAGTGCAGTCTGGCGTCACTGAGGAGACTGTATTTTTGTATAATGTCACAGGATCTGTTCAGAAAAAAAATTATTAGAAAGAAACCTTGTTACACAGACCAAAAGAAAGTTTCTGTCATGGCCCATATCAAAATGTTAGATATATTGTATACAATCTGTATATATGCTATATATAATGGTATATACAGTGTGGAAGACACAGTAATATACTAGTTTCTGTGTACTGTTCTTGTAACATTAGATCTTTTTAATAAATTATTCTCTTTTTATTGACTTTTATCTTATCTCCTGTCATCTCCTCAGTTATATTCATAGAGTTCAAGGTGACACAGTTATTTGGTTTTCAGCAGCAAGAACATTTAAATTACATAATTTTCAAGAAGAAAGTGATGATTCTGCAATAGTGAATGTGGGAAATGCAACCATTAAAATAAATAATTTTTGGCATAGTTTTAATTTCACCTAAATTTTAGTTTCCCTAGGAATTTTTTGTTTGTTTTTTTGTTTGTTTGTTTATTTGTTTTAACAGCTAAATAACTGAAAGATAAAAGAGGGCCTGGATTCTCAAAATGAAAATGTATTAAAATTTCAATGTAAATCTGCATTTTAGCATCAGAGATAAAGGTTAAAAAAAAAAAAATCATGAACTGAAGAGAGATTTATATTAGGTTATTTAGGGAATATTAGATTATTTTAGGGAAATCTAATTTTTTCCTGGGAAGATGGTGAGACTCTGGCACAGGTTTCCCACAGAAGCTGTGGATTTCCTACCCCTGGAAGTGTTCAAGGCCAGATTGGAGGGGGCTTTGAGTAACCTGGGATGGTGGAAAGTGTCCTTGCTGATGGCAGGGGGTTGGAACTGGGTGATCTCTAACATCCCTTCCAACTCAAACCATTCTATGATTTCCATGAAAAGAAGAGCTTTATAAGGAGGTCACCAAGGTCAATTCTCTATGCACTGAATTATTCGACAGTTTCTAGGACCTCTCTGTGACGTTCTGCCAAGTGTCCCATAGTGTCTCTCGTACCCCATGTCTGAGGAGGCTCAAAAGCACAGCGTGGTCATATCATGTTCAGTTGAAAAGTTCAGTTGCTTTGTCTTATACTTTAAATACTTTGTGTGACTAACCACAATAGAATAACTTTCAAAAATACATATACCCTTTTGAGAAAAAAAATACGGAACAATGGATAACCCAATTATAACAAATATTTTTCTTTTTGTTAGTTTTATTTGAGCTCTTAATAATCTCCGATCAGTCCTTTATGAAATGCTAACTAACTAATTTTATAGTAAATAACTTTGCAATACACTACAGAGTCAAAAAGCCCATACTGAAAATAAAAATATATTGCCACAGTCATTTGAACTGAGACTTCGATTCCAAAATGGGTATGGCTTCAATAGCATATTATATCAGGATTTCCATTAAATTAGTTATGAATGTCACAGAAAACTGTAATGGCCTGATTTTGCTGACATGGAGAACTATGCATATTGAAAATCCATATCCTACCTACTTCTTCTAGAACTTCTACCAAACTGCAGCCCACTCTTGCCCTGTCTCCCAGTTCCTCTGAAGATGAAAGACATTTTACTTCTTAATTACTTCCTATGCTTTTGAGCAAAACAATGTCAAGGATAAGAGAAAATGAACAGCATTTCATTACAACAGGTTAGTTGGCTTTAGGCTATTACAAACACCCTCACTAAGCATGCTGACAGACAGGCTATTTCCAAAAATACAGGTCCTGAGTTTCTTCTACGATTTTACTCTCAATTCCAGTAGAGATCTGGTTTTGTCCTTATTATGATTCATATTTTTAATGCTTTAAACAAAATAATGATAGTGTATATAAATTAAAGCCTCACAAGCCTAAAAGATAAATCTATGGATAATTGTACAATTTCAATGTTCACATTACTTCTTACAGCTATGAAGTCAATTGTAAGGTTCTTACAGGTCAGCTGTTTCAGCAACTGGCAAAAACATTTAGATGTGCAGCTATTCGTGCTTCCTGTGCTCTTTTTCTACTGTCAGATTATTAACTAAGCACCCCAGAATGTATAAGAGATCTCTGTCATCAGAAGAAACTGATAAAGAACTGTGGGATGGTTCATCTTTTATTATGATGAAATACATATGTCAAGCTAGAGGAAAATACCTCCATTTTAGTATGGCTTGGTGTTCAGGGTTTTTTTTAATGCTCAAACTCATTAATTAAAAAAAAAAAAAAAAAAAAGAAAACAAAACCAAAAAACCCCCTATAGAATAAAAACATGAGAGTGCTCCTGGAAAATACAGTTAGCAAGATGAATAGTGAAGGCAGGCACACATATGTGTTAGTCACAAATAAAGTTATTCAGCATTTTTTGCATTTTGTACAGAAAATAAGATGGGAAAAAATAGCAATTTCCTTTCCATAACATAAAACAACTGAATAAAAATATACTGAAAGCAACTGAGGCATATCTGGATCAAAGATTCAGCAAGTGCAATTTTACTTTAAACTGCATTGCTCTGCTCCCTGGCTGAACAAGCATTTCCATTTCATAGTGACACCATTTCTTATCTTCTACAAAATCAACTTTTTAAGATAGGGCAGTAAAACAGGATAGTTCCGGTATTTCTTTAAAAATTTTTCATGTGGAGTGACTGAATGACTCAGAAAAGAAGCCTCAGGTCAATTGATTACTTTTGTATTAAGTCATTCCCTTATTCTTGAGTAATATATACAACAAAAACTATCATTTTGGAGAGATTCATTCTAGATTATGATGTTTTATACGCATGTTTGTTCCAATTAACAAGTTTCACGTGTGCTTTAGGCAAAATAACTCAACATCTGTCCTGGTCTGATGACCAGATTGTAGTGCATGGGCTGCCAGATGATCAGTAGAGGTAAGGCTGAAGCTTGGTATTAGTATTGGACAAGACTCAAAAGCAATTTGTTGATTTTTTTCTGGATATACTACTTATATTTCAAGTTATATTGGTAAAAGTCAAATTATCCATGGTGCACTGAATGTCCCTTTTGCTCCAGTTACAGACATGAAAGAGCAGTACTTCACTCTGTCCTCTGTCAGGGCAGCCCCTCCTTCCTTCCTTCCCCTGCCCTGTCCCAAAACAAAAAGAGAAAGTGTATGTGTGTCTATGGAGAGGGATGGGGGGGAGGAGAAAAAAAGGAGGAGGGAGTCCATGGGCACTGTCTCCCACTAGGACTACATGAAATTAACCCTGCCTCTTGACCTAGCAGTGTTTGCCTTCCAACAAGCCATCTGAAATGGTAAGCCTTTTACCTTCCTAACAAGAGAGGAAGCATTTTTACCCTTCTGAGAACGGCTTCACTAGATTATCCAAAGATAAGCTAGATTTCCACTGCATTGCGTAGCACTTTCTGACTTTCCTATGGGAATAGAAGCAAATCCCACAGCTTTTGAATGGGAAGTGAAGGGAATTTCATCACTACAAATTTTTCATATAAAAAACCCTCTTGGGTGCCCAGGGTACATACAACAGGAAATATCAGTCTTTAATGCTCTTAACAAAGCTCTGTCTATTAAATGCAGAAGATAACTTTGGCAGGTTGCAGACGGAATGTAGTATTGCATCATGAGAAACAGGCTTGCACTAGCAAAAATTTTGTCAGATTTTTACACTTGGATGTTGCTAGATCTCTGCAAGTTTGTTTTCCAGAATGGTAGTTCTTCCTTTTCGGCCATTTTTTATTACACTCAAACGTCTCTTGGAAGTTTCTGATGTAATGAGATCTACGATATTGAAAGTGCCTCCCCTGGCACAAGAGATCTCCAGCACCTTAAACTTTGGTGTGACAGCATATTGGCAAACATACTCTTTGCTCAAGGCATAGCTACCTCCACAGTTCTTCCCTCCACTAAGAAAATATTTACCTTCATAAACTACAGAGAGGCATTTCTATTCTTATATGGTTGCTGAACCCTTTGTTACCTCTCATCAAAGAGTACTTTCTGCTAAGATACTGTAAGCATCTAAAAAAGATGCTAAAAACACACAGAAATCCAGTAGGTCTATTTTTATAGGCCAGTAAACAAAGTAAACCAACCCAAAATAAAACTATGTTCCATCCAGATTAATGGTGGGGGAGGGAGTGGAGGCTTATCACACCGCAAGCCCAACTTCATTTGTTGAGTGTCAGTACGGAAAGATCTGTAGTGCCATAACAACTTTTCACAAGGTTCCTGGTAGAATGCTGTAGAGGAGGAATGGCAGCCAGGAAAAAGGACAAACAAGATTTCTGTCCATTTTGTGGCTGACACTGCTATTTTTACAGAGCTCAGTGGCAAGGTGAGAGATGTCTGGCCATCTTGTATCTCCTTTGAAAATCTATATCTCAGCATTATGATGATAGAAAGCCCTTTCAGATAATTAAATGGTAGATAATGTTGAAGCACTTGTGAACTGCTCAAAACTGATTGAGGGAGGAAAAGGCAGCAGGTACCTTTCAATGCCCATAAATGTGAAGAAAACCTAAACTGTGTGAACCTAATGCTGAGTGTGGAACTGACAAGTGAAATTCAGGAAAGGCAACCTGAAATAACCTCAAAGGGACTCAGAAACTCATGGCTCACCGTACGGTAGCTTCTAGAATGTATAAGTTGAATTCCATTATTGAAAAAAATATTTTAAAAGAAAAAATTATCTGTGATTTTATCACAGTCCTGGTAGTGCATGCACTTGAGGTCTTGGCAGCTCAGAAAGGATCATAATAGAAATAACAAAGACAAAGACAACTCATGTGACCAAGGATATCATCTAGAAGATCTGACAACTAAGGAAAGGCAAAAAGGACTGGGGCACCTCGGTTTGGAGGCAGCAGGGCAGTGAATAATAAACTATCATACCCCCAAATACTAAAAAGACCTGTGAAAGACTGACTCCCAGACTTCCTCTGCTTCCTGTTTGGAAAATGTGCTTTAAATTCAAAGATCCTGCATTATCTGTCCAGTGAATTGTGAACTATTCACAAAGAAAATTCCAGCTCTTAAAAGATGCTGTTTCAGATGCTGTTCCATATTCCCAAGACCAGAATAATTAAAGCTACTACCAGTTGTGATACAACTGGTTAGTTAGAAAGAAAAGACTTTCGAGATCTGTGAAAACCTCAGCTGGATCTTTAAATAATTTACAGCAGACAGAAGAGGAAATGTTTCTTCCTCTGCTTCACAAAGAGACACTGACAAGCATGCATGGAAGCTTATGAATGTATCCAGGCTGATGAAACCACCCTCCCACGTGGACATAAAATGTAGGAGTTGAAACTGGGTCTCCAGGATCAGTCTAGCATTTCCACCAGTGATTGGCTTTAAGACTTTATTGTTATTGTTCTAATTATTGCTGTTTAGGTTATATTCTCATGGTAGCTCTTGCAGACCATCTGTGTTACCTGCTAATAGCTAATCAACTCAAGACTGTAAAAAAACAAACTTTAGGATCTCCCTTCCTTGCACCATTTTTTAAGCTATACCCAGAGCTTGGGAGAGTTTTAGGTAAGACAGCAGAGGAAAAACCAATATCTGTTCCTACTCTTTTATGACTAACGACATCACATTTACTGGCAGACCATCAGAGACTGGAGGAAATGAAAATGCAGCGTTTTTATTCCCTGTTATATACCAAATACACTAAGTGGAATGATTTTGATATAATATAGTAAAGAGGCCTGATTGATGTAGGTTATAATTTTAAAACTTAGTTTTCTCCTTCTGAGTGCACACATACTCACTAATTAACTTGAACAGCAGTTTATAAGACCAGTTTTGACTCTGCCCATTTAATGAACAAAATCCAATCAACCACCCTGTTAGCATAAATGGAAAATACATGTCTGCAAGAATGATAAATAACTGATTGCCGTAGTGATTAGCATAACAGGCCTTGTGGAAAGCTATTTGGCATTCAGCTCTCACTAGCACATTTTAAGGATTGATACAAGCCTGGATGTACTTTGCATTGGACGTGCAGCTGATTTAAATAGGAAGACATCTTTCTAGATCTGGTGACTGACATTTTCATTTTAAACCTTTACATTTCTGTTTATAAGAAAATGAATCATATTTTTCAAATTGCTGTGGGTGTTTTCACATAGAACATATGTTTGGTTCATTCCACTGAAAAAAACTCCAACCATTCTAAGTGGTCCCAGACGCTCCAAGCATTATTGCTGAGCTGAACTGACTTAGGGAAAGTTGTGCTGACTCACGCTTAAGCAGCCTGTTAACTTTAAGGCTCTGTTTTTAGACCCTCTGTATACTTCAACTATCTGGGCTGTAGAACCATCCAGAAATTGAATACATCAGATGATCCCCTTGATTAAAAACAAACAAACAAACAAACACACAAACAAACAAACAAACAACATTTTGAATACACTTGAGGTGATTTGAAATGCTGCTAATAGATAACAGTACAACTATATTTGAAAAATGGGCAATTCAGCTACTTTCTTTAGCTATTTATCTTTTATTGCAATTAGGATGTGCTTTAGTATATTGATCCATATTTTTAACATATTAGATTGTTCAAAATCCCCTTTAGATACAAGATAAATTTGGGAAGCTTTGCAGAGGTTGCCACACCTGTCACAGATTTGGCTTAATTTTGGGCGAAATCTCCTCCTGGATTGCAGGGTCCTGAGTCATCATATCAGACTGGGTCAATGGAGCTGCATTGAGTGTTTCTTCCATCTCGCAAATGGATGGATTCACTTAAGCCAAAAAGAGTTGAGTTGCAAATAAATTATATTTAAATTCTGCAAGTTAATATTAAGAGCTTGAAGTAACTGATTACTACAAGCAAGTCATTTCTTCAAATTACTCTGTAAATTTAAAGGAGGCATACCTTCAAGAGGGACACAGTGAAATCCAGGAGGGTGGGAAATAACTTCTCATGCTACCATAGATGCAAGAGGGATAAAAGAAAAAGGTTTGAGCTGTTCCTTGAGCTCCTAAGGACAGGAACTGAGCTATCATTCCCAGGAAACACACAACATAAAAAAAAATATTGCACTCAGAGTTTTCTAAATCTTGGTTATCTCCATAGCAGCACCTAAACACACATGCAAATTGTCAATTCAAGGAATACAGATACGGAACTGGTATCTCACTGATCATACATCTGGTGTGAATAAGAGTGAGAAGTGAATCAGGGAAGTATAATAAAAGATACTTTAAAATCTCCACTACTCCAAAGTACATAATTTTAAATCTTAGAAATTGCATTATACTAGGTGGAAGGGAAAAAAAAAAAAAAAAAAAAAAATTAACTTAAACATCTTTCTGGCAAATTTGTAATGCCTCTTGGATAGCCTTCCCTTATTAAATATTCATGGAAGACCCACCAGACAACTGCAGAATCCTGTGTGCAAGCTCTCTTGCCCTTCTTGCCTGTGCATCTCACCCTAAATTGTCAGTCATAGGAAGGAAAGGTCAATAAAAGGTTCCCTCTGTTCATGGCCTCTTTCATGCCTGAAGGATGAAGACTTCACCCACCAGTTATTCTGAACTAACTGAAGACAAAACCCTGACCTCCCTTCTGTCCCTCAATACCAGCACCAACCTGAGCAACTGCTGAGAACCAGTGCTTCCATTTGCTGTATTGCTCCTGCAAAGCCTGGCATGATCTTTTGGGAAGGAAAACGCCCACGCCACCCTAAAGTACACTGTGGAGGTGGGCTTCAAAGCCTTGTGAATACTGAACTTGTTTTGAAGGGTTCCATTTTCATAATTTCTAATACCTTGGAAGTTTTTTCTTTCATCACAACCCTGGTAAACAGCTCGAGATGTGTTGTTGGAACAGCAGCTTCCCTGACTCTCCACTCAGAATATCTCAGAATAGGCCATGTACGACATATTCTTGTTTACATCATGCATCCATGCAAAAGAGAAAGGTGTTATACTATTCTTCATTTAACCAATATTTATGAAAGTGTCCAAAACAGTGAAAAGCAGACACTGAATTTAAAAAAAAAAACAACACCTCTCTGTACATGTACAAAAGCATCCCTTACAACTGAAATACTAGTATATTATAAAGAGCTGATTTAAAACAAAAGAATAAATAAACCTTCCAAAGTGCAAAGCACTGTATTTTCCACTGAAAAAAGACCACCTCTCTTCAGACTTTCTAAAATTATCTGTGCAGTTTTCTGAGTAATTTGGCGTGTTTCATTTCCAAAACAAGGTTGCAGAAAGGAGACTAAATGCTTGCGACTTGTTTTGTTCTTAGTTTGTTTGAACCTGTAGCTTTTATGACACTCATTGATTGAAATGTAAACTGAAATAATTTCTTTGCTGTGAAACACACTAGTAATACCTGCATGTCTCATATCTTCACACTGGTGTTTTTCTCTGGCACTCAAGTTCAGACTGGGCATATTTGCTATTGCATTTGCCATTTAAGATAGGCATGCTGTAGCTAAAAGCAGTTTTCTAGTGTCTGTATTTCAGCCCAAGGTTTCCCCCATATACTCCAGGAGCAAAGCAGGAGTCTAAAACTTATTTTATGGTTATAGAGTGGTTTCATCAACAATTCACATTCACTGTCAAGCACACATGCAGACTTGTGCACATCTCATGTGCCTAAATAAATATCAGTTGACACTGTCTTGATGGTTTCTTATCTCTCCTAGAATTCATTTAAAATAGCATTGCTTAATGTGTGATATTACAGTGCCTAATTAAGCAAGAAGTGACTAGGATAGATGGTGACCTTTTCCAAGAGGTTTTCCGTACATAACACACTGCCTGAAATGTGAAACTCTGGCACCTGAATGAAAGCCATCAAAAAGGAAGACTGTTCTCTTTTATACTACCATTCTAGACCACTGTGCCAATGACTAGAATGTTTAAGGCAGGAGCTAAAGCCTAGCATGTGACATTTCATTTTCATAACCTTTTCAATTCATGAAAGTATGTTTTTAATGGTACAATCCTCATAAATTATTAATGATTTTGCTGAATGTGACAAAATTTATAAGGCAATATTCTCAGCATCATTTATAAGAATACCTATTATGTGTACTGCAGGTATAGGGAGACAGAATCATAGCAGAAAAGTGAAATAGTCAAAAAGATACGTAAAATAAGCTGTGATTTGTGTATCACTGCATTGTGTTATTAACTTGAAAAATAGTTCTACTTCAAAGGAAATGAAGCTTTTTTTTTTTTTCAGTGAGCTTTGTACAGTTTTCAAGCAAGGCTCAATTTGGAGTAATAATGAACCTATCTTAGGCAGTGATGATTTTTCACACAGAAGAAAATTTTAAATTATCTCTCATACTTTGAGCATCTTTCACATGGACCTTATAAAGATCTAAATATATACTCTTTAATTGGATGAAAAGGCTTCTGATGAATAGGTAATAACAAACAGGTTTCTAGCATATAAAATCAGTTCAAGGGGACATTTTCTGGTTTTACATAACATGGCAAAGTTCATTTCCATTTTTAAAAAAAATCCTTTTTTGCTAATTGAGCTCTACTGCTTGCCTTTTTTTTTTTTTTTTTTTTTTTTTTTTTTTTTTTTTTTTTAATTGCTGGGAGTTTTAAGAGAGTGAAGGGCATTATCTGTGATGATGAGCAAAAATTACCCTCCTTAAGGCAGAAGCCTGAAAATTCACCACACAGGGATTTATTTTCTGCTTTCTTTGTACCTTTCCACCTCTGCTCTAAATTCCAGTGGCACATGGAGAAGGTGCAGAGTACAGAAATTCTATTAGTCTACAATTTTCACATCAGACTGCAAATTTGTGAAACATTACAAGAAATTCATACTGGAAGGTCCTTCATTGGGATAGCTCTCTATGTCAGAATGGGTATCATAGGAAGAAGAACTCAATTCTTCTCCTTGAGTGAAAAGACCATCTGACCATCTCAATGTTGGCCAAGTCAGATAAGCTGTCCCGGTTTGGGACAAATTTGGGAGAAAACCCCTGTATAGGATCCCTCTAAGGAAGCAAACCCACGTGGCCCCTCCCTCCAACCGGTCCGGTAAAAAACCAAAACCCTCTTTGGAGAAAAGTGGAAAAAACTATTTTACTAAACAAATGAAGTGCATACAAGTATAAAGAATGAATAATATGAAACAATAAAACCTCTCATTCTGGAGTGAGATGGCAAATTGAGAAAGTCCTTGCCGTGGGTGTAGCTCGGCTCTCTCTCAGCGTCTCCAGTCCCAGTCCCTCCGGCGCTGCTGGAAAATGCCGAGGTCCAGGCCCCGGTGGGCCGCAGGTGCAGCCCCCAGTGCTCCCCTGGGTTTTCAGTCCAGAGCAGGTTTAAACAGTTCCAAGAAAAAGGAAAAAAAACAGTCCAGGGAAATTCTCTGCCCTAGCTAGCTGAAACTAACTAAAAGCAAAGAAAAAGATCTCTGTCCTGCAGTCTCTCCAAGCCTCCGCCGAACACGCCGTCCGCAGAAGAATGTGGAGGAGTCAGGTAGTTTTCTCAAAACAAACTCCGCGCTTCTCCTTGCTCTTAGAACCAGTCTTAAAGGCACAGGACTCAATATACAGCACAAACAGAACAGACGATTGGGGATACAGGCATCATAAAGTTACCCTAGGACACTTATAAGGAGATGAAGTGTTAAAGTAATATTCTCCACAAGAATAGACATAAGAGTAGAGGAACAGGGAAGGAATTACTTCCAAGTTGTCACAGCAGGATGTATAAATGCTGCTCAAGAGCTCTGTCATGAAAATGGGGATAAAAACCCAACCTAAATGTGAACTAGCCAAACAGTACTATAGCATAATCTGTATAAAAGACAGCATTTTACCTTCTAAGACTCTAAGACATTGGAATCACAATCTATTCCAAGGAATCTCAGAGACAGTATTGACTGAATTAATACTGGTCTACTTAAAAATAGACATATTTTTCTATGTATCATTTTTGCAAAAAAGGAAATATTTGTAATGCAGATAAAGAATTTTCAATTGCAAATCTAATGTACATTTATTCATTTCCACAGGTATTGCTGACTTGTCAATATTCACATCAGAATATTCACACTCATTAGATCTCAGATGTCTTGAAATCACTCCTTCCACTCTCATGCTCTTTAATTTAGATGTACAGAAATTTCTTCCATTTTTATTCCATGGCTTTATGCTTATTCAGTTTTTAAATGTAATTTTTGCTGAAATTACTTTACAAATTTAAAAAAAAAAAATCTAGTCCACAAAGTTTTTTTTTCAAAAAACATGGGTCTTTAAAACTTATAGATGTATTACAGTCATCAAGAAAACTGTTAGCAAAATGTAGCATTTTTAGACCAAGGCAAGGTGGGAATAGTGACTGAGCATCGGCTTGGGTTTGCAGTAGGAGTTCTGAAAGCCAACAACTCAATTAAAATAATTGTTTGCTCAGTTGTGGAAAGAGAACAGGGGACAAAAAATAAGACTAGAGACTAACAGGTGAAATTTTCATTCAACTTAAAATCTTTATAAATTTTGAGAGAACATCAAGATTGTTCCATTCTTCCACATCAGCACCATCACTAAAGTGGAAAAGAAGCTTGTTCTGTTTCAGTTATAATTCCAGCAGCAGATTCTTTATACCTTTGTGGTCAGTGACCCTTTTCAGAGTTGTGGCTCTCATTATGTGGTAAATTCTTTCCTATGTAATTAAACTCTGCTTCAAGTACATGGCTTCTACTCTCCTTTCTGATTTGGAGCTGTGGTACCATGCTGTTAGAGAATATATACTTTATGATGAAATTCTTCCTCAGAAAGTTGGATACTCCCTTTTGCCTTGATATGGATGGACACCTTCTAGAAAATTATTTTATTGATTTTCCCTCCCTCCAAGCACACACTCTGATTCTTCTGTTTCTTCTTTTTACTTGTTAATTTCCTCATCTTTGTTAACAAATTCAATTCATGAGGAGATCTATTTTTGCATGGACATCTTCCCTTCTGATCATCTAGCCAGAATAGGCTGGAATTTGCTTGAAAAGACCCTCTGCATAAAGTGTGTTATCTGTGAGATATTTTTACAAGGGAATTAAGCTACTGGTGCATGACTTTCAATTCTGATAGCTCAGATAGGAAGAATTAAGCCCTAATGTTAGGCGAATAGTCAACAATCTATTAAATCAAGTATTTGCAGTAGCAGGAACTGAAACTGAGACCCTAGATAATCTAAACATTTCAGCTTACAGTCATTCCTGCTCCCCAGCAATCAGGTCACCCCTCTCTGACCCAATCAAATTTTGGTATAACCCCTAGAACAGAAAAGCACATCCTCAATAGTAAGTTATGTCTTAAGAACAATGAGGTACAAATTAGCAGTGTTCTCATTAGTGCTGTAGTAAGTAAGGTACAAGGGGACCTTAGAGGAAATCCAATTTGTAATATTGGATAAAACAGGCAAGAACACAGAAATACTCAGCATTTGGAAAGTGAAGCTAAACAAAATCAGTTTAGCAGTAAGGTGTGCATTTCTAACTGCAAGAATAAACGCCAGATCTATGGCTGTCTCATGCACTCTCCACTAGACAGAAGCAGCTTGTTTGGAAGCCTACCATTAGGTTCTCAGGTACAGCCAGACATTAAAGTTTCTATGCAGAAAATTCCTTTCCTCACAGAAAATTAAGGCTGAGCGGCCAGGGCATTCCCATCTGTTATGACAACCCACAATCTGTGTAAACCAAGGAGAGCTGCAACCCCTATTGCCATGTGCAGAGCTCTGGGGTGAAACACAAGCCCAGCAGACCTGCTAGAACAGCAGAGCTGTACTGCACTAGGTAGAGCTTTTGAAAATAACAGCTTCAACTATTTCAGCATTTAAGACTGACTTTAAATGTTTTCCAATGAAATTTTACCTCATAAACAGTAGAAGTGTTCCAGTTTTTAGAAGCACTATTTGCTAATTATGTGAAGGCGTTTCCCAAAATACTAAAACATACATTATGTCTAAGATGCACTATTTAAAGGATGAAAAAGAAAATTCTCACTAATTAAAACAAGAGAATAACAAAAACTTTATCACAGAACAGAAAGTAGGAGAAAAATTGCCAGGCATTTACCCTTCAGAAAGATTTGCTTAAGTATTTCAAGCCATTTCAGTGCTAACAGGTCTCATTTCCCTAATGTAATTAGCAAAGGAAACAACAATTACCTGCAGGTTCATTAAATAAATCAGCACTGTTACTCATTGTGAAGTTAATGATCAGTAGTGCAGATGATTGTTACGGATAGGGTTAGTACAGTTGATATTCAGCAGTCTCTTTACTAAAGAATCTATTACTATGTTCGTAAATTTTGGCATTCAAACATGTTTCAACATGTTTCCTGCTTCTTCTTTTGATAACTTAAAATTATTCTAACTGGGACTGAATTTTTCAGCCTAATTAAGAAAAAGATTTTTCACAGTGAAATAAATTGGCTGTCTTGTATCTGTTTCTATGAAACAGTTTTGCTTACATTCATGTCATGTAACTCAGACCCACCAGCACCATCATGCTGGTACTTATTGTTGTGAAACTCTCAACTTAATATCACTTAAGGGCATATCAAAATATTAGCTGTCTTTGCCAGGAGGTAGCCTCTCATGCAGCAATTTCCTTTCTAAGCTGGCTGGGAGTCTCTGTCTCATCCTGGTTTCCAGCTTTGTGTTGTTCCACCTGGACAGCCACAAAGCAATATACACAGGCAAGAAATCCTCAACTCTTTGAGGAACTGAACTGTTCTTACACTTCTGTATAAGGTTTTCCCAGAATCTAAGGCTCACTTCAATGCTTTTGGTCTTTATCTTCAAGATGATTGATCACCCAGGTCCATTGTGTGCATAAATACATATTTGTCTTAAAATAGTAATCCAACGCTTCAGAGGAAAAATAGTGGTGAACAGCTCTATTTTTCAGAATGAAAAAAAACAAATCAAACCTTTCTACCATAAAAGCAGAGCTCGTTACTCATAATAGATATGCTCCGAGAATTTCTTGAGAAAAGGACCGCATTTCCACAAGAACTAGAGAAAAAGTAGCTTCATCATCTCTGTTCTGATTTCACATTTCTTACCTGTTTCCACTAGAATAAAT
Source organism: Hirundo rustica (assembly GCF_015227805.2). NCBI lineage: Eukaryota > Metazoa > Chordata > Aves > Passeriformes > Hirundinidae > Hirundo > Hirundo rustica. The sequence goes on from NC_053451.1 coordinate 40,687,091, forward strand.
TCAGGGCAGCTTGGTATATACTAACTTTTATCACATATACCACCTTCAATCGCTCTAAGGTATCAGCATGCCATATTTTTCTTAATATTCTATTCCAAGAGAATGTGACATATTGATGTATAAAAACTACTGGCCTGAGTTTTTTAGAATAGTAGTACTGCCCTTTCGACAGTCTTTCAGCTATCCAAGAAAGATTCCCCAAGAATTTCCATCTATAAGGGTTTTTTAAAAGCATTTTGCAGCTTCTTGCAAAATGCTTTAGAAGTTATTTAATATTAAAAATTAATTAGTGGCAGTTACTGCATTGAATAATGAATTTTTGATCCTTTTTTCCCTCCAGCCAGAATTTACCAGGATTTTGTAACAGAGGAATAAATGTGCTCCCCATTGCCTTGGCCACTTTAAATAGGGTGTAACAGATGGATTTTGTCTTGCCCTCCTGAGAGACAGAAAGCCAAGCAACACCCAGCTGACCAGAAGTTTGGGAGTCAGAGGGAGTCAGTCTCCTCTAAACTGACCCATTTCCTATTCACTTATCTTTGTTCACAAGTATTAAAGAGCAATCAAAGCAAAGGCTTTATTTTACAAAGCCTGAGAGTGAACAGTATAGAAAGATTCACCATATGTCCAAAGCACTTGGAAACCAAATCAGAGTTCACTGTCCCAATTGCCATGATTCCAAGATGGAAGTATTTCCTTTTAGACCTGGCCTGCAGGTAATGTAAATACCATTTTCATGCAAATCAATAGAAAGTGAGGAAAGAGAATAAAGCTAGTGTATCTGTGTAATATCAGTAGTTACCTCTGAAGTGAACAACTTTAGGTATAATGATCTGTTTAAAAATCAAACATAAATCATAAATAAGCAAGAGAAAAAATTAAATTTACTTTCAGAATTTCTCGCAGTATACTCAACTACAAAGTGGCAAGACACCTCAATCCAAGCAAAAAAATTACAATGCACATCAAAATAATAACATATAATTTTAAAACCCACTTTTTATCCACAGAAGCCCACTTGCTAGGTTTATGTATAGGAATATTTAACAAACCTCAGAGGTTCAGCAAATATTAGTTACTCTATTTATTCCCATTGCAGTTTAATGTTATTCAGCTGGCAGTTTCTAAGGGAACAGCCTTCAATTTTACAAAGTGTCACCAGCACTAGAATACCTCTCTGTGAGAGATAAGTCTGCAAAAAAGTAACATCAGATCTAAATAAATGAGCATAATGTGTATGTATTTATGTATGTATGTGCTTACACAAGCTCAGAGGTGAGGGGTAAATGGCATTAGATCAAATGAGATTAAACTGCTTAAGTTTCGTTTATTTACCAAATTTTCTCATCTGTTATGAGAAAAGTTATGAGACTCACCTCAAAGAGTTCTCAGACTTTTCTATAAATATCACTTGTGACTGGGATACGCAAAGCAATCACACGAGAGACAAGAGATTTCGCAGGGCAGAGTTGTTCCTCCGAGAGCTCAAGGTTGAGCCAAGGCAGAGAACAAGGCGGAGAGCCTCTGCCTGTTTATTTCTTACTTTTTATACATTTGTGGGTCTGGCTGTGGACTGGTTTCTGGAATTTTCACCTCCCAGCCCAATGGCCAAGCCAGCTGTCAGTTACAATTTTTTTCAGGTTAGAAATATGCAAACAAAGGACAGAGAATGAAAAACAAAGGATTTGTTTATGTTACATGTGTGAGAAAAAGTGAAAACTGCTCCTAATATTGTACAGTAGCTAAAAAGTCTGACTCCATTTTATGAACAATCAAAAGGCTTTAAAAAACTCAGAAAAACCAGGGTGACAATCACTAACTGCAAACAGTTACGTGTTAAGCCATTGCTGGAATACAGGTTCATTTTTGTTAAAGTACTTCAAGTTTTGCAGATCAGGAGGTGTTAATGATGTGGCACACACTCAAAAGGCAGCCCAGGCTAACAGGAAAGCTAAGCTTTTGAAGGATGAACTTGCCAACATCAGCAAGAGAGACTCAAACTTCCTATGTGTCTCGTTGTTAGGCAGAAAAAATGTTATGCCTCAAGTCAGAAAAAAACCCAAACTTTAAAACATGCTCAGACAATGTCTTTTCCTTTCCTTCCCTAGCAGCTCGGAAGTCTTGAAATAAATTAAAGTACTTGAAAACTCTCCTCTGTATTTTTTTACATTTTTTCCTGAGACCTGGCATCCCAACAGGCAGTGATTATTACCCCACAAAGTAGCTACTATAAACACTTGTTCTGATGAGTAAACTAAGTAAAAGCACGATTCCTAAAGCCCAAATCATTCTAGAGGAAAATTTCCCATTTGAAACACTGGCTGCCCGTATCTGCCCGGAAGAACAAGAGCCCCGAAAAACCATGTGGATAAACTAAACCCAGCAGGATAAGTGTTAGGACTGGGCTATTCTGCTGTACACTGGTGACATCTAGTCATTTTATTTCAGGGAAAAGTTGTCAAAAGCAAAGATGAGAGCCATTGCCCTTCTCCCACAGTGTACAGCATATAAAAATGCTGAAGCTGATACAAAGCAGTCTGTACTATTCATTTGTCCTCTAAATCTCTCTGTCCTTTCCTAAGCTCCAGAAAGAGCAATTTTGCAGCAGGCCCAAGACAACCCAGCAGCTAAATGCTGCCAATATACCCAAAGGTAAGCTGTGCTCTTAGAAACATTTCTCACAGCTGAATAGCACATAGCTGCAAGGTTTCTTTTAGACTGTGGGCCAAATCCCAAGATCTTTACTCACAGATTTTCTGCTAAAATCACATTGGAGTTCTGTACAGGTTTCCTGGGGTGAGAGTTTGCATAACAATGGAAGATACATAGATATACAAAAATACTCCATTATTATTTGTCTTTCAGGAAAAATGTAAGGATGGAAGTTTGGGGATCCAAAATGCACTTGTAAAAAGTACTTTCCTAAAACAATCTCTAGTCAGAACCAATCTTATGCTACTCATTTGGGACTGTAAGTTGGTTTTTTTTAATAAAAATAAATTGTTGGGTTTAAAATCTTTTTCACATACTTCAATGCAATTAGTAATTGCTCTTCTTCACTCTCAGAGGACATAAAAGACTAAATTAAAAAAAAAAAAATGCACATCTGTTAGAGCAGAGTGCTATGGCATTGACAGAAGTGAAAGTGTTTGCAGCATCCTGGCACCATGCTTTGCTTGCACTGTGCAGAATACTCCATCAATTTTAGAAAATTCTTTCAATTTCACTGAGAGGAATGCCATAGTTAGTCTCCAGCTGATGTATTGGAAATAGGCTTTCTTTAATTTTATAAATCCTGCCAGGAATTTTAAGACCTCTGCCTCCATACATAAGACATCAAGAGGAGCACTATGCAGGTATCTTCATATTTATAGTTTATTTTGAGATATTTCCATGCAGTAGGTTGGAGTGAGGAAAGCAATAAAAAGAAACTAAAAAAACTCTCTAAAAGTCACGAAAAGCAAAATGTGAGAAATAATCTATGCGTGCATAAATAGATCAAGGTTAAGGATGGGAGAAAAAATAATTTCATGAAGTCTGGTATGTATAAACCATACCAGCCTGAAGCAATTTGCCTAACACTGCAGCAAAACTTACACTGTTTTTTACAATACCACTGCATTACTCATTAAATGGCAGCATTAAATTAACAACCTGAAGCATCAGGGGGCCTTTTGAATGCACATGGAATTACTGAGTTAACGGCAGCAGAATAAAAGACTTTAATTCTCTACCTTTAAATTGAGCTACCGCCTTGCCTTTTGTGAGTGTGATTTATTGAAGGTGCATCAGTGCACAGAAGCTTTGCTTGTATTGCCTTCCATGCTTCATTAGGAAATCCTCTATAGGCAAGACAGGTTTTATTATCACTGACAAGGAACGTGATAGCACAAAGATTGCCAGATAAATTCCAGAGGCACAGAAGATGCTTTATACCTGAAATGCACCATCAAGAGAGTGGGGAGGGGTTGTTCATCAGGCACCTGCCCCACCACATCACAGATGTTTTCTCTAAGTCAAGGCTGTCCATGGCCTTCTCACGGAGTAGTGGAAAAGAGCGGCACTTTATTATTCTCTATCAGTCACCTCTGTTGCTGAGACTTCTAGGAACACAGTGAGAGGGCCACAGCTCCAATGACAGGATCTGGTTTCATACCCTGCAAAAGACCACGATGAGAGAAAGACATTAACACAAGTGTGGTGGTGTGTTTTTCTTTATCTATATTTTTGTAAGACCATTTGAATGGTTTGTTCCTGTTTTTCCCCTCAAGTGGATGGTTTTACCCAAACTTGTCTGTCACTCCCTAAACTGCTTATCACCCCACCTACCTGAATGTCAATCCTCCCTGATCCCTGCCCGTTGCTCTAGAAACCTCCCTGTCATTCCTCATTGACCCAGCCTCCTTGCCTAAACTCCTCCCTGAGAATGTCAATCCACAACCAACCCCATATTCAGTTCTAGAAATTTCTATGTTCTTTGATGTTCTAATGGTTGTTCTAGAACATATCCTCCCCTTGTTGTCCCCCATTGGTTGTTACATTGCAAGCCCCTCCTTAAACTCCTCCCTGATATTTCCCTGACTGGTTAATGGATTGTACCACCCCTCATTCCTCCCGTTTATAAATCAGTGCCAGAGCCTGTTTGATGTCTCTTGTCCCTGACCTTCTCTAGGTAATAAACTACCTGGAGAACCACACATAGGATCCCTCCCTGTTCTTTGTCCCGATCTTTGGCGCTCCACCAGCATAAAGCCGTAGAGAGCAGCAAGAGCCCTGCTCTTCACCGCCACTCGGGGCATTTGTGGTCTGGGGGCGGCCACTCTTGGCGCAGGCCAGAGTGAGGGGCTAGCTGGGGATTACTCACATCACACAAGGACAGTCACAAAGACTTGAGCACAATGAAAAATGGCTGTTGTGCCAATGGAACTGGTTTGTGATGGGATAGTTAATTTTCTGCATTGTACCTGGTATGAGGCTACATGTTCGATTTGTGCTGAACACAGTGTTGATCACACAGGAATGATTTTTTCACCTCTGAGCAGTGCTTACACAGAGTCAAGGCCTTTCCTGTTCCTTGTCCCACCCCCCAGTGAAGAGGCTGAAGGGACACAGCTGGGCTGGCTGTCCCCAGCTATGACACTGTGCTCGGCATTTAATGCTGGAGGAAGGAGAAGGAAAGTGACCTGGTTTAGGGCAAATTTGGGAGGAAACCTCCAAGTGGGGTTCCTCTGAAAAGCAAACCCAGATGGCATCTCCCCCAGTCAGTCCAGGAAAAATCTCCTTAGAGAGAAAGCGGAAAAAACTATTTATTTAACAAAAGAAAAGCCAACAAGTATAAAAATCTAATAATATGAAGCAATAAAACCTCTTGTCGTTCCAAAGAGAGATGGTATAATTGAGAAAGTTCTTGCTGTGGGTTACCTCACCTTGCTCAGTCTCTTATCAGTCCCTCCAGCACTGAAAAATGCCGAAGTCCAGGCCCCGGTGAGCAGGTGTGAGCTTCTCTGGGTTTTCAGGCAGAACAGGTTCAAACAGTCCCAGGAAAAAAAGAAAAAAACAATCTAGGGAACTTCTTTGCCTCAGCTAGCTAAAACTAACTAAAAGCAAAGGAGATCTCTGTCCTGCAGTCTGTCTGCAGCAGACACAGCCCAGGAGAAGGAATGTAGAGGAATGAATGCAGTTTCTGCAAACAAACTGCACACTTCTTCTTTCTCCCTCCTCACTCTCAGAGCCAGTCTTAAAGGTACAGAATACAATATCCAACATAAAGAGAACAGACAATTGGGGATACAAGCATCATAAAGTCACCCTAGTACAGAAGGAAGCAGGGGACATTCAGAGTGATGGCATTTCTCTGCTAAAGCCACCGTGATGCATGATGGAGCCCTGATGTCCTGGAGATGGCTGAACACCTGCCTGCCCATGGGAAGTGGTGAATTGATTCCCTGTTTTCCTTTTGTTGGCATGTACATCTTCTTATGTACCTATTAAACTGCCTTTATCTCAATCTACATGTTTTTCTTTTGTTCTTCTAATTCTCTCCCACATCCCTCTGGGGGACAGGGAGAAAAAGATGGATGGGGCCGAGCTGCCAAGTGGGATTAAACCACAACACCTACAAAAACTTCACAGATTGAGCAAAATAAACACACAAAACAAAGAACAAAGACATTTAATTAAAATATATATTTTTTTTAATTGCAAGATTTTGAAATCACTTTTAAAAATAATATCTATGGAGTTAGGAAAAACTGAAATTAAATTATTTTTCACCAAAAGCAAAACACTTCAATCTCATCAGGAAGGTAAAAAATTATTTCTGCACAGGACCACAGTGTGTCTCTTTTTTTTTTTTTTTTTTTTTTTTTTTTAAATTCAGCTAAAAATATAAAAACCAGTTATTGGCACAGGATTCTCTTTTCTTTCCAATCTTAAACATTTATAGTCTTACTAAATATTGTTAAACATCTCCAGAATATCATGCCAGAGGCTTTAATTTTAGCACAGTTGAAATCACATAGCAAGAGTCACCTTTGAGGTATGACAGTTTTAGTGAATTCTATAAATCCTGTTAGTGACACTGCATACTCTAAACTGCCCCTTGTTGACGCAGTTATTTATACCTACAAAAATACAATTCTTCTTTTAGTGTAGTTTCCTTAGAATTTAGATATATTGTTTCTACACACGGATTATAGATATACCTAAATAACAATTGGAAAATATGAAAGTATAAAAGACAAATAAATATCAACAAAGAGGTAATAAATATTTAATTATTGGTAATTTAAAATGTTAAAAACACATTGAAATGTTCCTATTATGGGGACATTATTACACTTATCTTTACATGTGAATAATTCTAGGAAAATGTTTATTCAAGAGCTAGAGGCAAAATTCATCCTTGTATTTGAGCATTTGCAGCACCACCCTTCATCACAGAAAATATGTTTTCCTAAAAAATGGTTGCAGCAAAATAGTCCCTAAAGCTGAGGTTAGAAAGGCTGCCAAGCAATATGGACCAGGTAGTAATCTTTTGCCTAGAGAATTAATTTAAATTTTATACGAAGTTAAATTGAGATTCCATCTGGAAGAGAATCATATATAATGGTAAATAACTTTGTTTCCTGGTTTTTTGTCTGTGGCTAACTGTAATTAAATACTTGCCTGTGAGTCACCATGAATCAAGTAAAACTCAGTGGTAGTATTGTAACTGAGATTTTTACTCTGCTTTGTCTGATTCCACTTTTAAATTACATTTACATAATTTACATTGTCATTCTTATAAGTTCTATTACTGCCAACTTTTGCTCAGTGGACACCCCAACTGTGTGTCCCTGTAGGGAGGTCAGTGAAGGAAGCTGAGGATGTAGAATAAAAATTAAAGGGCAGAATTAGACAATGCCATTATGCCTGTTTCACAACATTAAGACCTGGCTTGGGAAATAAATTGTTCTTGTCCCCAGTGATAAACTATGGTCTAGTTGTGTTCAACTTTTTATACACACAGTAAATTGTTTTGGTGTCAGATATTAGCTAGGTCTGCTGTCCAAGAAGAAAATATTCTTAAATCACTCATACAAGAAAAATGTGTCCCCTGCACAGGGACAAAATAAAGTTCCTAGTTTGTTCCTTGTAAAGAGGGAACAAACTAGGAAAAAAACACCCATCCTTACAAATACAAAAAAAACCTTTCTCACAAAAGCCGGAACTATACTGATTATGTCAAATATGGTCATAGTAGTACACAATGCACTTGCATTTTACAATGCCGATGTTTCTCATGTCAATGAGATGTAGTTCCCAGAGAGTAATTCTGTGAAAAGACAAGCTGGCAGCATTTACATGCAGTAGGTGTTGTATACATATATGTACTGTAAAACTAAATATATTGGTATTCTGGATCCATTTAAATTTCTCAGATTAATATGTTTTTGCCAATCCAGAGCTTTCAAGGCAGAACTGAGTAAAAATGTAAAATATTGAAAAAATATGAAAATATAATTACAACAATTCATGATACGGAAAAAGCCTTTGAGAGCCAGTTTTTTCGGGTATATTTGGGTTACTGAGATTCCCTCATCTTACCCATACAAATAAAAATGGTGAACCCAGAAATTCTTTGAGCTAATTCTTTGTCACTTAAAAATTATGAACCGAGCAAATGAGTGACATTAAAGTAGAACTAAAATTGAAGCTTTGTAACATTTCAGAAGTAAAACTAAAAAGTGCGCATTTCCTTACTATTGAAAACAATCTGTGCTAAGCTCTCTGATATGACTGACACCTTGCCCCATTTTTATTGCTGTTCTTTGAGTGGCAGACCTTTATTCACTAATAAAAAGACTAAAAACAGCAATTTGAATTCTTCAGGAAGATGAATAAGCAGCATAAGAATACAGAAAAATGGTGAAATATTTTCTTTTCAAGGCTGCAGGGGCAATAGTTGATCCATGCTTTATAAGTACTAGCTGCTGCTTTGAAGATGTGTTTAAGTCTACACATAAGGGAAAACAAGGAAAAGTTGTATATGCCGTATATTATTCAACATTATGTGTATATATACATATATTGTACATATATTGTATTATTTAATAATATACAACACATAACTTGAGTCACCTTTCAGTTACTCTTTCTAAAACTGTGAAAACAGTTGTAAAATTCAGATGATTTTCTGTTTTTTCTGATAATCCTCCACTGTAGTTTACTGTTTTATATCCCAGTATTTTCCAGCTTGTTTTCATAGAAAACAACATGAAGCCAAATGCTGTCAGTGTAAAGAATATTAAACATTCAGCTTCATTATCATGGTTTGTGAAGATACATTTCCAAACCCCATACAACAGCTCTGTGGAAATAATGCCTTATTAGATGTAGCAAATGCCACAGGGACTAGATGTGATGATTATAAAAACATTGAGAAAGAGAAAAGAAACTAAGACTCTTTGGGGAGTGGAAAAAGATACAAGAACTAAACCAGTAAATCCTAAATTAAAATCAAGGGGGCATGCAGAAGCATCCAAGGGGAAGAGCTAGCACACAGGCGAGTAAAATGAAAGACACTGACTTAGCAGGTTTTGGAAGAAAGTATTAAAAACAAACAAACAAAAAAAAACCCCCAGCAGACACAGCCTTATGTGTCTGCAACACCAAAGAGTTGACAGAGATCAGCTAGACAAAGATAAATATGTGACAGTGAAAAGAAATTCATACTCACAAACATACACAGAGACAAAAAGAGCAGAAAGTTATTAGTTAAAGCCAGGATGTCCTTATGACACTGATGTTTGCAAAGTGATTCTTTGCAGTGTGAATCCTTTGAAAGTGTGATCCCCATGGGATACCACCACCTTACAGATAAGGTGGTTTTTATTCTAATATTTGAACCTGTCATTTTAAACTGAAGGCCTACGTTAAGTCCTAATAAGTAGTTATCACATGAATGCTTGTGCTACTTATGGATATAATAATTGAATTTTTAACCTTAGTTCTACATCGCAAATGTACGTTGATCACAGTTGTTGTTCAGATAACAAAGGTTATAATAAATAGCAACATTTTTTCATAAGATTTTTTTAGCACTGCATTTATACAATCATTATCCATTCTCCAACACAAAACACTACATACAGAGTAAAAATTTCAAAGTAAAGGGCAAGGATAGGAGAGTTGGAAATCAGAACAAACGTGTCATCCTTTTAACAGAGTACCAAATGTAACTATGCTTAGAGCAGAAATTAAGAATTACCACTCAACCATGCTGTACCCAAAAATTAATGTAAATCTCAGGCCCAGAATAAGCAAACATGATGAAAAATTTAAGAGACATTTAGATTTATATAGCGTGTTGTACTGCACAGAATTGTAAGTAAATGATCTCCTTCCTGTCTTTATCTCCAGGAGGGACAAAATATAGACTTGAGCAGCGACTAAATGATTTTGCACTCATGATATTATGTATAATTGTAGCATATTTTCATAGCTCCTGATGAAGTCTGTAAAGTTTAGATCCGTCACATTTATGCTCAAATCCCCAGCTATGGAGCATAGGACTTCAATCTGTTCTTTGCTCAGGAAACCTTTAGTAACTGTTACAGATAAGACAACCACACATCCAGGTTTTTTTCTAATTTTTTTCTGACACATGGAGAAGATGAGTAAACCTTTTATGGGGTCATCTGTTAAAGGTAATCCCATCATGTGCTGTCTGCCCTCACACTCAAATTGTCAGAAGAGTCTACCAGGGATTTCATTCTTTCTCTGTCTCTCTAGTACAATTTGGATCAAAGAAAACAACTTCTTCTTTAGTTTTAACATCACAGAGAGGCCTGATTTTTGGTAATATCATCAGGGCAAACATAAGAGCAGCAACCACAAAACTACACTGCAATTGAGATGCTAAGCAACACAGTTCCAGAGAAAATTTTTCAAAAATCATCTTAATGAGGACTCAGCAGGACAATTCTTCTGGCGAATGGATAATGCATCCTGAGTGAGTGTTACAGGCAAGGTGGACTTCACTGGAGAATAACCCAAACCCAGCTAAACCCACTGTGTTACTGTTTCTTTCAGATTTGAGTTTCTAATTGTATTGATCTGCATTCTATTCTGCAAAGTGGTGTATGCTCAACATCTTAGAACAATATAAACAGTTACCAGACACAAGTAATTTCATAATAATGAAAAAAAAAAAAAATCATAAAGAGAGAGGGGGAGCACGTGCATGTGTGGAAACAAGTAGAAGACATAAATGTTGGAGAAAACAATGTGAGGACAAAAAGAGGTAATGGAGCTACAAGGAAATTACATTGGCTGTATTAGAATATTACCATGGCATCAGATAAGCTGGAAACAAGAGATATTAACCACTGAGCGAGAATTACTCTCATAAGATCTGTTGCTTAGTATTATGCACAAGCCCTGCCAGAGAGCTTGTGCATAAATGAAAGGGCCTTCTGTAACCATAGGTCATATGGTTCTCTGTGGCAAAACCATGCACAAAAGGAGTCCATGTCTAATAGCTGTATCTACTCAACAGCTTCACTTTCAGCAGCTTGCTACTGTCACCAGAATTTCAGAGGTTGCAGTCTATTTTATTTATTAGTTTCAGAATTAAATGCACCCATCTGGCAGGTTGGAAATCCCACAATAACATGACATTGACGGTTATGTCAAATAGACATTCCCGGATTGATTTGAATCACTAGTGATGGTAAATGCAGTACCTCTACTTCATTCATCTGAAAACCATTTCTCTCCCTGTTTTTTCTCATGCATGAACATATAGGCACTGCAGCATCTAAGAAATAAATCAATAAGTAAATCCACTAGCAAGTATAGTGATATCACCCCAGCATAATTTTATTGTTTTCATTTAGATATATACAAGGCCCTCAATTCCTCCCACTCTTAACAGTGGAGGATTCATCCCCCATTTAACCTTTGTGCACTTGCAAAATGAGTCAAGGTGTCTCCTCCTCATTCATTGCTATCATTAGAAAATTTAATGAAACTGTATCCTTTTGCAACTTGTAAATGGTCATTTGACAACACTTTACATCAAGAGAGCAATTTCCTACTTATCACTTATAACCAGGCCAATCACTTTCACAAACTGAACAGTAAATCTATAAAATACACTTCTATGCTTCACAGTGTTTGCACTAAGTAACTAGCAGTTAAAATTATAGACAGAGAAATAAATTTGCGCAAGTCAGATTGCAGAAAATGGCAAATAACCATTAAAGACATTAACCATCATAAAACAATTCCACAAAATAAAATGTCAAGGGTTTAATGGGGGTTAAAAATTGGAAGCTTTACCATAAAAATATTTATGACTCGACTTTCATTTTCTTTATCTTAATTTCTCTTCTGATTAAATTTTGCAGAAGTAAGTAAATTCTGTGTACTGGGTTTGTGTGTCAAGGTATTGGTAGGGAGGGTGTTCTCTGTGAGAAGACATTGGGATCTGCCTCCATGTCAGGAACAGGCTGCACACATGTGCGTGCCCCATCCCTGGAAGTGTTCAGCCTGAACCAGAGGGGAGCATCCCTGCCCATTGCAAGCGGGTGGGAACTACATGATCTCCAAGGCCCCTTCCAACCCAAGACTTTCTATGATTCTGCGATGCTGTGGCTGACAGAGCCAGTTCCAGCCTGCTCCAAGATGGACCTACCACTGCCCAAAGCTGAGCCCATCAGCAGCAGTGGCCGTTCCTCTGTTACAACACATTTAAGAAAGGGGAAATCTCCTGAGTAGCAGCTAGGAGATAAGAGGGAAAATATGTATAGGCCCTGTAGTGTCAGGGAAGAATGAGGCGAGGAGGCAGTCCAGCTGCTGGAGCAGAGTTTCCCCTCCATCAGGAGAAGACCACAACATGGAGGTCCACACTGGAGCAGATATCCATGCTGCAGACCATGGAGGATCCCATCCTAGAGCAGGTGGATGTACCATGAAGCATTTTCACCCTGTCTAGATCCCAGGCAGGAGTGGGTTTTCTGTCAGAAGTGTGGCCCAGGGAGAGGAACCCTCACAGGAACAATCCACCATTGAAGGGCTGTACCCCATAGAAAGAACCCACTGCTGAAGAATTTTTTTGAAGAACTGCAGCCCATGAGAAGGACCTATGTTTAAGAAGTTCATGAAAGACTTTTTACTGTGGGAGACAACCCACACTGGTGGAGAGCAGGAGGAAAAAGGAGCAGAAAAACAGACCCCAAACCACATTCCCCATCCCCCTGAGGCACAGAGGGAGGAGGCAGGAGAGTTGGAGGTGAAGCTGAACCTGCAAAGATGTAGAGGGATGGTGGGAAGATGTTATTACTTTTGTTGTATTTCTCAATATCCTACTCTGTTAATGGCAATAAGTGATATTAATTCCAAAAAAATCCTCTGTTTTGCCCCTAACTGTAACTGGTAAGCGGTTTCCTTGTTCTTTCTTCAACTCCTGTGCTTTTCCATCACATGTTTTTTCCTTATGCTATTGAGGAGAGGGAATAGACAAACTTGGTGGACATCTAGCAGCCTGACAAATACCAGCACAAAATCAGGTAAGTTTAAAAAAAAAAAAAAAAAAATTTTGAGATATATACATCTCACCTTTTTACACAGACACTCTATGATTTGAACACCAGCACTTTACAAGCTCTGAAACTCTGCTAACAAGGCATACACTCCAAAACACTTCAGTATTTCTGAGGCTGAATGTTTTTACTCATTTTTCTTACACATGCTTGATCAGGACACAGAAAAAAAACCCCTTAATCTAAACAATCTGTAGAGGATCCTGTACTGATGATATTCCAAAGTTAAAAATATATTGCTAAACATGTAAAGTAGATGCTATCTGCATTATTGGAGTGATTCAGCTGTGTAGACTTATTACATCCCAGTCAGAAGTGCAAGGGGGAGCAGAGTTCTGTGGCTTCAGGACCAGAATACTGCCAGGGTAGGAAGGATTTTATATTTTTTCCACTAAATATAGTGGAAATTCACTGATGAAGATCAGAATTTTCATAATTTTCCCTCAGAGACTACTAATGCTGTGGCTTTAATGTGTTGCTTCTGAAAGGAAAGAACTTGCACCACAATTTTGCTATGCTGTGACTGCAACAACCACTGAGCACGGAGTCCTACAGAGGATGTGAGTGACTGAAGACAGCACTGCAGCAGGTGCTTAAAACCAGAATACAGAAGTAGTTGTCACACACTTGTCCCCAGCTTTCCTTTTATTGTTTGGTTAGATTAATTTCCATCTCACCTATTGCAATGATTTAAAGTAGCTCCCTTAATCTTCTCCACACCTGACTAAACCTGTTTTCTATAGAAAGTCCATTTACACCTTATGAATAAGTGCTATCTGCTTACAGTTACATACCTCTAAACAGAGAACTGAAAAGCTGAAGTCCTTTGAATTTTCAAAGTCCTTTCAAATTTAAATCTAAGGAAGGATTGTCAGTGAAGCTGATGCCCTAATTACAATCACATTTTGTAGCACTGTAGCTTTGCTATTACTTTGCTTCCATTTGTGAGGTTCCACTTACGTCTGGTCAACATAAAATATTTTACTGATCGACCCTTCTTCTCTTTACCCTCATGTTGATACATGTGTCTTATTTTTTCCATGTTTGATTAAGGAAAAAAAAAAAATTCTAATTCATTTTAAAGTAGTTCTAACAAGAGTTATATTTCATGGCCTGGAACAGCTGATGGGCATTCAAAAAATTGAATTAAATATGCCATATTCATAGTATACCACACTCACATTATATGAAGTTTTCTCAGGGCTACTTTGAGACAAGAAAGAAGGCTTTTTTGAGTAAACCCAGAAATCCAGTGAGATAACCACTTCACACCTGCTGTGTGTCTCTGAACATGTTTTGAGAATTTTCCACAAATCTAAACTCAGCCTTGATGAAAATGCCTAAAGCTCTGCCTCCTTCAGTCTGTTAACACTAAGGTGAATTGTTCAGTGTTTTGAAAACTAAACAAACAAAAATCAGCTTCTTCATCTTTAAAATAATACTGTGGTTTTTAGACAGCAACCGGCATGAAGGTGCAGTAAACCTCTGGTGCCTCAGGGGCTGAAAGAGATTGCATTGCAGGGAAGCATGCTGTTTCTTCAAACTTGTCTGCAAAAGAGGAAAAAGTGATCTCTGGTATTCTCTACAGGCACTAGTGCCTCGAAGCTCTTCTGCCTCCTGAGGAACAGTCTCATAGACATAAAAGGAACAGCCTCTCCACCCCACTGAACAAAGTGTGGAGACTGTAACAGGTTTTTTCCCAGGAGATCCTGTTCCATATTCTGCACTTCTCAAAATATGTGAGTGCAAATAAAACCTTTCATGTGTCACGTCCGGATATATATCCAGGCAGGCATCTCAGTCTCAGTGATATATATTGATATGTATTTGCATCAACTCTAAAACAACTTCTGCAGAAGAAAAATTACTGCCAGAAAAGCACCACCTTCCAGAAGAAGCTATTTTCTAAAAGTCACAAACACAGGGGAAACCAGCCCACAGATTTCCAAATAAAATGCACTACGCAGCTCTCATAGCTCCGACATCCTCCCAGATACACAGACTCTTGTCTCAAAGAAACAACATGACCTTTTGGGCTTTACCAAACTGCCTCATTTTGCAAAAGTCAAAGCTCAAGAGGAAAATGTTGCTTCTTTTCCTGTTGTGTAAGTATATAATGAAATGATGAGGCAAGATTGTTGTTTTCTGCATAGAGATAGTTGGTTTGTGTTAAGGTCTAGGGAGTGTGACATTTTTCTCTGGTGCTGTGAAAGGCACAGATGCTCACAAAGGAGCGTGCACACTGGCAGGCCCTGCATTTTTTATTGTGGTCGATGGAGAAATGTGAGTATAGAAGGAATAATGAAGTATGCCTTAGAGCTATTCACACTCTCTCTTGTTTCTTCTGCTGATAAAATTGAAAATGAGAAAGTAATATTTTCTCTTTCTGACCCTGATAAAATCTTTGTATTCCAGAGAACAACCTTTAGCCTGAACACATCCCTCAGAGGCTTTTTCAAATGAAAAGAAAGTACACGATACAAAAATGTGGTCAGGATTCACGTAAGTTTAACGTTTGCAAACAAGCTAGGTTTACTAGGATTCTGGCTACTAGGTCAGTTCACTGCATTCCTGAGGAGTCTAAGAATTTATATATAAACTGCACTGAGTCATCTGCCACATGATAGAAAGTATTCCAAAATATCATCCCATATTAGTGTGGTGTTTTCTGAAAAAAAATCTATTAAAATAGAAATTCCACAGCATAAGGTTGCTGCAATTAAAATTGATAATTTGTTATTTAGGGAACAAATTCCTTATCAATTCTAAGTTAAACTTGTGAGTTTCAATAGTGTGTATTGAATCAAAGCTTTAACACATATTGAATGCACCATTAAATTAATTTATACTCACATGCCCTGAAATAAAATATATATTTCCATGAGAAAAATAAATATAGACCTCAAACTTCAACAATCCAACAATATCAACAAACTTTTTTTCCACCATAAGAAATGTGAAGTTTTTCAGGAAAGCTCTACAGAGAATGAATGACAAAATATTATTTTTTAACTTTCTCTTTACCTATAAGAATTTAAAAAAAAGTTTAAGTCACATAAATGCAAGAATGTGACTTAACAGTTCCTATTCTTGGATCTTTAAATATAAATATCTCCAAAGTATCAATAATTAGGCAACACACTTGGAGATGTTCAAGTTATAAATACTTAGTTAAACAAAGACTTACTAAATATGCACAGGGTACTAGGCTTCCTCTTTTAATTTTTGATTGAAAGTTAACCACAGCAAATGAGAATTAGGCGCTTGGAAAATCACAGGCATGGAGACTATGAATAAGGATACTTCCAAATTAACTTTGTCTTAAAATGTCTTGGCATACAAAGATTCACTTTGCTGCTGAATGACAAGTCTTTTTATTATTAACTTGTAGGTCATACATGTGAAATATGTGATAACACTTCCTTTACATTAAAAAATGATGGCATGGTGTGAGAAATGATGTTGTGAAAAAGAAATGAAAAATGGATAGCTTTCAGGCAGCAGGATGACATCATGTCTGCCACAGTGTATTACTACAGATGACATGCTTAAGTGGATCAGTGGCTCCTCAAGTCTGTTCTCAAAGTTAACTTTGTGTTTTAAACAGGTGTTCATTTTTCTAATCCAGGGCCTTGTCAAAGAAACTGAGGATGGGTTGATGCAAATGGGTTGATGCTATGAAATAGCAAATACGTCAATTTTCACAGATTTTGGAAATATATGAGAGAAAATCAGTAGAGTATGTCAATCAGCAGGTCATCCCAACAGCTGCTGTGCCAAAATTGCAAAGCCAGCAAGTTTCACAGTTTGGCCACATTTGATAATTTAGAGATGTATTTCTCTGTATAGCAAGAAGGCTTTTGGTAACTAATCTTGTCAATGTAGTTGATAATCTTTCTGAATAATCTCCTTGTATTAAGTAAATTGGCCTGATTAATTAAGTACGACACTGGTTGTCTCTCTGTGACTGTCGCTTCAAGCAAGGACAACAAAGCAAGCATATTATAACTGCTTGATGCAGACTTGTCTATGAGCCTACATCTGCCAGGCCATGCATTTTAGATTTTATTACTTGAAAATTATGGATCAATCATACTGTAAAAATAGTTAGTGTATCCAGAATGTACTTGGAGAGATATTGAAGGATAATTTGTCTGTGGTTGATTTTGGAGGCACTGGCTGTAGAAAATGAAATAATTTGTCTTAATTTCATTGCCCAGAAGTAAGAGGCTTTAGTACCACATTGTTTGCAGTGTTTTTAAAGTTAATTGGAAGTACAGTCATATTACCACACAAAATCAAATATATCTCTTTTTTTTTTTTTTTTTTTCAGTGCAAGTAGTAGTTTAACAATGAATGACTAATTGTCAGATTAGGGTTGTTCACCCATAGTGCTTAATTTATCTTAGGTACTCCTTAAGAAAATGGTCATTAATGGTTTGTGATCATTGATCATGTGACTTTCACTCTTTCACAAAGCCAAACTGATGCTGATTTTTCTCCTGACACTTGAGGCAAATTTCTCATGATCTGGCTCATAAAATCTAGCAGACTTCAGGTGAAGCTAGTTAGTGTTCAGATACTAAGAAAATGAATTGAAAAAGCTGAATCCATTCAATTTTATGCCCTGCTCTGTAGATAGTCCCTCTGGCAGAAGAGCAAGGTGGACTACTGTGGTGACAGCATCTTAAATCACCACATGTTCAAAATCAGAGATCGCATTACTGCCTTGAAAAAAATTGTTCATACAAACAAGATCTGAGAGTTTATAGAGAATTAGTGTTATGTCTTAAAAATACTATAATTCAGTTTTTATAGGAAGGCAGTCATTCTTTCTTTCATAGCTGTGTTTTTGTATCCACTAGATGATCAAGAAACTATTGTTTTCTCTTTTCTACAGGTATATCACAGTATCCAAAAGTAACAGCTTAATTTGGGAACTGTAGACTTTTTGGCAGACCTCCTTTCCCCTGGAGAGCAGAGAATGGCATGGGTTGGGGTGAAAGGATTAGACTCAACAACACTCTGTACCTCTGAAGAGGTCTGGCCAACCCTTCGCCTGTTGCAGAATGCCAGAAATCTCTGAATTGCAGTGAAAAATGAGATCCAAAGGAAATTCTGGTGGATAATTCCTACCTACAAAACAGACTGAAAAGCAGAGAGGAGATGTTGTTGACCAAAGAGGTAAAGACAGAAGGCTGTTTTAAGGACTGTGTGAGTAGAAGCACTTTAATTGTGCTGGCTCAATGGCAACAGTGTGGGAACATATGGGAACATAAGAGCTGTAAACACAGAAGTGTGAAACCTTGATGATTTCAGGGACAGACCTTTCATATTGTATTGAAAGGAAAATCTACCCATGCCTTCTTACTTGTTGGACTGCATAACACTCAAGATACAAGCTCAAACACTGAGGAGAAAGAGGAAGCCTGTTGTCAGTTACTGCAGTGCAAAAGGGATCATACAGAGAGTAAAATAATTACTTGTTCCTGAAAGATCAGCTATATGTAAGAAGAAAGAATAAGAATTTCACTAAGAACCAAGTGGTGATGAGGCTATGAACTGGTTTTCACATCAACCAAGGCAGTTACCAGAGAGTAGTTTAATGAAATAACACTGTCATTTGGCTTGAACAACTGTAGCAAATATTTTCTTTAATAAAAAACACTGAAATATACTTTACACCAGAAAGCCACGCAGATTATTATGGTCCCACTTAAATGATTGGAATAATTCTATGCATCATCAGAACTATGTTTTGTATCTATCGCACTTTGGGTCACTTCATTGTGCACAGTCCTTCAATGAGCTTTAATGGACATAAACTGATAGATAACCAAAAACTACAAAATCCAAAAAAATTGCTTTTAGAATGATGGGCAGGTGTGCTTCAGAGCAGTAAAGTTGTTCAGGCCTTTTCTAGTGTTATTCCATTTTTTCACTCAAGAGGCTGTTCTAGAAAAGTCAACCATGACCAAGTAGGTGAGATAACCAGGACCAGGCCAGTAACTAGCACCAGGGCAATGGGATAGATATGATCTGTAGGATATGGCTCTCAGTTTACCTGTTTTTATGTATCTGTTCTGTATGATTCAAAACAGTTTACAAATATTGCTGAAAATGAACTTCATGTTTATATTGTAAGTATTACTATTACTGCTATTATCACTATCATTACTATATCTTTTTTCAGCTAATCAAAGTGAAGCACCAAGATGTAAAGCTAATAATTTTAATGTGACACACACACACATTCAGGAATCATTTAAGTAGTCTTTTAATTTATATTATCAAACTGTCACTGAGGTTGGGAGCAACAAACACATCTCAAGGTTAGCCTTTTATTTAGCTAACCACACACAATGATTTGGACCAAAAGCTAATTAGCTGAGGTCACTGGGAAATTCACAGTACGGCAAAAAGTAAACCCATGTTTTCAAGTGCTGCTCTCTAAATACAGGATCTAGTCTGCTGCAGCCCACAAGGTAAATATCTAGGTCCAACAAATGAAGTTAGTGCATAGCCAGCTTTCCATCCACACAGAGAAATATATGCAGATGCATTGGCAGTGTAGACACTTGACTTTTTCTGCTTCTTTGTAATTAACACAGAAGCAGCGGACACAATAGATTGTTTCCTTTATTTATAACCCTCAAGAACAGCCAAAATCCCAAACTCTCATGCTCATGCCCTATCAATCTTGTTGAAACGTACAGAGTGTATGCAGGCTACAAGAAAGCAATGTGGCAGTGTATTGACTAATTTGAGATTTTGTGTCTCAAGAGACTTACACCAATCTTTTAGAAACTAAAGATGGAAGAATAATAGGAATGAGAAGACATGTTGAACAACCTCCTGCCAGTTCACTGATTAGAAGGAGATAATTAAAATGCTTTTTGCCACAGATTCGGCCTTGTAGGAATGAGCAGACCAAGTGGCAAATTGATCTCAAATCAATGAAGGAAAACGACATTGTGAAGGATAGGGAAACAACTTGAAATTAACTTCCTGTGATACACATATAGAAATTAGGTAGTATCCATAGTTTAGAGGAGAGACAGGACTGGTCAGAATTGTTGCTCATATTCAACAAATTCTGTGATACAAAAAGTTTCTTCAGTTGGTTTAAACAATCACATTTACAGCATGGTATTGTTTTCATCAGAGACTGTTCTTTTCTGTTAAATTCATTGCCAGATTACACTTGGGGATTTTTTCCTGGCTGTTTTTTTTTGGTTTTTTTTTTTTGCTAGCAACATCTTCCTATCCAGTGTCTCATCTTTGACATAACAATAGGAGTAATCTTCTGTTCTGTCACAATCAATACTTTTCTTTACACTCACAGAATTTTGAACACACTCAAAGCCTAACGCAGTTTCTGTGTCTCCTACACCCAGAATACAACATGAACCTTGCACCAAATGAGTTGTTTCCTTTGGCTTATCCACAAAATCTCACTTGTTAATTGCTATATCATTTTCAAAGATATAATCATAACTTCTGTGTGGAGAGCTATTTCCAATGTTTCAGGTTAAAATCCTTAATCAATATAGAGGTGTTTAGCTATTAGTTAACTCAATGTCCCTGGCTTCTTAACCTCCCCACTGAGACACTGTGCCCTCTTCTTTCTGTATGCTTAAAATTAACATTATACATCTTCCTACACTGTTTTCCTAAGTGCTCAATTCTCATTACTTGGAAAAATAAGCAAGGGCATATCTAAGAGCTAGAAAAATAAAAGGTACTACTTAAACCAAAATAACACAAAAAAGGGTGAAGATTAGCTCAGTTGTTAGACCATGATGCTAAAAACACCAAGGCCATAGGTTCAATCCCTACACAGGCCATTCACTTCAGAGTTGGAAACAATGGTCCTTGTGGATCCCTTCTAACTCAGAATATTCTATGATTATTCTGTAATATTTAATAACACAGAAAGCAACCGAAGAACATTTGTAATTTTCTTTGATACAGAACACTATCTAACAGTATTATTTCTATAAAAAACAGGTCTTAAGCTGCTTTCTGTAGAAAATATATGCAAGTGAAAGTAGCATTTTTCAGATGTAATGATCAAAATTCATGTCACCAAACTCTGTACTTCTATATTGTTTACATTTAAAGCACTGAGAATTTTCTAGACCTCACTTTGTGTCAGTGGAGGAAACAATGGAGAACACTATCATAAAATTGTTTGTGTGAAAGGAATTTGAATGATTATTTAGTTCCAATCCCTGTGTCATGGTCAGGGACACCTTTCACTATAACAGGTTGCTAGAGACTGGCCTTGAATAGTTTCTGGATGGGACATTCACATCTTCTCTGGGCAACCTGCTCCAGTGTCCCACCACTCTTACTGTAAAGAATTTCTTCTAACAATCTAACTTAAACCCACCATCTTTCATTTTAAAGCCTCTCCCCTTGTCCTGTCACTACATCCTCTGCAAAAAGTCCCTCTCTAGCTTTCTTGTATAACTCTTTCAAGTACTGGAAGGCTGTTATCTCCTGCTACAGTAGACAAGTAAAATGATGCAGGTGCTTCATCTCTTTAGAGATGTTTATAACTTTCTTTTCAATATAGGATACTGACAGCTGATTCAGATGCAGATGTCTAGACTTTAGAAGACTAAATGTTTGTGCTCAGCTAACTGGTATGAACTTCCCTGACTTTTCCTTCACAAAATGGTATCTTAGTTTCAGACTTCACTAAACATTTGTCAAAATTACAATTCAAGGGAATGTTAATACATTTTGCTCAGCAAGGAACCAAACAAACCATTTGTGATTAAATAACAAAAGAAGAAGTTAAAGGTGAAAAGGAGGTGAGGATCTGATGTTTGAATTTTGAATAAAATCAGAGCACCAGTAATGTACAGTGTTGCTTCCTAATGGAAGCTAATTCATGTTAGTAGATCTTTGCCCTCAGTTTGAGAGTTACTGCAGCTGAAATAAATGGGTCATGCTAGTTCTCACTCCCTTAAAATTAGCCTGGTTCCTTGGGTCAGGTGTGAGTGATAAATTCCTAACACTGAACCTGAATGTTCCCAGTTTCAAGAAAATATTTTCACTGTTCATAGGCTTATCAAGAATAGCACACTTTCAGATTCTCAAATAATTTTAAGTGACTTGGGAATATTTATCACAACTCTTCCACTGTATTTGTTATAGAAAATAGACAATGTTACAAAAAGTCTCTGAATGTGACCTAGGGCTATCCAAAGAACATGCCTTTCATCAAGGGGAATTTACTTTTTACATCAAGGGAATGTCTATCTGTTGTGTCTCTTGTATTTTGAAGCTCAGGCTAGCAACATCCATAGAAAGAAAGAAACTTGTTTGTATAAGTTAAGGTTAAATATTTTTTGATCAGCCTTAGCACCAGAAAAGTAGGATAGGTGACAGTAAACATTAAATCATCAGTATGACCAAAATATTGCCTTTTTTTTCTACACAAAGAACTTTCTTTCAAGTGGAGCTACAACAATTTACATTATAAGCAAAATTATTTTGTGTAAATTTGTCATCTCTATTTCTAAAACATCCTTTAAAATTATAATTTCACACTGTTTAGCAATAAAAGTATGATTTGCTAGAATTGTAATTTTTATGTCACAAACAAAAGGCCATTCTTAAAGCATCACCATTCAGTTGTTTAGAAGCTTATACAAAATTAAATTGTTAATGAATTACTAATTAAATTTTGGAATGACCTGAAATTAAAATAATAGAAAAGTTACAGTATTTTAAAATGCCCAAATTAATATTATATATATATATTTAGTAACTTCCACTGTAAAAAAGGAAAAAGCCCTTCAACGGCTGACATTCTAGAGAGATCATCATCCAAAGCAGCTTGTTTCTTCCTTGGAGTATTTCAGTGCCTGAATTCTGTCATCAAACTGTCACTATGATGGTTCAGAGCTGATGTCCAAAGGCAGCTGTGCATCCAGGCACATCCCATTAAAGTCACTAACACACTGTGCATCCTCTGACTCCATGAGTGCACATGCCCATACAATCAGAGCCTACCCATTTATCTGACACACATTATTGCTGCATCTGAGTGTGTACCTGACTTTCATGTATCCATGTTCAATTTATAAGCTTGGACAATGCTGTTACTTTATTTTACAGATGAGGAACAGGCAGACATATACAAAGTAGAGCTCAGTTCAAAGTATCTAACTTAGTCAACTGTACCAATTCCTGAGCAGCTTTCAGAGATACCTTTTTCTTCTGCCTTTGTCTTCATGTTGACATAAAGATGGAGATGCTGTGAGAATAATTACTACAGGATGATTTCAAACAAGAAATGCTCCTGCTATGAATGCTGTTACAGAATTTTTTTGTAAATATCATGCAGGTTATTAAATGGAAAAAATTGCTCCTATGTTTAGGCAATACTGTACAAATATTTTCAGTGAAAGATGGAAGTATAATTCTATGTTTAAAATTATATTGAAGAAGATATTAGATTAGGTATTCAGAATAATATATATGGAATAAAGCTATATCATATTGATCGGTATTTCCCATTTCCAGGTGTCTCATTTACTGTTCAATTTTGCCGTCAGTGTCTCATTTATTTTCTTTTTCTTTTTTTTTTTTTTTCCTCAGATTCCTCTCTCTTTTCTATTATTATTTCTTAGCAACTGCAGTTATATCTTTCCTCACCCACCACATGATATGATCCTAAAACCATTGTAGTTGTATTTCCCACCTAAAAAATCTGGATTATAAGAAAAAATTCTGTGCTTGCAATAAATGAAAAGCAAGTATTGCTGACTTTTAAAATAGTGTCACTAGCACAAAAGATAAGATTACCTAAACTTTGCAGATCCCATTATCTTGCAAGTGTTCAAGGCCAGGTTGATTGGGGTCCTGAGCAAACTGATCTAGTCAGTGGCATCCCTGCCTATGGCAGGAGGGTAGGAACTTGAAGGTTCCTTTTAATCCAAACCATTTTATGATTCTATGACAAAGGCAAGAACCACATACAAATGGCAAAACATCTTTATTTGAATGCCTTTTAGAACCCAAGATCACAGAATATTCTGAGTTGGAAGGGACCCACAAGGATCATTGAGTCCAACTCTTCAGTGCATGGCCCATATGGGAATCAAAACTATGACCTTGGCGTAACTAGCACTATTCTCTATCCAACTGAGATAATCTCTCTTCAATTCATGTAATTTAAAGTCTATTTCATCCTATGAAATATTAGAGATATGCCCGTTACTGGGAACACTAAAATAAGCAAGGACAAAGGCATGGCCAGTTAGTGGGGACACTGATTTAAGGAAGGAGAAATGCGAGTTTCTCTCCTCTGCTCTTACCCATGCTGCTGCCCTTTGTCTACCTTTGTGACCTCCTAGAGATATTCTGAGTGTTGGATGCACAAAAAAACATCACACAGTCTGTCCTACAATTCTCATAAACCCACGGCATTTTTTTTCTTTCATGCTGTCCCAGCCCTTAATAACACAACCCATTTTCCTGTTTGTGCCACATGCCCAAACATTGTTAAGACCCAACAGCTCAGAAGATTGCTTTGTGGCTGTTAACCTCAGCTAGGGCAGTGTTAGTTTGCAAGATTATACAGCAGTCATGTAGGACAGCAATTCAACACCTCATCTGTGTAGACAGTTAATTGCCCCTACACAGAATGTGTGAGAGTGTAGGTACTTAGCCATTATTATCCTACTATACCACCTATTATCAGAAAACTGAGTGTGTAATCAAGAACACAGCATGCAAAACACATATTTATTCTAACAGCAAGTCACAATGCAGGAAGAAAAAAAAAAAAAAAAACACAAAAAACAGCAACAAGAAAAAACAATTCACAAGATGTGTCTAAACGCAGGAGCTTGTCTTTCCAAAAGGAAGCTATTTCTTATTTCTGCTTTAACAGGAAGATATGTTATTCTACAATATGCTAATAGTTACTTAAAATATTGGATTTGTTAGAAAGAGATCATTTGTATGGCTTTCATTCTAACTTAACTACTCTTCCAAATCAAAATTTAAACAGCTTTGCCCCAGTCTACTGAGAATGGCTTCAGTAATAATGCACAGAATTTAAAGGCTTTTTCTGAAAACCAGTAGGAGGCAGCCCAATCTACCTTAAGTGCTTCTCTCTATTCGCCATCTACTTCTAGATCAAGTTCAACATCTGCTTTCATCTGTGGAAAGCCTAGGGCCCAGGTGCAGGCAACGACAGTAGCATTCTTAGGAAATGCTAGGAAAGCAGGCCAACTGCAGCAATTGTGCAGTGGAAACCATGATATACCTGAGCAATTTGATCAGCAAACAGGTCACCAAGCGGAACTTCCTTTACCTCCAAAGGACTAATGAAGGTCCACACAGGACACCTGGAGCATTGCAGGCACGGAAATACCCAGTTGTGAGTTCATCAGAATGTATGACAATTAAAATTAAAGGTAATTTTGGAATTTGAAGGTAGTTAACATACAGGTAAAGTAAGCATTTTCCCAAAGACAAGCAGTAAAGATGCAACAGAAGATAACAATGAAGAGAAAAAATGTAAACAGGTTATATATGTCTTGGATTTGGAGTGTTTTAGTCTGGGCTACTAAGCACATAACCTCCCAATATGACAGCACAAGTACAGCAGTTTTACATCAACTGCTTGCCATTTACATCAAATAAAGGAACACCCATTATGAAGCTGTTCTTGAATTCCATGCTTAAAGTTCAGTGAGCACATTTTAACTTTGGAGCAATCAACATATTATTGAATAGCAGGTAAACTATTCTAGGGCCAACCCTGGAATAAATAACTTGAAGTGCCAATATCCAAATATTTCTGACTTCTTTCAGTGCACCAGTTCAAGGCATCTGTGTTTGGAGGAGAAGCAGAAGAAATATATTCATGCTATTGTCTGAACATAAGGACATCAAATCACCCGAGGTGATAAAACACCAGAAACTTCACACAGATGACAGTAAAGAAATTGTTATGTCTGATGAATTAGCCAGAAGTTCAGTGAGGTGCTTACTGGACACCAAGCTTTTCCCCCCACTCCCTCAGCACTCAGCATATAGCCAGACCAGTCAATAAACTGTTATATGGTATATTTCCAACACAGAGACCCAGGTGTGGTCATTTCTTATCTAGCTGTTATCTAACAGAAACTTCCTTAGACTAACTTTGTCTATACCAGAGTCTATGGACTGCCATATATCCAAAGAAAGGGTTAATCCCATAGAAGATACCACAGGATTGTGTCCAAACCCTTTCAGCTTGAGCTATTTTTAGGTGATAGATTGAGAAACATTCTTTTAAATTTTACTTCAAGAAAGACAATCCGTATGCTGTTTTCATTATCAGCTCTTCCTTGAGCACTCTTAATACAAAATAAATTTTGAACTATGTAATAGAACAGAATAAAAGTCTGCCTCAGTGTTAAAACATTTCTAAGAGAGCTCTTTTATTATGATTTACATATATTTTTAGAGATTTAAGACTTAATGATGTCATCTCATGTTTGACTACAGTGCACACCCTGGATGTTTAGTTATGAAACTCTGATGTGTAATGCATAATCAAGGCCTTCCAAGTGAATAATGCAACAAAGGTTCATGAATATAATTAACCTGCTTTTAAAAAGGCAGAGAAATTAGGATTATATATGTATAAAAAAATAACTTCGGTCATTTAGTTACAGATTTATAGGGAAGACGAATACTCTAAAATAAAACTTTAATCTAATGTTGACAGTAGATAAAATTAAACAGGTGATTCATTTTTACCTCATACATGTTTCTAACATCTATAAAATGTATGCAGTCTTGAACTGCTCTATAAATCCAACCCATTCTTATAGCACACACATGGTAATACTTGTTTCAGATTTTTACAACTACCCTCAGATAAGAGAACTATTGTCACAGCACCTACATTTTACAGTCTATTCACGGCATTTCATAGTCAACAGTATCCGAGTAGATTCTACTCTTTTGCATATAAAAGTCATCATCAGTACTGATTACTCCAGCCTTTATTTCCCCTAGTATAGGACAATCATTCTTTCGAAGTACAGTCTAATAAGTTTCATGAGTTGAGGTATACACACTCAACGCAATTTATATGATATTTTCTCTACACTGAGCCTGAGCAATACAAAATAATAAAAATACTATGGAAAAATACCTGTGCTGCTCTCCAACAAAAGTAGAAAGAACCTATTTTTATGGTCTCAAAACTACATTTCTAAATGTTATAGTGGTTAGCAATCTATATTTTAAAATTTGGATATGACATCATTAACATTGTTTTTAGCCATCCTAATTCAGGCCTCTTATATATATGCATTATTTTGGCACAGACTTCTACACAGAACTTTTTTTCTCCCAACCTTATGATTATTTAATAAATTGTTCTTTAATAATTTGTGTATTTATACTGTCTTGACATATTACTATAGATAATTAAAGCCTTGTGGACAAAAATTACTCTCAAAAGTTTTTATAGTTGTTAATAATAGAGTTTTTATTAATAAATCTACATTTCTATCACATCATTTGAAGAAGGTAAAAGGTATTGCTCTATTTTATAGGTAGGGATATTGGGCACAAGAAATGGGGAAGGCCCTGCTTTCAGAATTTTGTCACACTACTTATCTATTAAATACATTAAATATTACATTAGACCAAATTTAAGATGCTCAAGGAACATCTATTTATACCTATGAGTTTTTGGTCAAATAGTCCTGAATTACAACAGCTGGACAACCAGAAAATAAATAATTAAAGTAGCACAAGGAGTGGATGAAGTACCTTCTAATATTGTGTAGAAAACACTGGGGAAATAGCCAAAATCAGACATAGAACACTGTCAGGTACTGATCTCTGACCTGCCAGTGGCATAGTCCAGCTAGATCACACTTGCCTTCAGGTCCCCTCTGAACCTTTGTGGAGTTCCTGCAACCAGAAGATATTTTTATTGTGGCTGACTGAGTCGGAGCGTGTCAGTTCAAAGTGTCTGAAATTATGTGAAAGTTGTGCGCCATGAGATCAAGTTAATGCTTCTATAAGGTGCAATTGAGGATACGTACTGTGTAAAATGGGGTATGGCATGAGGGCAGCCAAGTCTAGGAGCATAGAGCCTGATGGCATTGAGGATTACACGGAGTAGAAGGGGCCACACCTGGGCCAGACCTGCCCACGATGCCTCCCAGGAGCACTGTCTAGCACACAGAGTTTCAACAACTAAGCACTCTGTCAGTATTTTTATCTCCTCTGCTCAGGTTAGGAGTCCAATCTCCATGACCAGGTGGTATCACTGAGTTCAGGCTCCTGATGAGCAACCTGTTCCACTGTTCCATCCACCTCCTTAAGATTTTGGGTTTTTTTTCCCCTAAAGTTATTATGAACTTCATAAACCAGAATACATATCTGGTTTAGTTTGTAGCATCATCAGTCATTACCAAGAAAGTTTGTCAGTATTGTAGCTATACTTAGAATAGTTGAAGGCATATATTAGATTACTTTTGAGCCTTCTTTTCACCACTGTAAAGAGGCACAGATCCTGCAACCTCTTTTCACAGGTGATGCCCTAGGCCCATGTCATCTCGATCGCTGTCGGCAGAACCTCTCCAGTTTGTCCATGCCCCTTTTGACGCACGAGACAAGAAGTGGACTTGGAATTGGGAATAACTGTACGTGGGATAACATTTTTCAGTTGGCTGAGCTTGTCTTTTTCTAAGGCAGCCCAGTAAATTTGCATTATTTGCAAGGAGCGCATCATGCAACTGCGCATGGATTTGTTGCAGTGTGTGTCTACAATTTGTACTGGCCCTATGTCTGGACAAATTGTCTCTGAGAGTACTACTCTGAGCACATTAATGTAGTTAACTTACAATTTGATGTCATTTGGGAGATAACTCTATAAAACTGAACATTTCCCCACTGACAAGGAAAAAAGTTTCTAAGACCTTTGTTCTTATTAACATGACTTAGGAACAGAATTCTTTTTAATAATATCTAGCAGATTCTCTTATTTTCAAAAGGGAATGTTGAGTAGACATATAGTTACTTCTAGACATAGTTCTTTTACTTCTAGTCCCAACTGTATTTTTTTCTGAGCATTTCTGAATTTCTGAGTTATTCACAAGTCTGTTACTCTATTTGCCCATTGGAAACTGTAGGCTTATATTATGAGATTAAATCACATATGCCTGAATTTTAAATCCTACTACTCAATATTTTTTAGAATATGACATCAGATGCTGATTAAAAATTCCCACTCATTACTCATTCTTCAGTATTCTTCTCTGGTGTTTGTCTGAGTGATTATTACCAGTGTATAAATGCAACAGGTTGATGTTTTGAAAGTTTAAAGTATAATAGAAAAGACTTAGCTTTTACTCTTCATTATTTTCACTATGTTAAAATAGGCTTTTTGCCTTTGTACCATCATAAAAAAGGCATCTTTTTTAGATTAAAACTTACTCTCACACTGTGCTTAATAGAACAATATATCTATTTGTTTCTAGTACCATGAATACATTTTTATGTGTTTATGCTGTTATGCATGAAAAATGCTATAACTTCAGACCAGAAAATAGTGCTTATCTCACTGTGTTTTATGTTGTACAATTGATCCAAACACATAAGCACTGTGGTTTTTGTCGGCTTTGTTTTTCCACAGAAATAGACAAATGATTTAACTTTTTAATTAAACTTTAAAGCTTTTAATTAAATGCCTAAATTGCAAAGAACTCTTTCAGAGTAAACTGTCTTTAGATTGTTGGATATGTATTTTCCTACTGCATCTGCTCTGACCTGGAAAGTAACAAAGAGCAATAACTCACTTTCCTTCTTCTTAATTGGTACAATTAAAACTACTTTTATTATCCAGGCAGACAAGCAGTGATTGTGCAAGTGCTGCAGGTAAAACAGAAATTGATGCTTCTAAACCAAATTCTGTCACTAATGAATTTCAAAGGCTTTTAAAGTAGCATTTTAGCAGAATAACTTCATTTCCTTGTTTCTCATACTTTTGTTGCACTATTTTCCCAATGCATTTCCAAGGGACAAAATGTGGCCCAGCAGATAAAGCACAACTTAAAGTCAGATGGAAAGACTACTGGATTTATTAAAGTTGAGGTGATATCGAGTAAGGAGCTTTCAGTCTTTATATTTTGGACACTTCTGTACCTGCTATATAAGGATAGAAGAAATCAATTCTGTAGAAATCATATAATTGTTAATCAAATATCAAAGATAACCACCCAATTTCTGCTCTGTTTTGCATCTCGGCTATGAAGGACACTATATTTTCATGGAATATAAATTTACTTTTTGTTCTTTATGATGTTGCTCCATGCTGTAGACTACCAGAGCTCTGTTAAAATGCTGATTGGCACAAGCGCTATGCCATGGTGTTGGATGTCAGTCCCCCAGAGAGGCGTGGCATCCATGGCGGTGGAAAGGGGAAGCAATAGCAGGGTTGCTCTCTGAAGGAGAGCCAAGGGTCATGGCTGTGCTCTCAGTGAGCAGTACACAGTCCCACAAAGCCTGAGCAGGGCCCTGTGGTGATAGTAAGAGGTTTCTTCACCAATGCAGTGCGCTTCAGACACGATCGAGAGTAAATGTGGTCTGGGGTTCATCCAAAAAGTCCAATCATACAAAGCAGCAGACTGGGCTGCTGCGCAGAAGGACAAGGCTGTGACATTTGACCAAGCTCCCAAGAGCACAAAGGGCGGCAGACAGACTGCCTGTGCCACAGGACTGAGGTCTGTGCAGGGCACTGGGCTGCTCCCAGCACCAGGCTAAGGCCCCTCCCAAAGAGCAGCCATGCTCTCTGAGGATACACTGCATCCTCACTTGGTAGTTTGTAAAAAGTAATCCCATTCTTTCCAGAAGTTTTCCATCATAAATATCTCCTGCAGTGATTCCTAAGTAAGAGCAGGACACCAGGAAAACTGAGGAATGTATCTAAATTCTTTTCTAACTCAGTAAAGGCTCGATAATGTTGACTGGGTATATTCCTCAGCTACCAGAGATAGATTTAAGCTAATGCTCTAAAATCCTGTATGTAGCAGAAGCCTGTTCAGCAGTGAATGTCTGAAGCAATCATTGAGGTTCCCTTTCTATTTTATGCAATCTCATCCTTTTAATGAGGTGATAAATATGGCAATCCATTAGACATATAAAATACAGTCTGAATAAAGGCATGATAATTAATTCAACAAAATTTGATTTATTTCCTTTATGTGCAACAAAGTGTGGATATAAAGCTAAAGGGATTTGGTCAATTTTTTTATGTACAGCACCTGATATACAGTAAACCTTCCTTGCTTCAAGTACATCATTGAGAAAGCTGTCAGGAGGTGTTACTTGTCAGATTATCAGCAAAGCAAAATAAATTATTATAGTTTCTTATTCTCTTTCTCTGCCATTCATCTATGGAGACTTAAAATTTCCATCTTTCATTCCTGAACACAAAATGTCAGCTAAGTATAAAAGATGTCAACTTGGTACAGGTCTTTCTTCAAATTTATTAAATCAATGAAGCTATTTAACCAAAACTTGTCATTAAATCACGGTATCACCTAAAACCCTTGAAAAATAATGAATCCTAAAATTCAAGCTTCTGTTACTGTAGAAAATAATTACCATACATCTCTTATCACACTCTCAAGTTTGCATTTTTATTGGGATAACAACCACTTTATGATATTATACTATTCTTTTGAAAAATAAGAGCAGTAGAAAATATTCTAGTATTTTAGGGGTGGTTTGTATTTCCCTAACAACTTGGTGTTACATTTAATCTCCTGAATAATGCCATCACATAAAAAGGGAGAACATGGCATGTTTTCAGGCTACCTAAAATCAAACCAAATAACAAACATTTACACTTCACTGGTATTTACTTCCTAATGAAGAATACCGTTCTTTCAGACTTGAATTTATAGGCTCAAAAAATCACATTTTTACTCTAGCCTAGAAAACAACAAGCCTTATGTAATAACAGAACTGTAATCAGCCTGAGTGATTGATCAGAAATAAAATCAAGTTTCATGCAACTTTAATTTTATACCTTGAACTTGATTTGCATAAAGTCTGATAAGAAAAGAGTGTTGGCCATTGTAATATGCCTAAAAAATGGATTAAAACTCAAGAAGTTGAAACATTTACTGAACAGGTTTAAAACATCACTCCATAATGCTTTGAGAAAAATATTGAGATAACTATTGCTTTTCTGAAGATGTTTCACAAAGTCATCCAATTATGAAAACATTAATTGCAACAAATTAAAACATATTAAGAAAAAAAAAAAAAAGAAACATAAAGGTATGGTTTGTAGGAAGAGAAAATTTTAAAGTTGTTTTTAATGTGAAATTCTCATTATAGAATATATCCATTATTACATTTGACTGAACTCTCAGCAAGTTTGTGTGATGTGGTCAACACACTAGAGGGAAAGGATGCCATCCAGAGGGACCCTGACAGACTTGAGAGGCGGACCTGTGTGAAACTCGTGAACTGCAGCAAGGCTGCAAGGTCCTGTCCATGGGTGGGGGCAATCCCCACCCACAGCACAGTCTGGAGAATAAAGGAGTTGAGAGCAGCCCTGCAGAGAAGAACTGGAGGTTTTTAGTGGATGAAAAACTGGATATAAGTCAGCAATCTGCTCCTACACCATAGATGTTCAAGTAGATGTCTGGAAAGTACTGAAAACACTGTATTTTATTAAACCAATGAATTATTGGCATGCTTAAAAATAAAAATATCTGATGTTAATAAAAAAACTGCTAATTGAACAAGGTGAAATGGATAACCTAAATAGCAAAAGACAGGATCTTCTTCCAAGCCTACCAACTTGATGGAAGTCAGGTTTGGAAGTCAGGTTTAGAAGTCACTGAAGATCAAAGATGTCTCTAATGGAAATTAGCAAGATTTCCTGGAAGAAAGAACTCACAAAGTAAAACTGATTTCATTCATAGGTATGATTACAAGGGTGATCCATAAATGTGGTTTTAGAGAACATAACAGACATTTAGAAAGTATTTGACTTCATATACGCTATCCTGATTAAAAACAAAACAAAAACCCCCCAGAATATTTACAGTATTGATAAACACAACGTTATTAAACCACAGATATATATAGATATAGATATATATATATATGTACACATATGTATATATATACACATACATGCTTCAAAAACTATTTGAAACACTAATTTAAAGGAGATGGAGAATTTTTTGGTAGGACACGATGAATTGTGTTTATCTAAATTCTATAAAAAAAATTCAGCACACTGTTCACTGAAATTATAATGATGAGGACATGCACTCACACATCTATGTGCAATCAGTTATTACTCAGTAGAGATCTCAGTTCTCAAGGCCAAATAAACTCACGAGTGCCATTTATCCATAGTATAAATTCAGCTCCATCTCAGAATATGGAAACAGGCTTCCAAAGCAGTGGAGACCAGATTTAGAGGCAGAAGAGACGGGTTACATGCACTTTAACAGGTAACACAGGCAGGATCTTGAGGCAGCTGTTTACACCTAACTTTTCTTTTTCCCTGGATTACCTCTCTAGGCCCCACATCTGTTCTCCATAAACTTCTCTGCATCATGTAAAGTCTTTCTTTTCCTGGGATTTAGAAAAAAAAAAAAAAAAAAAAACCAAAAACAACAACAACAACAACAACAAAAAAAACACCACCCTTAGAAACACAATCCATTTGCTAATCAAATTCCTGACAAATTTCATTAAAACAAAACCAGTTTTTATCCAATTTAAGTAAGCCTAAACCAAGGGAGGGTCGTAAAGCTGAAGGAAACAGTTTGCAACTTTTCTGGGAATACTGTCTCTTTAATTATTACTCCTCTCCTTTCCTGATGGAGGAAAGAGACGTTCAAAAGACCAGTCCTATTCACAAGGCAGTCAATCTGACTTTTAAAGTTTCTTCATCAATTTTATTAATCAACCTATACATGCAAGAAGCAAGAAGTAGGACTGTAGTTACAAATCCATATAATCTTAGAATAGTGAATATATTCAGATTTTTGAAAACAAAATGGTTTTTAAGCCGGTCAAAAAGCATGTTTACTACAAATACAAGGAAACACATACCTGCAAACAGGTCTGGCATACACTGGCATTCTTCCTGGAACACATAAATCTAAAGTATGTGGAAAAGATATCTGGCTAATCTGATGTTTATGCCATTAGAACTGACCCTGAAGGAATATCTGAACCACGGCATTAAGGATGTTTGAAAGTTGTAATATTTGGAAAAAAAGTGATTGTTATCTAACAAAACATAGGAAGATAATGCTAACCAAGCTTGAATCAGGGTAAACTGCTCCTTCTGATTGGTATTGGAAAGGCAGGAAATAAATATTTTCTGCAAAGGATAAATAAATTTTTAGAGTTCAGAAGCTGGTAGGCTGCTAAGGAAAAGGGTAGAAATAGTTTAAAAAGGGAAAAAATAAAGTGATCCATTCTATAGATTCATTCTATAAAGACTATCTTCATGTTGTAGGGAATTGGACCATAATATTTGAATTCCCCTATAATGCAATCATGATCCTTTAGGTTCTTGCTGTGAGTGTTTTGAAATGTTACCCTTGACAATGCCAATAAAAAGGTCAGTTCTATTTCTGCATTGTTGTGCCTCTGTGCACTGCAGGTATTTTCATTGTGAGAGCAAATATCTTGGTAGTAATCTTTGCGTGGGTTCTGATTCTCTTAACCTTTAATGGAACATGACTGCAGATTGAGAACAATGATTTGCTCTTTACAGATTTTTCTAACTTAACCAAAATAACAGACCCAGTCTGGACTATAGTATGAATAATATTAGTTCCAGGCAAGCTACCATGAAATCATTTCATCCACTAGGACACAAACCACAAATAATTAGGTCGTAGCATAATGGCAAAATATAAATGAGGAAGATCAGATACTGAAAAATTAATTCAACGAATTTGCTGATTTATTCCATATCAGGATATTTACATTAATCAGGGCCAAATCAGACCTTAGTAGTATTGGCAATCCTCAGTCTTGTCTCTGAATATTATAGTGTTAAATGTAATAGAACTGTTTCTTCAACCATACAGCAGCCAGCATATTCATAGCAAGACAAGTTTTAGGAACTCATTCTGTCTGTAGGCTATGCTCAGAGATATCTAAGGCTTACCTGCATTTGAGGAAGAAGACATTTTTGAAAGGAAAAAGATTTTAAGGCTTATTTTCTGCAGATCAAATAGGCTTGTTGTTCAGTTGTTGGCAGTAATTAGCAGAGTTCTTTAATTACAAGTACTAGTTCGTTGGGGATTTTCCATGAATTATTCCTATTCACCAACAATTAATATTTTTCTCTTAAAAAACCAATTATGTAAACTATTTTTTGTTAATCATACTTAGAATTCCATCCAAAAAACCTGACTATTGGAGACTACTGTCCTATGTCTTGGCAATTTAGTTGTTAAAATCTGTTTCTTCAATCATATCAGAGTCTGCTGAACAGAAAAATGAGTTCAGGTCAGTTCAGTACTTGAGAAAAGCTTTCAAACGCTGTAAACAAAACTTTCAAGCCATGCCCCTGATGAAGACTTTGTATCTCTTCAAGGATCTCTGATGAGAGCTGTCTTTCTAATTTGTCTTGTCATGAGGACTGCTACTGTAACCTCAGACTTGTCTTCTTGACATTCAGTATGAATTAATTAGAACACAAGACACAATACAGAGAATCTTTTCAACACTCTTTCCAGCACGGATAGGTTTGAGAAGCCTTTCTATAAGCAACACATTTGCACCATATCAAGTTACGGTTCCTCACTCCACACAAAACCTACCTTTTCATAAACAAGAACCTTTGTTTAGAAAGCACACATACTATTATTTTATCCAATTTAAATACATCTCTAGATAATTCTCTAGACAATCAAGTCTTCAAGACAGTCACACACATTAGGCACTGAATATGTTAGTAAAGTTCAACAAGCTACTTCAGCAAGTAATTAGAAGACTTAATATTATTCAAAATGGAGTTAGGATAACAAATCATAAATGGATTAAAATGGTAAACATCCTAAGTCAACACCACTCAGAATGTATATACTTATTCATGGTGTCTTTTCTAGCACTGCTAGCTCACAGTTAAATTAATCATGTCAGTAGATGCCCCTAGATCAGAAGTGATTAACCCATCTAATTGCTGCAGGTAGCAAAGTTTTTCAGGTAGGATATAATTTATTATAAAATAGAGGAGTGCTCTCTTCCCTGCAAGTTTCTATACTTTTGTTTCTTTTTTGTGTGTGTTAAACTGCAAATGCTATGTGCTTAGTCTTTTTGAGTCATATTTCTTCTTAAAAACTGTTAAATATGTAATGTTTATTTCCATTCTCCACACAAACAGATCATTAACCTCAAACAACAAACAGGAAGAAAAGTGCAATGGGTATTTTTCAAAATAACTTAAACTAACAGAGACAATTAAAAGTTTATAATGAAATAAATAAAATGCCAAAACTAGCTATCCACCATTTTATGATCTTACTTAGTTTGAAGGGTTTTTATAAGTGTTCTCCTTATTGATTCATTTGTCTGCAAGAACAGAGTACTAAAACTACCTAGCTAATATGAACATTTTAGCACCACAAAATATAAACCTCTGTATCTCATAAGGACTCAGTCTTGTAAAATGTTGACATTTTCATTTCTGTTTCATCATTTGGGTTGTCTAATCTGAAACAGGAACAAGTAAAATGGAAAATACTTGTAAAATGGGGTTTCTAAAATGCTGGTGGCCAAGAGGAAAAAGCCTTTATCGAACTCACATTTTACATTATTCTCAAACTGTCAGGGTATGATTTTGCTCCCCTTAAGATATTATAAAAATCTGGTAAATCAAATAAAATTAATGAATTTAAGATGAACACTTCCATTCTAGGCCTCTTTTTCCTCCAGCTTAAACCAGGACCTGATTATTTGAGGTTCCCAATGTGAGGAATTAAAGAAGCAGGATTGTTACTGGAAGGAGTGCAAGCTTTGTTTTGGATCGGGTGACAGATACATGAGCCTGCAGGCAGATGCATCTCATTCTATAAATCCAAATAGCTCATATGCTAAAGAGAGGCCTGTTTCAGGTTATTATGTTTAGCATATAGATGCAGCAGGCAAAGTGGGATATTAAAGTTGCACCAAATATGATCTTTTCTATTTAGCATACATAACAAAATGTAATGTATTATATACATTGGTGATGCACGAAATCAAAGGGAAAATGTAAGTCCTGGTTACCAAGGACATGGAGAAGGCTGAGCTACTCAATGACTTTTTTGCCCTAGTCTCCACCAGGGAGTGTTCCAGTCACACCGCCCAGGTTGCACAAGGCAAAAGCAGGCACTGGGAGAATTGAGAATCACCTGTTGTGGGAGAAGAGCAGGGCTGAGAATATCTAAGGAACCAGAAGGTGCACAAGTTCATGGCGTATGATGAAATGCATCTGGAGGTCTTGAGGTAACTGGGAGAGGAAGTGGCCCAGCCACTTTCAATCCCATTTGAGAAGTCAGGGCGCTTTATCAAAATTCCCACTGACTGGAAAAGGGGAAACATAACCCCCAGTTTTGAAAAGGGAAGAAAACAAAAGACCCAGGGAATTACATTTTACAATGGGGTTACAGCATTTGTGGATGAGGGAAGAGCAAGTGATATCCTCCAGCTTGACTCAAGCTGACAGCCCACAAAGCCAACCATATCCTGGGCATCAAAAGCAACATGGCCAGCAGGTCAAGGGAGGGGATTCTCCAAAACAGGGTTGTATTACAGCCAATATGATGGGGGAAAAACAAACAAACAAACAAACAAAAAAGGAGGTTACAGAAATGTAACAAGGTACTCCTTAACAATAATTCATGGCAAGCAATGGACTCTTCCTGGAAAGCGTTGCTGAATGGAATGCCAGGTGTCGCAGTGTCCCTCACGCCCAGCAGGTGCTGACCACAGGCTAGCTCAGTTCTGCACTGTGGCAGCGTGGGTCGGTCGGGGTTACAGGCAGGACGAGTAACCTCCTCCCGGTGGG
Organism: Hirundo rustica; assembly: GCF_015227805.2. Taxonomy (NCBI): domain Eukaryota; kingdom Metazoa; phylum Chordata; class Aves; order Passeriformes; family Hirundinidae; genus Hirundo; species Hirundo rustica. Next base: position 40,725,263 of record NC_053451.1, read on the forward strand.
TTCTTGGTTCCCCACAAAGGCGAGTGGACATGATGGCGTCACGACTGCGGTGGCAGAAAAAGGGTCGACTCTCTCTGAGCAGGGTAAAAGGTAGTTTATTAAGGGGAGTCTGGCAAGGAGCTCCACCTCAGACCACTGCTGCCCAGAGAGAGCCCAGATCAAAGCCTTGCGGCCACTTATAAACTGGGGAGGATCCAGGGGTGGCAACAACGGGTCAGCCAACCAGGGAACATGGGGGTGGCAACAGGGGTGTCAACTTCTGAACTATTAACAAATCACAAGAGGGGAGGAGGGGATTCCCCGGGCACCAGCCTATCACTTGACACCTCTCCTGGCTCTTTCCAGAATCCAGGGAAGGGTCTCGAAGTGACAGACAGGGTGACCAAGAGGAGAGAGGGGGACTGACAGGGACAGGTGCAGGGGAGGATGATAGACATAAAATGACTGGTTATATAACAAACTCATAGGGGGGAAACCATTACAGAACATGGGGGGTGGGGGTGGGGGTGTGGGGGGGGACACTGTGGAATGAACCATTACAAAAACTTATAAAACTTACAAAAATAACTTAATAACTTAATAAAAGAACTCTTGCACCACCACAGCCAGGGCTCTAAAAAGCTCTTTATTAAGGTGTAACAAACTGTGAAAGTCAATTTTTGGAACAGCAATTGTAACTGCAACAATACACTGTTGCTGCTAAAAGAACTGGATGAATGCGAGTTCTCTAATAAGTACATGTCAGTAGCCAGGAGCAGACAAAAAGCAATTTAAGAATAAAAACAGTCATAAAATATTCAAGGAGGCCAGAGGATTAGCACTGAAAGCAAGTAGCATTAATTATGACTTCTAAAGCAGAAAAAATTGCTGATAGACCAAATGTCAATTAATAGTAATTGCACTGAGCCAGATTTTAAAGACATTACATGAAACCGGTCGTTGTATAAGGCTATATAGTAAGAGATGACACAAAGCTGATATCAAAGGTTAATTTCACTATTGCCTACAAACTTTGAAAAAAAAAAATACAAGAATATTAAGGCCAGCAATGTGTGACTTTAGTCCAGATAGATAAAGATAATGGGACAAACATTTTCAGAAATAAAAATAGTAGATTATTCATGAAACTGTGGCTACCATCAGGTTGACAAAACAGAATTCTTCCGGCACAGTCACACCAAAATATTCAAGTGTCTCAGAAAAAGCACTATTTTTTAAGACACTTGAAAGAAATTTAAATCTGTTCCTCAGAATATCTGAAGATGATAGTTTATGTGCAATATGATCAAATATCTAAGTCAAGAAAAATACATTTTTTATTCTGATAAAAATATACAGAAAGAAAGAGCAGTTTGCAAGGAAACTAAAGCATCATTCAGAGAGTCATAGTATATGGATGCAAAAAACTCACCATTAACATGATGTTTTCTGATATGATTATATATCACAACAGTTGTAAATAGTATTATGAACAGGAAGATCTAAAACCTACATTAGAGAAAACAACCAAGCATCTTTTATTTTTTTGTCTTTTTAACTTAATGTTTTAACATAAGTGGTGTCAAGAATATATCTTTACTGACTGATATTACCACTTATTTAATTTTAAGAAAAAAACTACTCAGACACAACCACAGCATTGGTTGTTACACAGGAAATGTGCAGAAGATGTAATTGTGGGTAGTAAAATAGATCTTGGAAGTAAAAGCTCAACAAACATACAAGCAATTAACAAAAATAGTAGACCATTCCAAAACAAAATTAACTGAGAATTTCTTCAAATACAAACACAACATATCCTTGGAAGACAGGGAAAATGTAAATCAAGTGAATTTACTTATTTTGGCTGTAACATGCAATCATGTAGGGACATGAACAAGAAAATAATATTAAATCTATAAAATAGAATATTAATAGTTGATATCAGTTTTGGTTTAAAAAATCTCAAAGACCAGACTCTGCATCTTCAACTTACATTTTATTTTTGCTACTGGAATGTAGATTTGAAAGCTGAAAATCTTCCTGAAGAATAAACAGTTGATTAAAAGCCTCTAAAATATAATATTTGAGAAAGTTTGTGTATATAAATCTAAAAAGTTAAGAACTTTCCCAGACAACTTTACCTCATTCTAAAATTCAAAGAAAACAAAAACATGAGAAGTTTGAAAACAGCTAAAACAAAGTAATCTTCTGTGACAGGTGTTTGATAGTACTGAAGTGCTGGAAATTTCAGCAGAGTGACTTGAACAGCATTAATAACCACAAAGGTCATTAAAGGACATTTTAGTTTTCCTTCTGTCCACGTTACTTCTGGTGTACTGATAAAAAAATTGCATGTTGTTCTGCAATTAGTTAATAGCATATACAGATATTTCTCCTTGCAGCCCATTAAGTTCACCATGACTTTAAGTTTTTCAGCATTGCTAATCCAGAATTTAATATGAAGGAATTGGTTTTTTTAGTTTGCACGAGTTTGTTAAACTAAGGGGAGTCGTTATCTCCTTCCCATTCTGTATATATTAAAAAGTCAAGCTGTGTTTCCAAATAGAGTGTGAACTATAAAGAAAGCATCAATATCATGCTCAAGCAGTGACAGGTAATGTGTAAAGAGATCCATTCATTTTGACATCAAGGTTTAAATCTCAGCTAGTCTTGGCAGGTTCCTTCTGTAGGCCACTGGAAGAAACAGATGCTTCCAGAGGGTGATTGACACCACCGTGTAAGTCACTTCTCTCTGGTCTCCACAGACCACAGGAGACATTCCCTGAAAGCATCTACTAGTTTTCACTGCCTTCAAAAGCAACTAGGGTGACAAGTACAGAATTAAACATAATCGTTCACATATTTAAGGCTGGTTGAGGTATACCTCTGCACTGCTAGCACTAAAGCCCTCTAAATATTATGATTGGAATTGGCTGGATTAATGGGTATTTGAAGCTGTCTAAACACAAATATAGAAATCCAGATCAAGTCTAATTGAACAAAACCTTCAGACTGTACAGATTTATAGTTTAAATATATTTTCAGCTTTTTCATTCATTTATTTTGTATTTGATCTTGAATATTATCAATTCTTTTTCCCATAAATCCAAATATAAGCATGGAAGACTAATGTTTTAACATCTTCTGCTCTTTGTAGTGGCACTCTGTTTTCAACTACATTTTAGCATCTTGCCTGCTAGAAAGCATTCAGCAGAAGAATTAGTATTAGTTATGAAAGATTTATTACTCCTCTCCTCTACCCAGGAAAATCTCTATAAGTCATGCACAATTGTTTAATTTGGGTATGTTTTCTCATACTGTAATGTAGCATCACTACAATAGAGCAATTTCCTATGGAAGAAAGCAAAAAGAACTACCCAGTCCTATTTTCAGTATATAGAGCTTTTAGAAAGATTATTTTTTATTGATCAGTACTCAAATATGTTAAGAGTACTTCAGAAATGAAAAGGAAAAATAATTATTTCTTGACCCTCACAGTATTAGAAGGCCTGGAGATAGGTACCCATCATAGTACAAACTTAGATAGATAGATAGATAGATAGATAGACAGACAGATAGATAGATAGATAGATAGATAGATAGATAGATAGATAGATAGATAGATATAAAAACTGTATGTGTTTTTATTAGAGAAGAAACAGCTAATGGAATTTACTTCACAAATTGAAGTGCATCTTCACAATGTTCAGCCACACTTTCTGATATACGAAATGTTCATGGAACTGCTACTTTTGCATTCTGCTGCTTATTTACTAAATATCCCATTAACTCTAGATTAGGTGTTCGTACACAATGTTTTTCATGAATTATCACAATTTCACTTCTGATGCTTTGCTATTGGAGGGCAAAGAAGGAGCTCCCATTGCTGCAATGTTAAAAGCCAGGGAAAAAAATGAAAACGCAATAAGCAGCTCTAAGTACATTTTTTCCCCTGCATTTTCCCTCTGACTTGTTCTTTCTCTTTTGCTTTTGAAATGTAAAATAATGTAATTACATTCATGTCACAGGAGTTATACCAGAATTGGTGATATATGATGTGTTTTACCAGCTCTGCAATACCAATTTATTAGCAGTCTTTAACTTTACAAATCACCCTGTATTTGAATAGATGATTTAAGAACACTTACTTAGGTTTATTTACCCAACAAATTGCTTGTGGACTTAATAACAAATTCAAGCAGTTTCCCTGGGGTTTCCTGGTGGGAACTTGTTTTCTCCTCTTGTCCCTGAAACAGAGAAAAAGAAAAGTCTCTTGAAGTTCAGAGGTATCAACACATTTCCAGAATGCAACTTAGCCAATAAAATATCATTAGGGAGTGGTGCAGTGGCCCTGACTGTTCCACCAGTGCTCACAGAAGGAACGCTCACATATGTGCAGGACCAGCACAGCCCTCAGGCCAGTGCTGCACAGAATTTGGCTGCCAGATTTAACAGAGGAGCCTGTGGCAGCTTCTACTTCATACTGGCAGTTCCACTGCCTGACTGGCCTTGCTTTCATCCAGCTGTGCAGCTGCAAGCCCCACACAAGCATCTCCTGTCTGAGAGCAGAAATTATGACTAGAGCTCTTTCCAGGTGGGAAAACAAGGAGCAGCTCAAAGGATCCAAAGGAGAAGGTGTGTTCTATGGATGGGTCTGCATGGTGTGCTGCACAGAGGCTACACCACCTAAAGGGACGTAAAGATTAACTACACCCTTCTCTCCTTGTAGTGCTGACTCTGAGAAATGCCCTTTTTATTGATACCTTACACAGCATCAGTGGCTTTCTTTTTGGGGTTATGGAGGGTTGGCAAGCATCTCTGGGTACAAACCATTTATCTTGACTTGAAGATATACTTCCTTATCTCCATATGAGAAACCTACTTTGCTAGTGTAAAGGTTAAAATTACTACAGATGCCTCATTTGCTAATTAAATGTCCATTGTAAAATTTTACCTTGAAATAAATGAAAATTGCATTAAATTGAGGGGATCAAGACCAGAATTGAACACAATTTTTTCTTGTCTGTATTTTAAGAATAAAATAAAGAAACCTGTAAGAGTAAGACATCGAACCAAGAGAAATAAAGATGACGTACCTAGTCCTCCTAGAAAGAACTGCAGTTTAACCCCAAGTTTATTTAAATCAGTGGACTCAAAGTCTTCAAAGTTTATTTCACTTTGAATGAAAATAACACCAAAAAAGCATTCAAGTAAAGGACAACATATAACCTTCCTGATTATTGTCATATGCAAATCCTTGGGAAGGCCTCTAAACTCACACCCATAAATTTGAAAGCTACATCCATAAAATAAAAAAATTCCATTTTTCATCTTCAAAGGACCTAATTAGCATAATTAGTCTTAATTAGCATAATTAGTGAACTTAATAATTTATAGGTGCAAAAACCATTTGTCATCCTCCCCTAGTCTGACAGGGAGCAAGGGAGGAACAATAAGACCTCCACAAAATTTTTCTATTGGTAGTTTTATTTTGTAAGCGTTCAGTGCAATTTTACTTGTTGAGACCTTCAAAGAACAATAGAACACAGTGAAAGTGGTCCACAGAAATGCTTCTAGATTTATTTTTGGTAGAGGCAATGTGCCCTTTCAGTAACCCGTGTTAGAGGAATGCAAAATCTAGAGATCTACCTTTTTTTTTCTTTTGCCTGTTTCCATAGTGTGTAGAGTATCCCTTAGCAGAAGGAAGACTTGCCATTAATTTTACAATTGAAGCAAGGAATATATTCCTTATGTAAGAAAGCCATTACAAAGCAAAGATCGTGAAGGGCAGGGTGGAATGACTGCAGTAAGCCTCCTGCTGTGTCTCTTTTCTAACCTGCTAAGGAATACTTCTAGCTGAGGCTGGATGCACCTTAAATGCAAAGAACCATGCAGGGGAAAGACTAGGAAAGTTCATCTTTTCTTGTTAAAAGGGGTAATACAGTTGTAACTAGCTGCTTATACTGGCTCAGTGCCCAGCATGATTAATGATGCTTTCAAGATGGTTTTAGAGGACCACTTATACTTGCTCTTATGAATTTCAAGTCTGTCAGTTTTCCAGTGCTTGGCCTGTTTATTTGACTGCCCCGTTGCTCAGAGCGAACCATCAGGCAAAGACAGAGGAATTTTCAGTTTATTAGTTTATATCCTTATTAGTTAGATGGAAAACATTCTGCAAAAGCTCATAGAGATATGAACCTTGGACTGGGAAATTAGTGTCAGTAGTGATAAAACAGGTTTCATTTGGTGTCTGATTATTAGCTATGTTGATCAACATGTTCCTGGTGCACACAAAGTTTGCGAGCAAAACTTCCTTCCTCACTTTCCTCATGTACTGGAAGAACTGGAAATTGTGGAAAGGCAGGGCACCAGGAATTAAGTCATCGCCTGTGCTTATGTTTCAGTGTGAACTGAGCCATGGTTTTAAAAAAACAGACTGTAGTACTTGGTTTAATTCAGGTTCTTCCGTAACTTATATAGTGCACAGTATCAACAGTCCCTACAATAACCACCATTTGAAATAAGGCAAAATTGTTTGAAATTATTAATTCTTCACATAAAGAGGGGGCAGATAAAATAATACTATACATTTTAATTTACATTAGCACCAGAGGAACCTTCCACTTCCATATCTATCCAGCTTTGCCCAATATACAGAATACTGATTAGAATACTGCTAGAAGCCCGAGCCCGTTTTTGGTTTTGTGGTGTTTTTTTGGTAAGCTGTCATAGTTTCAGTGTATTGCAAATGTTCCCAAATATTTCTGAGATGCACAAATTTTATTTTAAATTGAGAAGCAAGCTTGTTCTTGGTCTGTATTTCCACAATTCTTGATCATTATAATGGCAGTTTTCCTACCAGTCATTTCAATTATATAGGAGAGAGACCTGATAAATTCTTAATTATTTCAGACTAGGATGCAAAGATCATGTTATGCAATAAGTATATTTCAAGGAGAAAAAGAGGAAAAAAACCAAAAACAATAAAATATTTGCAATTATAATTATCCATAAAATTTCCTGGCTTGAATTTGGAAAAATAATTTCCTAGCAGGAAAATTAAAAGATTTTATTATTGAGAATTCATACATATAATTCAAGAAATAAAATAATTTCAAATTAAACCCCAAAATATTATTGTGCCTTAACATTCTTAATGGACAGCTCCACTTTTTCTTTTTTCTTACTGTTTCAAAATTTTCACTTCTAACAAAGTGAAATTTGTTGGAATTCTAATCTTCATAAGACCCAGGTACATTGTTACAGGAAAATAATTTCCTAAAAATGTTCAATAAGCTTAGATGCATTAAAAGTACTATTCAGCAGTGGCATAGTTTAGTTTGAACAACTTGTTCCAGAGAGCTCCCTAAACTATCAAAGCAGAGGATATACAAGCTGGCAGAAAACATTTATCACTCATTAAGAGCTAATTAGCAAATTCCTTAATTTGCTCCAGTTCTACTGGGATTTATCTAGAAAATTTATATTGAAAGAAAATCTTGTTTGGCTGATTTGTGTTCTGAAGTTTTGGAAGCAATAACTTGCTGTTTCTGGGGGGGAAAGGAAAAGAAAAGAAAAAGAAAAAGAAATAGATAAGAGAGATACTCTTCTTTAACTGACAGTGAGATATCCACTTTTTTACTGACATATTTATGTCAGATATCCAAACACTGGAGAGAAGAGAGAAGAAAACATCAACTCTAATCTCCGCATACCCCAAAGAAAGGATTGCAAATGGACAGCATTAAGTCCAGCATTTTATTAGCAAATTTGTATATAAAATTGAGGTCATTAAATCAGGAAAGGAAACAAAATCTTGGCTTCATCACAGGAAAAAAAAAATAAATAAACAGCTAATTTTAAGGGCAAAAAGTTTAGTACTAATAATAGACTTGTGGAAAAAATAAGTCAGAGATCTTTCATATGTAAGGTCTTTCCTCAGTCATAAGAATTAAGAGGAAAAGGGCAGAAAGATAAAAAAGTAAAACAACATATCAAAGTATTGATCCCTCGTACTTTCACTGAGAGCACAAGACTAATTTTTCCCTAAAGACCTTGCTTTGGGAAGGAAGTGTTAACTACCTTTGCAACATGAAGAATTTGGGAAAAAAGGGCACTATTTCTAAAACTGTGAACTTTGCAAGATGAATCCAAGAATACATTGTGTAAAAGCAGTAATGCCCATAAATTCACTACCAGCTGCACAGCTTATAAATCAAGTTGAAAATTAGATGTCTAGGTCTCCAAACTGGCAAAAGACAGATGCAGTGGAAGAACTTTGTATTGCTTTTAGGCTTCCACTGGAGAATGTATATCCCAGGGAAGAGAACCAATTCTGAAAGAAAAAAAAAAAAAAAAGAAAGCAGTGACAAAACCATTTTATTAAATGTGTCACATAAGGATGAGGTAGGACTCCAATGTATAAAGCAAAAATATATGTTATATTAAAAAACTAAAGAACATTCAGAAAATAAATCAGCTGCTAGTAATAGATGAAATCCATTAAAGGAAAAAAAAGTGGGTTTCCCTTTCCAGAGACAAACACTACTGAAATAATAAGGAGGATTTCCTACCTTTACAGTCCTTGTTTTTTAAAGTTCAAACATGCAAATAAAGTTGTTAAAATATTAACAGGTTGGTTTTTTTGTTTGTTTGTTTTTTAAAGAGAACAGGGACTTGCTAAACACGTCCATGTGGCAGACAAAAATATGAGAGCTTACAAGAAGCTGTGGCCATCACAGGGAATTCATGCATCACAGTAAGGCATGTCTTTCCTGTAAAATATCTCCTGATGACATATTGACAGGGCAGTATTTTAGCAAAATCTGTTATTGAAATACAGGAAAGGTTCTAAAGCTATTTGAACAGGGGAAGGGGTGTGCAAGCACAGAGTAGTTCCTCTGTTTGCCTGGACTGGAATCCTAGTTAAGGAAGGTTCCAGAACATTAACCATTTCAAGTGAAAACAGAACTCTAACTCAACTTAAATTAATAATAATAATAATAATAATAATAAAAATAAAAATAAATGAAAACAGTATTTTTAATGTGGGAGATAAAGTGGTAAAATCAATCATTTTCAGCTACACAAAAAAATCGTTCCTAGTCTTAACACTATTTATGTGATGCATATGCTTCTTTTAGTGAAAATAGGCAATATTATCTTCATTAGAAAGAGTATTTCTGAGGATAAAATAGTAGCAAAACTTCTTAAAACAATAAACATTGAAGAAGCATGAGATGGCTCTGTATAATTATTTAGAAGGAATATCAGCATTCCCTTCCTTTAGAGAAGATGCAAGATGCACTGGGTTTACAGCAAGGTTTTGGTAGGGGGGGGAACTGCAGGGGTGGCATCTACGAAGAGACAGCAGGAGATGTCCAAACGTCTGACAGAGCCAGTTCCAGCCAACTCAGCATCCTTCCAGTGATGTTGGTGGCACCTCTGTGACAACATATTTAAGAAAGGGTAAAAACTGCTGTACAGGAGCTGGGATAACAGGAGTGAGAAACTGTGAGAGGAACACCCTGCAGACACCAAGGTCAGTGGAGGAGAGGCCAAAAAGTATATTTCTTATTCAGAATAGCTATGGGGTTGTTGTTGTTGTTTTATTGTTTCTTTTTTCCCTAATTATTGCTTACAAAACAACAGAATTCACTATCTTCCTGCCAAAATGCCAGAGATTACCTATCAAAAGTTAACCAGTTCTTAATATAAATTTGCCAGGTTCTTTTTTTTTTCTTATCAGAAGAAAAGAAGTCATTATGAGGTATAGGGTAGACTGAGGGCTGGTACAAAAATACTGAAAGGATAAAAAAAACAAAACCAAAAACAACCTTAAGGCATTTAAAAACTGTTCCTGTCAAATAAATTTGACATGTGCCTTTGCATCTTTCTTCCCTGCAGGTTGTTCTGTTTCAGCTGTGGAGAGAGATTTAATTTTCCTCCTTGCTTGCTTTATAAAAATAATTATTTTTCTTTTATTCTTCTAACATGAAGTACCATATTGTAACAAACAAGATAACAAATGGCATTGTGTGACATGGTGACAAGACAACAATATATTTTAACACAGATTTCAAAATTTAGGAAAAGGCAAGGCAAGTACTTTGGACAAAAAGTCCTGCTAGTTTCACAAAAGCACTAGCACATCAGTGGTCTGTCTGGTTTAATAAGTATACCTTAGCATTCCTTGTTCAGTTGAGCTGTTATTTTTCAGTTAAATCTGGAACTTCGTTGTAACTACTTTTACATGAAATAGACTGAAGTTTTCAGATAGATCATCAACATATGTTGCACAATTGCAGTTAAACTAACAAAGTGTGGTACACTACAATTTTAATACCATTTAATTAAAATGCCTTTCTTACTAATCCATGTCCATCTGGAAAGAAAATGTTTGTGACCCTGATAAGAATCAGAAGCCAAGATGTAAAACTGTGAGTCGGTTAATTTTCTGCACAGAGAATACATGCATGTAATACATACAGAATTTCTAATATATTTCATGTTAATCATGAAGAAAGAATAGCTCCAAATTACAAATCTATTCTCATGTACCAACATGCCAACATCTTGGTTGCCTTGGTTGCTTTTATACCCATTAAAATATATATATATTTAGGCTCCAGAAAAAAGGAAAACCCCAGATTCCAAGCAAGTATACAGTAGTCCAGGACTTGTATCTGAAAATATTTGAGATAAGTTACTTGATCTTAAAGAAAGAAAATATAAACAATATTTCTAGTAAAATCTTGTTAAGCAGTTCAAGCAGATTTCATACACCAACTTATACAAAACACCAAGAGTGCCAGTTTTGATTACAATTTTGAGTACATTGACGAAATATAAAGCAGTAATGTGTGGAGGCTTGAGTCCTATACCAACATCACTGGACAAGGTTATCATAAAACATATTAGTGACAAGCTGACATTATTAGACTACCAGTTCAATAACATCATGAGGATTTACATTAAATCAAAATATTTTACAGATGTCAATGCAAAGATAAACCCCAAGCAGGATAACTCCCAGTTTACCTTTTACTAAACAGGATACTGTCCCTATTAGTATATTCCAGAGCCACAATTAACTGACCTGATCACATTACAATCCTTTACTCTCTGAGGCCTTTTATCCATCAAATTATGTTCAAAACCAGAAAGCAGTGGAGATCTCCCCCTCCAACTCACACATTATCATCACATTGAGTAGTGGAAAGAAACTCTGACAGATCAGTGAACACCAGTGATGCAACTCTTTATTCTCCCTTAGCTCCAATTTTATGTAACAAATGGGGTTTCTCTTGGCTCCAGAATTTTAGAATATCAATATGTTAGATTCTTTTCTTCCCCTCCAAACGCCTATTAGCTTCTGTAACATAATGCTGTTTGTGTCCAGAAGCGGAGAGAAAAAGATGATGTCAACAAAAAGTGGTTTAATCCCAGTACAAGACTATTTTTCTTTAGAAGCATAGCTAAGTCTAAGTAGAAGTAGTTAATTTTTTTCTCTTTTAAATTGTTCCATGTTACACAGTCTTAAGCTTTAAATAACTTTAATAAGACATTTATTCAAAATTCAAACACTCTGCTGGCTGATGTAAGTCACACATCAGTTTCCCCAACTTCAAACGCTCTTGCTTCCCTGGCTGCTGCCAGTGCCCAGCAGAGGGCATTTTAGGACTGAGCTATGTGAATACAAATTGAGGAGACCGAAATTTCTATCCCAGCAGTTTGCTCACGTTGCAGAAGGACAAGTTTGAGAAGATTAATAAATATTTGAGTATAAACTGCAGTGTTTTCCACACAAATATCAGATCCCTAATATTTAAATAAACTGCCACATGTGACATTTATTTTATTAAGAGCTATGTTTTCAAACTTGCACTTGTTTATATTGCGTACACTGAAGTACTGTAAAACTGACATTTAGACAGTTAAATGTACAGGCACGTTAAAACTTTACGTAAAATACACTTACAAAGCAGAGAGAACAAGCTGCACAGAAGTCAATGGCTGAAAAATTTCATTTTAGAGAGCAAAATTCTAATTGCAGCAATATTACTATTGAGTTGCATGTTTAATTACGTTATATAAATAAGCTCAAAATTTAAGTATCAGGTTAAAACTAGTTTTATGTATTGGCTGATTAAAACCACATCATAAGTTTATAACACAGTTCTTCAATAAAACTTTTTGACTTTCAGATGTGGTTCTTCGAAATCACCTGAGAATCTCCATTGAATATTACAACGTTCAATTTCCAAGTTCCTACAAGTTAGCACAAATTGGAACGAGCACTAAAAGTGCAGCCTGACTGGACGGTCTCAAACGATGCACACACAAATCTGTTTGCCTGATTACACGCTCAGTTACACCAGCTGGGCTTTTCAGGCATGGATTTCCCTGCCTTGATTTCAGCTGATAGTTCGACTTACAGTGCTTGTGCAACTTCATGCAGCCTGGTTGGGGTCTCAGGCTACAGCCTCAGCAGAGACAACCACAACCGTGCCGTATTAACATCTCCCTAGGGTTACGGAGTTTCAGTTTGTAAGGCTGAGTGACAGAACCTCCACTGCAGTTTCCACAAGCTCAAACTGATGGCAGGGGCAGGACGTCGTACTAATGCGACACATGTGCTCTCAGTGTCCAAAAATGTTGTCTGCTAGGCCATTGGACAAGGTTTGGGCATGGCAGAAGGGATCCATTACATCTCTTCTTCAGCCTCTTAAGATGTGGAAATTATAATATGACCTACTTCTCTGAGACTGTCACCTTTTCCTGTATGACTTGCCTCCCCGTCAGAAGCACGTATTCAGGGTCATTCACAGTTTAAGCGCTGGTACTGAACACGAATTCCCACACACAAAGTATTACTTTGGCGAAGAACAGAATTCAGATTGCAAACCTTTGTACGTACAATAAAACTGCCAGGTTTTGCCCCCACTCCCCATCTATTTTTTGGAAATTACGAAGTATTTCAAGTTTCAATCATAGCAGTAATTTAAACAATTATTTAATATCAGATGTGCAGTGCTGATATTAAAAGGGTTAAAAGGCTCTGGAACCATATGGACTACGCGCTGGCTACAATCCTTGGTTGCACGGCTGACAGGCAATCATTTGGAGAACTAAAGGAAGCAATACAAAACAGAAAGTTTTGTGACCTTGATGAGGGTTTTTTCAGAAACGTGCAGTTTTCCAGTCTACATATTTCCAAACAGTTTACCACTAAGAACCTGAAAAACCTGCTCTCATGTAAATCTGTCATAAAATAATACCACTTTTGGCAAGGTACACTCCTGGGGGAAATTCCCAGTCAAATGAGCAGAGTGATAATGATCTAGTGAAAAGAAAATTACAATAATGACAGGGAGGAGAGGAGGAGGAAAAAAAAAAAAAAAAAAAAAAGCTACTCGAAGGTATACATGCCTAACTTTGGGGGAGAGGTGAAAAAAGGGGGGCAACCCCCTACCAATTCACAAAAAAAATCCATCAGGCTTTTCTTCCACTGTGATCTGATTAAATGAGGAACCTGATTAGGGTTACCTCCAAAATTCACATAAATATTTGCCAACATTTTCAAAGCTTTTCTTACACCGTACCCTTAAATCACTAGCACAGGGGCTCTTAGTCATTTCAAGCGACAAAGTTCAAAGCACTGGACAGAATACCGGTTTTCTGAAGTTAAACCCTAGAAAAGTGTTTGTGGATGGTGAAAGGTCTCTCAGGTGCAAGCACACCTCCCATCTGATGTAGCTTAATTCCTGCCTGCCAGCGAGAAGGACTGTCTCACTCTTCTGCCCACACTTGGCTGTTCCTCCTTTAGATCTGTCTAGTGATGATGCCAGGGGGTGATCACCTCTATGGCCACCCCTCCCTAGCATGGAGAAGCAGGACGACCCTGTCCCACAAGGGAGGGCAAGCAAGAGCCAAACACGACCAGAGTAGAGACAGTGTCCTCATCAAGCAGGGCACAGTCCTGCTGTGCCTGCATAGCAGCCCCACACACAGCATGACCTGTCCAGAGAGCAGAGGCAGAAGCAGCAGGGTGGAGACAAACCTCAAATGTAGGACTGAAGTCTAACCAGAAAGCAGCACTGCAGACAATCGACATTAAACACAGGTTTGAATCCACCCAGGAGACAAGATCGCAACCTACAACACAGCTCACAGGAGAACAGGCTCCCAGGCACGAGCTCAAGATGATCCCTGACCAATGGGCTGCAGCTATGGGTGAAGGTCCCAGGTGGTCAGAGCAGTTCAAGTATATTACTTCTCTCAAGGAACTGCCACTGGGATCATGGAAAAATAAAGTACCAAGGAAGGCTGCACTATCACCAGGAATATTTGAAGACATAATGATAGGTTACTTGAGTCTAGTTTCTTCAGTGTATGCACCAAATACACTTCTGATTAATAAATTAAAATATCATTAAAAGAACAAAATTGATGAGCTTATCCACTGTGGAAAACAGTAGCTAGTATTGATACCTTGACTTCCTCCCACTCAGGCTTTAGGCAATGATATTTTAGGGGAATAATGGCAATATTCACTGATTTATATCCTCTTATCTGCTGACAGATCTTGCCAACTGGAACTGTGCACTGGTGTCTCACGTCAGTAGTTAGAAAACATGATGAGGCTTTTAGAGCTGACCTTTATCCTGTGGTTAGTAAAAGAATAACAGATGCCTGCTTTGTTAAACCTGAAGAATATGAGACTGTTTGAGAGGATCTGAGCAACTGCCATGAAGTCAGGAGTTCAAAACAATACAACTTCATGGCATAAAGCTCTTCTGGGAGAGTGAATGTATGTGTCTGCCCATGTGTGTTGAGGGGAAGAGAAGTCTTTTTCTAAACTGAGAAGGGAACAGTAACATTTTTTAGGAAGACAGGGTAAAAGTAGAAGAATAGATGAGTTTGCAAAATCATGTCCAGGCTAATGAACTGGAATTTCACTGCTTCTTAATTTTCTGCCAAACAAATTTAGAAAGAAGACTGGGATCCATGAATCACCAAGGAAAAAAACCAAGTCAAAACAATTTCCACAGGGATGGAAAAGGAGGTATGATGAATTCAAGGTCTGTCACAGGTACAATATAAAGGGATTTCTTGAATGGCAACAACTATTCCAAGCTGGATGGCTAATTGTCTCCAGGTAATGGATAGGGAATGTTTTTGAAGGGCATTTACAGTAATCTGTATCCGGGCTATAGCGGGCTAAGCCAGGAATGGATACAAGAATTTAATCAAAGATCTATTTTCTTACTTCTTTTCCTCCAGCATTTTACCATAGAGAGGGGGCAGGACTGAAATTTGAAGATAGAGCAAGGCGGCACTTTGTATCCCTGCTGGAGACTGGCACATACCCAGTTTCTGAGTCTTTAACTACCACACAGGCTTCCAAGGGTTGCAATCCTTTTTTAAACTGTGGGGCCAGAAGGATGCTACAAGTCCTACCAAACCTACCTGATGCATTTCAGGATAGATTTGTTACTGTTGCTAGTGTAAATGCCTTACTGTCAGTTCTGCCAGCCAGCTTCTGCCTTCCTTGGAAATTTGGATCCTCACAAGGCTCTAGTCCTGGACAGAGATCTTATCAAAACCTGTGTGTACTGAAGCACAGAAACAGGACAAGCATCTAGCCACAGTGCATGTCCTCAGGGACAAAACCATCATTTCCTGTGAGAAATCCAGCACAGCTTCTAGTGATAGCACTTTCTTTTCCTACATCTGGATGGAAAAGACTGAGTTACTGCCCTTTAGATCACATCTGCATTTTGTTCCAAAAGTGTCATAGCTCACAGCTCTAATAAGATATCAGGTCTCTTCACAGACTACCTACTGTTAGTCAGAGTCATCCTTCCTGGCTTTGTAATTACACACTGTGGGAGAACTTGGACTTCATAGCAGCCTTCAGAGTGCTTTGGTGTGAGAGGAGAGGTATGTCTTCCCATCAGCTCAAAGGTCAGGGGATGTGAGGAAGTTTTACACCAGGCTCTTGATCTGACTATATATAAGAAAGAGGGAAAGCAGCCATTAGGGACATGTGGCAAAAATAATTGGAGCTGGAGATATTAGATTCAGGAAGGCACGCGGCTGCCTGACCCTGCAGGGAGTGTTGGGAGATGTGGGATGAACTCTGGGCTGTCAGGGCACTTTAGTACAGTTGTGCATTGAAATCTTTTTGGGAACTGAACTGCAGAAGATACTTAATTGTTATGTGAAATGTAGCTAATAAAACAAAACACAAGGGGAAAACTTAAAATCATCCAAGATGCCAATAATAAAGTGCAAAGTTTGTGTATCCTGAGAGTGTAATCAGATAAATCAATGCTAAGGAATAAATGATAAAGGTTTCTTACCACAAGGCACTAACTTCTAGCACTTGCATGAAGTCACCATCTATTTCATGAGGAAATTCAAACCAGATCTACCAGATTTTGTCTACCATACCAGAGAGACAAAGGAGCAAAGCAAAAGAGGAGCACCTATTCCTTGTTTGTTGTGGGGAAGTACATAAATTGAAAAATTAAAACTAGTTAAGTCTGAAGACATTACAGTAATCGAGGTCACAAGTAAACAATCTAAAAAACTCTTGCATTTCTTAAATGAGTCAGATTTCTTGGCAGACTCCCATATGAATGATAAGGCCCAAGACTGTTTACCCCATAAGATAGCAAGCAGATAAGACTAAGTGTTGATTAAAGATATAAAATATCCAAGATGAGATGGGAACAAGGGAGAGTAAAAATCAGACAGTCTCAGTCTAAAGAAAATATAGAGCAAATAGCCTACACAGACCCTGAATACACAGAGGTTCAAGGACTGAGAGTGTCACCAAACTGGCAGTGATAATTCATGTCTGTACAAATGCAGAGAAGTCTAGTTGGAATCTGTTTCTCTATGTGTATGAATACTTTATATTAAACACAGCACTGAGATACCAAAGAAAGCAGAAAATGCTAAGCCTGTAAACCAAGAGCAGCAAAATCATGCCAGCACAGCAGCAATTTCATATACAATTACTGTAGCATATTACAGGTTTGGTAGCTGAATCAGCAGAGCCTTCAGAATGGAAACCCATGAAATGTAAATCTGAGTAAGGCTTATTTGCTATCCCACATCCCTTATTTTCTAGAACTGCAAAAATCTGTTAGTGAAGACATCTGAAAGAGATGTTGTTAGACACAGGGTTTTGATTCACCATGTGCTTTGATTTTATGGTTCTAAGCTTTTGGTTTTCCATGGTAAATATCACAAGAGCCATACACTAAGAGAACTTCTTTCTTTGTTGTGGTGGCCTATTTTTCCCGAATCATCTGATATTTTTCAGAAAATGAGAAAAGCATGTATTTTTCTGATAGTTGGTATCAACTTCCATGGAAAAATCACGCTGTTCACATCCCAAGAAGACACGATATTCACTATATTTATATAGTTTTTGTAATATTCCAAAACCGTTAACAAATATCCATTTAAAAAAAATCTAACAAATACTGTAAATTCTTATTACAAAGACCATATTCTTCATAGACTGTCTTTGAAGAAGCCAAAGAATACATGTTCAAACTAATTAATATGAAATTGCTTGGGGTTTAATGTAAAAAGAAATCAATCAGAATCCATTAGAAACAATCTGAAGATTTATTACTGAAATAAAGCAAACAAAGCAAACAAAAACCTCTACAACAAAACACCAAAAGAAATATGAAAAAACAAACATGAATTTAGCTTTAGCTAAGCAGCTTCAGATGTTATGGTTTTGTGCTCATTCCAATAGAAATAACATATCATTGCAGCTGATACATGTAAGGCTCAAATGAACAAGGTTCCCTAAGACAGCAGTAGAAGCAGTCATGTTCCTCTTTTATCTCGGCCAAGGATCATCTTTTATATTGCCTTGTGTCAAAAAATTTCCTTCCACGTGGTATGAACTGTAGTCTGTATTCACCTGCTATATTTTTCTGTTGGCAATCACTGGTTTGATACACGCTGATCAAGCTGGTTCACTTTTAGGATTATCTCATTTGATTTAAGGAAATTGAGAAAATGCCAACTGCTGTAAGAAAGGGATTACCTGAAACACTGAATCTAATTTAACAGAATTGTTTGCCCCCTGAATTTCATGGATAACTGTCAAAATAGCAATGGAACTAAAACTAGTTTCAGGCATGACAGTTTTTACAGTTATGCCTGATTTTTATGGCAAAAGAAGAAAACTTCCCAGAATTTTAAAAGAACACAATTCTTCAAAAGCAGCCTCCAATTTTTACTAAAGTAATATTTTTAACTTAATATAAGCTCAAACCAACTTTACTTTTCCATGTAAACTAACACTGGGGTATATTAATCATATTTTGCATTTCGTTTGTTCATTTGTGGGGTTTTTTTGGTATTTTGCTGGGCTTTTTTATATAGCTAAAAGCAATATAGAAGCTGACATAAATCACATAGGTTTAGGATACATTATTTGAATTACAAACAATAAAACCATGAAGACATTTTAAGTAAGCTTTCTTAAAAGTGCCTAAAAATGGGAGAAAATTATTATAGTCACTGCAAAGACAACACTTCCCCAGGAAAGTGGTGGAATAACCATCCCTACAAATGTTCACAAATTGGATTGTTCACAATGTTCACAATGGATTTGGCGTTTGGGAATATGGACTAGTGGTGAACACTGTAGTACCAGGTAAATGATTGGACTCGATGATTGTAGAGGTTTTTTTCAACCTTAGTGACTATGATTTGACCATGTAAGGAGAGCTCACTACCATAGCCTAGTTTCCAGAAGTTGCAAGTAGCAGGATAAAAATTGAGATACATATAGAAGGCAGTTTAGGAAACCTGTACCAAAAGCTTAAATGATTCCTAATGCAAGAAGCACACCATTTTGCCAAAGAAGTTCCCTATGGTCCTAAACTACAAGACACCAAACCTAGTATTCTGATGTACAAATCCAGTAGCACAGTCCCAAAGTCTTTTGCCTAAATAACCAGTAAAGTTTCTTTCTATCCAATTTTCCACATCTCTCTGGATTTGTTTCTGCACAGATCCAGACCATTGAATGGCGTGGTGTTGTGGTTTAACCCTAGTTAACTGTGGTTCTTCACCTGCCACTGTGAAGAAAAGTAATTCTACCCCATCCAAAACAGGTGCACACGGCAGTGCAGGCTGCAGCTGCTTTTGTGCTAATCCTCGTGGAAATAATCACTCACGGGCTATTTAATAACACTGGTCAATGGTTCCACTAAGCCAGCGCAGTAGAGTAACTCAACTTCATTTCATTTGTGGCATTTCCTGGCACTGTTAACATTTTTGTAGTCTTACTTCTGCGCTGGTATGTCTGATGCCCTGAGGTCAGGCGAAGGCAAGGGCAAAGGAAAGGGCAGAATCATGCAGCTGAGAGCAGGGAAGAGCACTGAACCGCTCACTGAACTGCATTTCAGCTAACAAACTATATACACCCTGGAGTTGTGTAACAGTTACAGATCAAAACAAGTGCTCTACCAACACATGAAAACAAATACTTTTGTTAAAGAAAATAAACTAGAGTGGGGTTTTTTGTTTGCTTGGGGGTTTATTATTATTATTTATTTCTGAGACAATGGCAATCCAGGCTGACAGAGTATTTTCTGAAAAATAAAGGTATCCAGACTTTTAAGCCCTTCTCAGCTTAAAAGAGCTTTAAACTTTTACCTTCCTCCCTTCCTAATGCATTCCTGAATCTGCATTGTGACCCCAGAGCACACATACACAGCTTCAGACAACCTGCACAAGGAGACTTGAGTTTGACCTACACTCCATGGTGTTCTGTATGTTGCCTTCAGGGCCATTTTCTTTTATTGTTTTTTTGCTTTTAATATGTTTGCATGATGCAAATTTCATACAGGAGAAATACTTAAATTGCTCGATTGTTCACTTTAACCCAGGGATGTCTGAGGGTTATTTTCTGTATGAAGACTTTAGAAAATTATTTAGGGACATTTGTGTTCATTTACTCTTCAGAATTTTTATAGAAAATGCTACACAAGTAGGCATTTTTAAATTTTAAATGCTAATTACAGTTGGAATCCAAACAAAAATTTATCCTTCATGGGATGAACACTAGTATGATCAAAGCAGCTCCAGGAGTTGTTTTGTAAATATATGATAAAGGAGATGAGTTAGATCCAGGATTGTTGCTTGTATTGTTGTAGATTTTACAGTCTCTTCTAACAGACATCCCAGGCATATTTTGCAACAAGGAGACAACCCTTGACTGAGACAGTTTACAGCAATTGTTAAATTGGAGAAATGAGAATAAAAATATTACAGGCAAGTGATATAAAGACATTTGGAAACAGAAGTCTATGTTGTTTACTCTGAAGTAAAAGTAGATACCATCATTCCAAATGTTCTAGATGTAAATGAAACCGCTCTTAGAGCACAAATCCACCTGGAATAAGAATATCCACCGAAGATAAAGACCCAGTTGTGAAATTAAGTTAATAATAAAATAAGTGGAATGAGAAAGGTAATAGGTTGAAAGCAAGAGATCGGCAGGTGTGTAAGGATACTGCTGACTCAGCATGCTGATCCTGTCACACTTAAGGCCTCCTCTCCAGAGTGAATCCTCACAAAATCTATGACATGACAGAAATCACCTCAGGCAGGGATGTGTAACAAAAACAGCTGTTTGTGGGCGGGGAGGAAAAGTTTCCATCAGGAAGTAATTTAACCTTTTTTTTTTTGTAAGTAGACCATGTGATCTACGTCTGCTTACAAAGTTCCCAATCAACATTTTCTGTTCCACATCACATAGCGCCAGAGACAAAATTCAGGGCATCTCATCACTGTAAGAACCCCCAGACAAGCCTTCTCTTTAGATTAAGTGAAGAAGGCAGCCTGTTGCCAAAAGCACTGAAGATTGGCACGTTTCCTCTTGATTTTTGGATGAGAAATACTGTTCCTTTGGCATATGTCCATCTCTGGCTCTGTTTAGACTCTGTTTTGTCTCTCTGCCTCAGTCATCTGAAGCCATAAGGCTAGCCTTGCCTTTGAAAAGGCCTAAATTATATGGTTGGAAGGTTCTGCTATTGCCTGGAGGATGTTGTTTCATTATGGGCACTACTGTTTCACTTAGCCCACAAACTGGTTTTCCACATTTCTGTTATCACAATACTGTAGGATTATGGTTCTTTTAATTGGCTTCGAGCAATCATATTTTTTTTTATAAAACAGAACCTCTTCTCCATTAAAAGGGGCTTGCATCAGTTTATTCAAGCTGATGAGTTCGAATTGTACAATTTATCCCTAATACTAATCTCTTGACACAGAATCATGTTCACACAATCACCATCCTTATTGAAATGCCCATCAGAGCAAGAGAAAATCAGGATCATAAAGCTGTGACTCTAATTCTGAGCTCAAAAGACATGCTCAGAAGCTCTGTCACAGGCTTCCAGTGAGACCATGAACAAGTCATTTAAGTCACCTGCCTCAGGTTTCTCCCAGACTGGTACCCTACTTCCTCACAGCACTAAGGCAAAGTGCTGTTTGTAGCCGTCTATGACAGTCACTCTGCTTTTTTTCTAATATCCAGCACGAGAGATATTATAAAGGCACAGCAGTCCAAAATAGTCTTTCAAAACAGAATTTCTAAAATTTCTACAATCTTCATAAAAGACATTTGAAGTTATTACACAGCAGCTGCCATGTAATTTCCAGATGTAAGTCTAGGATAAAAGAATCATTAAAAATATTTGTGTTGTGAAGGTCAAAGACACACTGCTAATTACACTACAAGTTTGAGAGTGCTCAGGGCAAAAAATTAAATTATGAAAATTATTAAAATCTCTACTGCTAGATACATGCACAAAAGAGCACTCTTACATATGTGATTGTAGCTTTAAAATTTCCCAATCTTTCAAATATGTAGATAATGCTGTTGCTTCAAAATGTTTTCTTGAAAAGACAGACTAATTCTCCATTGTGAAATTCCCTGGCTGCATGAAATCCTACAACTCTTCTCATGAGCTGTGAAGAGAACTCTAAGCTCAGCAGGATTTCCTCTAAATCTGGGATCCCTCTCCTTTGCATCAGGTTGAGATGTAGAAATCGAGAAAAACTCAACAGCATTTTTTTCCAAGCACAAAGTGAGACCTCACTTTGAAGTGGCAAGGGTGTAGGAAGTGGAACATACTTGTTTGTTCTAAAGACAGATGGGTAAATGCTCATTTTCAGAAATCAGTGAAAAGCTCCCTTCTGTCACAGCAAGGAACCACCCGTACAGAGTGGTGTACGGAGCTGCAAAAAAATTCTTTATCTACAGCCACTTAAATACTGGGATGAAAGTCTGAGGTATTGGTTCAAAAGAAACTTAAACGCTTGAAGGAAATATTGGAAACAATCTTATTACGTGGGGGACAAAAACCACTTTTTATTCCAGTAAACCAGTGACTTCAGAAAAAAACGGTAAACTAAAGCAGCTTTAGACAAGGACAGGTTACTCGAGTATTAGGGGTTAGAATGGCAAAACCAAAGTAAGACATTTTTAATAAAGCTAAATTTTCTAGACTAAAAGCCCACTGAAAACAGTGAGAACTTCTCTTGATTTCATTAAGCTTTCAATAAGGCCTAGTTAAACTTAGTCTTTGTAAAGATAGATTAAAATGGGAATGGCCAAGACTTCATAGCCTTGCAAGACAAATGTGTTGGTATTTCAATCATTTTTTCAGTTTTCAGAGAATCTGATTAATTCCCCACGTGTGGGAGCTATCAGTAGGAGACAAAATAGGGCAATTCATAGAGATGACATAACCTGAAAATCAGGAGATGAGCAGAACCTTGAGAGATTTTCTATTTTACAGGAAACTAGTATTACTTAGGGACATGGATGAGCTAGAAAATTTTCCAGGAAAAAAAATGCATTCCCATTATAATTTATGGCTTTTACGAATAAGTGGGACAATTCCAAAATTTAAGTATCCTTATCACCAGCCATTTTTCCTATCTATATGTATAACCCAAATCTCTCCCGCTGCAATTTGAACCGAATACCTTTTGTTTCAGTATGTAAACCAAATACCCCCTTCTCTCTGAAGCAGTCTCTTACGACTTAGCGTTACTCTTAGTATTCTCTCTGCATAAAACACACATTACATTCTTTCAGCATTTCTTCTTGTTTCCTAGACCTCTGATCACTATCACTGCTCCCTCTCCACCTAGTCCACATCCTTGAACTACCATATGCAAGAAGAGGACAAAGTTGTCCAGCCCAGGGCTAATTTCATAATGAAGTTGATAGAAAATATGCCCTTTTGCAATGCTATAGCACTGTTAATTCCATTTCAGCTTGTTCATCTGTTATAACCTCAACGTACATAAAACATATGAAGCTTCTATTGAAACAGTTGCTCAAGGCATCATAAGGAGCAACTGTTATTTAAACTGTTTATTTAGAGAGTTTACTTCTCTCTTCTTTCATAGCAGTATTTCTTTTAGATAAGGTTCTGACTCCTGGGAAAGAATAAAGAATTATCTCTAGGGGATTATAATTAAAGGATAAATGTTATTGCTCTACTGAAACAAAGATTGCACAAGTAGTTGAATAGGGCAAGAGTTTTCAGAAAAGCAGATTTCAGAAAATAGGGAGATGGTAAATAGAGAGTCATTTTCTCAATGAATTTGAAGGAGTACAGGTAGGACTACAGACGGGTTATTTTGTAAGCCAAATACTTAAACAGGAAAAGCCACACAGCAGGAGTAGCAGAGATAATTATGTCTGTACTGAGGGCTCTTCAAGTAACTTGGACCACTGAAAAATTAATCATACAAAAACCAAAAAGTGAGGATGAACATAAGAAAAGCGAAGATGTGAGTGATTGTAATGTGACATAAAGAGCTAGGCAAAAAAATGTTTTAGCAGTAAGAAGTAACTAGAAGACAAAGGGAATAGTGAGCATATTTTTGAGAAACAAAAGATGCTGAGGAAGTGAAAATACCTAATAATGCCCTGTCCTGCTGAGTGCCCTGTCCTGCTGAGATCACCCAAAGAGATCTAAGTTCAAGCTTCCATTTATTAAAACTAGTCATGGCAAAATAGAAAATACTGTTGGTGAAAGGATTAGAATTAAAAATAATTTTTCACATCTGTAAGACAACTAGTTTTATCATACTGGGTTTAGAACAAATAACAAAACAATGTGCAATGGTGAAAACAGAAAATAAAATTCAGAATACAGAAAATACACAAAATACAGAATGAGAAATATTTATCTAGATGGTGAGGACAGAATTGTCCTAGGGTTTCAATGATTAATACAATGATGTCCTTCCAAAGAGCAATCTCCTTATAGAATGCAATAATGAGAATGATAACTAACCCTACAAATTCAGCTTTCGTGAGACCTCACAGGTAATTTTGTGTCTGGTTTAGGAACCTCATGTCTAGAAAGAAACTGGATAGAATTCTGATTTTTTTTTTTTTTTTTTTTTTTTTTAGAGCAAGAGTTTTTAGAACAGGATGAGTTTTTGCAGGGGGAAAAAAAAAAAAAAAAGGAACAAAAGGCAGTGAGTTTGTTTGGTCTGGAAAGCAAGATGAAGGAAACATGGTAAAAATGTCAGAAGAAGACAGTCATTGCTCTTCCACATACAAGAGAAAAGAAAAAGAAGAAATACTATTGACAGCAAAGGTTAGAGCTGGAAAACCTTTTCAGCAGGGTGGTGAAACAACAGAGGATACTATTTGAACAAACAAAGAAAATATCATATTGAGAACAAGAGAAAATCAAGTTCCTTCTCACAGATGATTTAGGAAAGGAAATTCATACTATGTTTCCTTTGAACCTCGCTTAAATTCCTATATTTTCAGAAATGGAGGGAAGAGGGGGGGAGAGTAATTACAATAAACATATTACACGATATTCTTTTTTCCAATACAAGGAGGAGAGAGCTATAGAATGTATAATTTTTGGCAATGTCTAATTTAATTTCAGATTAGAAACATTTGCTTTCTAAGGTATCTGTCTTCAGCCAGTATCATTTGCATAATTATAGTGCTAGACAAGACCACACAGAAGCAACTCTATATTGAATAACAAAACAGACTAACAGCAATTTGAATCACAGCTTGATTTCCCATGGCTCTGAGAAACATCAGATAGTTTTGTTAGCCACGTGTAAAATAGACTGAGGACAATCTTTTCATCTTCTCCCAAATACAGGTCCATCATTAGGCAATTTTTAAAGTAACCAATATGAAAAATGAAATCTGAATTGTTTTACATCACAGAAAACAAAATTTCAACACTTGAAGACTATCTTCTACCTGAGTATTTGCAATTACATCAAAAATTACCCGGGCTGGCTGCAACAACCTAATTTAATAGCTTTTTAGATGTATATTTTGTCTATTTTAAAAAATATTTGTAATATATCTGACATGACTATCAATACATTTCTGGTTATACACTCTATGAAACTCAAAACCAAGAGGGCTCTAACTCAAACAAAAGAAATTACCCTGAGGATTAAAGTATAAGGACAGATAGCTATTCTACTATCTACAGGAGGGATACCCTGTTGTTCCCTTAATGTAATGAAAACATTATGAATTAAACAAAAAATGATGAGAAGAGATCACTGATGAGAAGAGAACAGTGTTCAAAGAAAAAGCATATTTCCCTTGTTCTCATGAAGAACTATTGTGCATTCATAGATGAAGCCATGAAAAACAGACTTCACTTTCTATTTGATTTGTTTTTTTACTAAAACAAGAAGCACTTTCCTACATGGCAGTAAACACTTCAATATCTTGGAAATTACAATGTAAATCACATATTTTAGAGGATGAAGAGAAAAATCCACGTCAAATAAGGTATCAATTACACAGTAAGTGGAAAAAAACCCACCCTGACAAACAGAGTTCCCATGTAAATAAAGAATAAGAACATGCTTAGCTTAAATATTCTTGAGAAGTTTAATGTTGCACAATATTTCTTCCAAGTGTTTTGAGATTCACTGAGATAGTTATCCCTAATTGATTCTAGGATGATCATTTTGCTGTAAATCCTCAAGGGGACACTGCTATTCTACAATAGGTATTTTAGCAAACTTCCAAGTGTGGACAAGTTTCTGGAAGTAACTTGCTCCTGCATTATTAATCTGTCTCCATTTCCCTACCTGTAAAAAGAAAAATATATTTCACTGTTCTAAATCTGACCCAAACATCCAGAATCATAGCCTGTGTCTTTCACCCTAGGATTGCTACTCAATGATTCTCACATAAATTACTTGAGTGGTTTTCAGAGAAGAACAGGATTAGAAAACATCCTTGTAGGCTTTAACGAGTAGGCACATAAATTATTCTTTCCTTATATGCCATAAAATACCTTTTTTCTGGATTCAGGCAGAACTCATAAACTCAGAACCACTTATTCCTATCACGACCTAGGCACTTCTGACCATGCACAAAAGCAGAGCTTTAGGTAACACAGAGAATTAGAAAAATGTTCAGGTAAAAAAAAAAATACTGATTTAGTTTCTGGTTTATGTACCTCTGTAAACACATAATTAGATCAGTGAAAAAAATACTTAAAGATTAACTTCAAAAGGGCATTTGTTCAGTATTTTCTCTGGAATTGCATTACTTTCTGAGTAAAATTTTCTGCAATTAAATTTTGTTTTCGGGGTAGTGCTTGCTTTTGAGAAAACAGTAATTCATGTGTCATCCAACATTTCTATTGCTGTGTTTAACTTGGCCTAGTCCAGATTTATTTGCCCGTACTGAATCCAGCCCTTTATTTGGCAAAATGCTTTCACTGCTTTATGGCTGCCAAGAGGCTTGCAAGATTTGCCCTTTGGATGGGCATTTCAATTGTGTTCTTCCTGCACAGGGAAGATCTAGCAGTAAGCTGACCTGCTCATCACCAGCGCCCACTGTTGGGAGTTGCTAATGAAGTCCCCTCCATTCCCACAGGTTCTCTGCTAGGACAGACCTAGCAGATATCAACATGCCTAAAAAAGATGACATTGTATCATAAAAAGCCTTTCCAGTTATCTGCTGAGTCAACCTAAATGCAAATTATGCACTGAAGAGTACTGACTGCTAAGGACCTCAGTCTCATGGTGAAGGGTAACTAACGTGAGCATGCAGGAGCTCTTGGCCCTACTGACATTTGTGTTGTATCTTACAGACACAGAAGAGATAAACCGGCATCTTCTTCCACTGAGCACACAGGATGCAGCGTAGAGCGCAATTTCCCTGAGATGGGAGAAACCCCTGGCTTAATGCCTTGGGAAACCCCTTTTTGAGTTTGCTAATCAGTACTCGAAAGTTCTTAGTTCTCTGTAATGTTATAGGCCATCTTTTGGTGCAAAAATGTTAATACTCCTCCCCATCGGACCCTTCCCTCACGACCCTGCCTTAACTTGGCACTAACTCCTCCCCTTACCAAGCTGCGTAAGTACCTGTGTTGGACCCTGCCCCTTGCTTTTTAGCCCCTTGTCCTTGCTCTCATAACAGTGTACGATTTCTTATTAGTTGCTTTTGGATTATTAAAGTTCCTTTTCAGAGCAATGAGAGTGAGCTTATCTCTCTTAAGTTGCCATCGGGCTCGAGTCCCATAGAAACCAGAAGGGTCCGCTAGCCCGGGTGCGGACCTCCGGGGGGTTTCAATGCAGGTTACAATTACTACTTGAAATTTGCAGAGCAAGGTATGAAGAGAAGTCATAAATCAATAACAACCTTTCCTTTAAAGACCTTACATACCTGCAAATCATACTATTAAACTACTATCTGGTGAAAATGATGCCATTTCACTGCCCTGTATTCATAGACTTGATCTGGCTCCTGAAAACTCAAGAAGCACAGCAAAGACTTTATGTGTGATACCAGTTGCTGTCTCCTGGGGTCTGTTTCCCCTACACAGTATGGCTGCAATTGGCATCTGCCTAGTTTCCATGCACATGATAAAGCAGATAGCAGAGGTGTCTGTCTAATTTCCTTCTCTTGCTAAGCTTTCTGTGGCATCCTTTCTACCACAGTCTTCCAAAGTGACTGAGCTTCCTTCAGGTACCTTCTGTAATTCCTGTTTCTTGATACCTAAACAGTCTGCAATCACCACAGACATCCTCTTTGACCCAAACATTGTGCAAAGGTGTAGCACAGGGCTGAGCTGAATATGCTCTGCCTTTTAGCTGCTCATCTAGATCATGTAATTACCTAGTTCTTATCTGGCACTAACTTGCAGTCTGCTGACTAAGGGCAGGACCAGAATTTCCTTACATCTGCTATTGCCTGTTTCTTCTTTCATGTTCAAAGTGATACAGGTGACAAGGCTAGTAAGGAAGGCATCCACTTAGGGAACCAGATCCTGGATATGAAAGGATAATGTAGATAATGATGTGAAAATTTAATTTCTTGGTGTTCACCTTGATGATTTTCATAGTCCTGTTGTTTACTAAATAAACTGCAATTAATAATGTACCAAAGTTACTTTCAGAAAAAATACAGGCAACTGGCTATAACAGAATCTCACCAAAGAATACATGTATCAAATTTCAATTACGATGACACATCTATCTCTCAAATGCTTTGCTTCCAAAGTGAAAATTAAAGAAGGGAGGTACTTCTCTACTGTATATAGATGAGAGTGATCCAAAATGTTTCATGCTGAGTGGAACTCCCAAAAGCTTCAAGAAGAAATGCAAAGCAAAGTGTGATTTGAAGTTTGCCCCTTCCTGAGAACACTGTGAAGCAAGACTGCAGGTACCTAACATTAAGCTTTCCTACTCTATAGGCTAATACTTTAGGTACCAGGATACATAAAGCACTCCTCCTTACCTTGCTGTGATTTTTAAGCTGCCACATCTACAGCTTCCCATAGAATGCTGACTAGCCTCCATCTGCCCAGTCATGGGTACTGTGTCCATCCCAGCTGGAAGCTGGGAGCTGCTTGTTTCAAGTGTCTGTAACTCACGTGGTATCAGGCACCTACTTCTTGAGGTAAATGCTATTTTGAGCATACCAGAAGGCAGAACCAAAGCCAGTTAGGCAATATTCAGATTCAACCCAGAAGTACCCAGGAGGCTTAAGCAAACACAGCATAAGAGTTACTAAACATGATTTTTAATTTCAGCTTTGAACTTCACTGTTTGAAGCTTCTCCAAACCACTTGGAGCTAGCTCATGTATTAAAAACACTACCTTTTTTTTCCAACAAAGTTTACCAATCTGTAATTATTTACGACAATCTGAAACAGTGATAGGAATGCACATGTGAGTTGACCTTTGTGCAGAGACCAATATTTCAGGATAATATGGTCTGTACATACTAAATTACAAGGCGTGGTTTCCACAGTGTGATTTTTGTCTAGCTATTCTCCTCCTCTCACAATGTTAACTTGCAATGAAAATACCCAAGCCAACAAAACAAACAGAATACATTGGCAGCTATGTCATTTAACAGTCAGTTAACAACATGAGACTGTATTCCAGACAGAGTAGTATTACTTTCAGTTTATACGTGCAAGAAAATAAAACACCCAGACCTACTTTCCTCATGAATCTTCACTTGGTTTTGTTTATTATTTTTTTTTAACTTAACACTCTTCACCAATATAAGCTTAGTATGTAACATCTTAAATTAATTAGGAGAAACTGAAAACTTTTTGATAGAATTTATCCTAGCAAGTTCCTGGGAATCTTGGCAATTCCCAAGAAGAAACCTATGAGAAACTTAAGTAAAACAAGCTCTTTGGAGAGCTAAAACAAATTCAAATACTCTTTAAAAATTGCTTGAGCAGGGTTTTCTATTCTATTAATATTTCCTCTGCTTGATAGGTACAGAGTTAATCTTGTACACTTGAGCAGTTCAAGAGGACTTACAAGCATCAGTGTCCTTGTATTTTTCTTCCTATAATCCCAGTCTCTCAAGGGAAAGCAGCAATTTTCAGAAGATGGAGCAATGCCACACAGCTCTATAAGTAATTTTCCCATAATTGTGTACATTGAGGCAGAAGAAAAAACAAGGAATTTGGCAGAGTTTCTATTAAAAAAAAAAAAATCCCCTGTAGATAAGAAACATTCACGGTCCTTCTCTGCATTAACTGTCTATATTAATAGCATCTAACAGGAGAACAGAGCCATAAATGTTGGGGTCTGCATGTGCAGCTGCCTCCTGACACGACGAGTAGGGGATAGGTGCTGCTGTAGTCAGTACCGAGACACACCTCTCCTTTCCTCTTCCCAGGCTGCCCAGAAATAGGCTCGAGGTAGCCTCTAGAGCCAGACTACGGACACTGTCTGGAAATTACAGTTCAGTGTTTACATTTAAGATGAAGGAGAAACCCACAGTAATTGATCTGACCTCATTAGCCTGTAAGAATAAGCTTAGAATAACAAACACAGAAGTTGATAAAACAGGACAAATCCCCCTGGGGCGCAGAAAAAAAAGGCGTCCCATTTTTCATTAAACTCTTCACAGGTAGCAATAACACCAGGCTAACTCATTTACAAGAGCCTTCTACTTGAAGGACTGGTGCTTCCACCTAGTTAGGTGTCTAAACTGGCATTTCAGTATGGTTCACCCTCTTCTAGCATACTATTACTTTACAAGAAAGATGCTGTTTTAGAAAGTTTAGGCTTCTCCCTAGTTCCTCCCATCTTTTCAAGTTATGAAACCTACTGTTTCTACCAGGGCACTGTGTGAGAATCTTCTAAGGGAAAGAAAAAAGAAACCACACCAAATACAGCTCTATCTTGCACACTACAAAGTTTGGGCCTCTGTATTTCCCAAATACATCTTCAAATACTTTGTTTTCTTCAGAAAGCAGCAAACTACAAGGTCCCACCTAACTCCAATACAGAACACACCCTAGGACTTAGCTTTCCATCCAGGCTTTTTTAGTTAGTTAAACTCCGCAAGTGTGTGGGACCCCTCATTTACCAGATCCTCCTCCAGATGCAGCCATAAATGCTCATTGAGCTCAGAGGTTTTATGAGGAAAAAACTTTTCTCTGCCAGTGGAAGATAATGAGGGATTTGGCCACATACTGCCTTATGAAGCAAAGACAATTAACAAATCTATTTCCTTAAAAAGAAAGGTTTTTGCAGAGAAAAGGGAACAGCAGTACATGTGAACTAGCAGAATTTTTACATGAACTTTGCTACACTGTATGCTGAGAAATTCTCAGTTCGGCTGAGAAAGATATGGATTATTTTGAGAAACATGGAACCAGTTAAATGGGTAATGGTAAGTTACTTGGATGGAATGTGCTATTAATTTTGGTCTCACTAATATTTCCACTCGTGATCTTGATACCAAAAGCAGCAATGTGCTTATGGAATTTAAGATGAGAACATTATATAGTAAAAAATAGTAAAAAATCAGTCATCCTGATTACCAGTATAACTACTTCGAACTAAAATGCTTAGTACATGTTTTTGAGACCAAGAAATGTTTCTGTTTTCACTTTGGAATCTGCTAAGCTGAAGACAGGAAAATAAAGATTTAAGAGACTAAGTGAAGCACAGTAGCAACTTTGCGGTGAAATAGACAAATGCAATCTTCATCAAAGGTGTTTCATTCAATAACATAGTCATTAATGTGACTGAACAAGGTCTTGCATGTAATTTCAGTAAACTATGATGAAGATCAAATCAAATGTAGAGATCTAGATAAAAGCAAGAATAAAGAAGGAAAACAGTATTTTATTATATGACAGAAAGCTTTGATTTATTTCAGGTACTGTATGGAAGAGTTAAGAGATGACATTATTGGGTTCTAAAACTACATCGAAGAATAAACATGGTAGAAGACAATGGATGTTTTCAGTTACAGATGGCATTGAAGAGAGAACAACTGTGCCTAAAATTACTCTGTGAATATATGTAGACTGAAAATTAGGTTTTTAGTAGTCAGAAAAAAGATCCATTTGTAACATCCTTCCAGTAATTCAGCTGGATTCTATATAAAGTTTATTAGTTTACAAGTGAAATTACATACTACTGCCTGCAAAATCATGGAAATAAGCACTCCTTTTCAGTCTTATTTCTCCTATTATTAGAAAAATAGGAACCAGGTTAATGAGCAGAGTTTTGTGATCACTACGAATTAAAAGAGACTTCAATGGGTCTATTAGTATCAACACTGACAGCTAACTCTGATACTGTCCTGAGGAAGTCTCGGTCCTGTAAAACCTGAGAATTATTTTTTCACTCCAACAAAATCTGCAGGCTGTACTAGTAGAAATGGCAGCATCTCTTCTGCATTTTAGATGCTCACAAAAATCTATTGTGAATACAAAGAGGTAAATTTTGATCAACAGTTAAGAAGCGTGAAAACCACAAATTATATCAAGGAATTACAGCATGTAGGATCTTTGAGCCTTCCCGCACTTTCATGTTCAACTGTGTAAACACGGAGACAAAGATTTGGTAGGAGTGTATGCATGGCTGTCTTCTTGAAAACCATTTTTGGCAAGTGCTGGGCTGTCCTGAAGTACAATTACTTTCATGGCCATGCCTTGATGGTTGTCTCCAATCGAGTTGTTGCCGACTGGAAGGTATGTTTACAGAGGTGTGTTTACAGAGAGCTCTCCTTAAATCCAGTATGTACATTTGTATACATACTGGCACGGCATGTCTGGATAAACTACTCCAGATAACCATACAAGAATTATCCGAAGTGTTTCTGTTTACTCTGATAGCCCACATACTTGTAAAAGCCCAGCTTTGCTGCAGAAAACAAGCCTTGCAGTTTCCTGATGGATTTGGCTCAGCCGTATCCCCTTCCTAGCAGCCAAGTGCCACGGCATAACACGGATGTTCCCATCTTTGTCTCCGTCCCGCCGCAGGCCGGGGCAGGCACCCGGGCAGGCTGGCCCGGGCCGCGCTGGCTGCCAGCAGGATCCCGTGCCAGAGCAGCCCCGCTCGGGCGGGCAGCGCTCCTTCCCCAGCAGCGCGGCCGCTCCCCCGCTTCACCGCGACACAAACCGGCCTCCTCCACGCGCACCCCTGGCGATGCCCCCGTGCCTCCGTGCCCCGGTGGCGGATCCTCCTTCCCGACTTTGCTCTGGGCGTCCCAAAGCCCCTGGTAAAGGAGAAGGAGCGCTGCATCTCGCAGAGCCGCGCAAGCCCCGCGCCTCGCCCCGGGCCGCACGGCCCGAGGCCGCGCCGCCGCTGGAGGGCAGAGCGCGGAGGGGCGGCGAGCGAGGGGCGGGCTCTGCCGGGCCGCGTCCCGGCGTGTGAGCATGCCGCGCCGGGAGGAGGAGGAGGAGGAATTCCTCGGCCGGGCCGGGGGAGGTTCGCACTGGAGTTAGCGCCGGGCAGGGAGGAAGAGCGAGCGCTGCCGGAAGCGGCGGAGCGGCGGCGGCGCTGGGAGCCCGCGGTGCCCCGCGGGCAGCAATGTAGCTGGGTGACAGCGGCCGGAGCGCGCCGCCTGCGCTGCCAGCGGGCCGGTACGGCGGGTCGGGAGCTTCTCCGGGGAGGCGGCGGCCGCGCCTCGTCTCGCCGCTCCCCCGCTCTCCACCCTGCCCTCGGCGCCGTCTCTCGGCGCGGCCCTCCCTCCGTTCCTCCCTCTCCGCGCCGCCGGCCGGGGGGCTGCGGCCGCCGCCGCTGCCATGGGGCTGCCCACGCTGGAGTTCAGCGACTCCTACTTGGACAGTCCGGATTTCAGGGAGCGCCTCAAGTGTCACGAGATCGAGCTGGAGAGGACGAACAAGTTCATCAAGGAGCTGATTAAGGACGGAAGCCTCCTCATCGGGGCCCTGCGAAGTGAGTCGGGCGGTGGGACCGGCGGTGGCTAGCAGGAGAAGGGGCTTCTTTTGTTTGAATGGGCGCCGGGCGCGGGCTCCCCTGCCGGCGGCCGCCGAAAGGCGCCTCCTCAACTTTCTCTGCCCCGCTCCCTCCTTTCTCGCTCCCCGCCGCCGTGCCTCGCCTCGCCTGCGGCGGGGCCGGGTGCGGGTCCCGGGGGAGCGGGGGCGGCGCGGGCCCTGCCCCGGCCCGGCCGCGCCCTCCCCGCCGGGGACCGCGGGCAGCGCGGGCGCGCCGGGGCGCGGAGCGGCCAGGTGCTGCCGCCTGGGGATGCGGGCTGAGCCCGGGGTCGCGCTGGGGCGGAAAGTCGCCGCGTAGGTCTCTGTACGGTACGGACCAGGCGTGGAGTGTTGCGGCGGGGGCTCTTTTTGGCACGCTGGCTGCTAGTTGCGTGTCTTCAGATAACGTGATAAGTGGGCGAAGCAAGATAATAAAGTGAATTTAGAGGGAGAGTTTGTATCTTCCCCTCATACTCTCGCGTCTTCATGTGGTATATTAACTTTTTTGTATTTTGAAAGGTTCTGAGAATAGAGGTAAACACGAACAGTGTAGCTTTTAAAGGTCTCTGAGCTGAGCAGTGACAGCTTTCTGGGGCATGAAAACAGCAGTCATGCTCTGAAGATCATAAAGTGAAAGCTAGGAATTGCCCAGGAGTGTCACTAGACTCGGTTTGTCCTCCCGTCCTGTAAACATTGCCACCTACTTCTTGTCTTTGAGTCGCTTTGGATTTCTCACCTGTTGCTCAAAGTTTTTCTTCGCGGAGAGCAGAGGACAAACTTACAGCATCTCTTCTTGCAACATGAGACAGTCAAAGGAAAGAATTGCTTTAATCATTAAGAATATCTGCCACATTGACATGGTACGCTGGTTTTTGTAGGGTTAAGGGTAGCAGTACTGCTTGCTCTCTCGACAGGGAACCGGTGTTGCTCTGAACTCTGTAGCTCTTAAGAATTTAACTCGGAGTCTAAAGCCAAAGTTTGTGTCCTTACCTAGGAGGTAAAAATTATGAGGGTTTTATTTGCCCAGCAGTAGGGTGGAATTGCATTTGTTCATGCATCAACTGCATTTACAGCGCTGCATTTACATAAAGCAGCTATTGTCTTTTTGATAGGTTTTTTCATACAAATGCATGCATTTCTGGACACATCTGAATTTTAGTGAGTAACTGGGTATAAGTCTAACATCTTATGTGAATTTAATAGAAATTTAATAAATTCCTAAACCCGTGCCCACAAGATGTGAGATGACCAATTGCACAGAAACAGTGCTTGTGTGTATGTTTGTATCAGTCTAGCTGTATCTCTAAAAACTCATTGATAGTTTTCTTTACAGCTAAAAAAGTTTATTTGTACTTCAAGCCTTTCTTGTTGCTAAAAAGCTTTTTCTATGTAATAGGAGGTCTGAGCTTGTTTTAAGTAGTTTTACTTTTAAGTAGTTTTAAGCTTGTTTTAAGTCTTAAAAACGTACTATTACAAACCTGGTCCTATAAATTAGTAAATACAGATTAGGATACCACATGAGTACTTCTTTGACCTGGACTAGCACTGAGAACTGACTGCTTTTGGTTCCAGATCAAATATGAACAAACACAACTTTCTTCTTAGGCTGTCTGAAGACAGGCTGTGATGTTGAGGCTGTTAAAGCTAGAGAAGAGAAGGCTCTAGGAAAACCTTTCTTCAGTTCTCCAGTGACTAAAGAGAGGCATGCAAGAGCTGGAGAGGGACTTTTTATGAGGATATGCAGTGAATAGGCCAAGGGGTAATGTAGTGGGTGGATTTAGATAGGATATTAGGAAGAAATTCTTCACTGTGAGGGTAGTGAGACTCTGTAACAGGTTGCCCAGAGAAACTGTGGATGCCCCTTTCCTGGAAAAGTTCAAGGCTGGGTTGGGTGGGCCTCCAGTAGGAGGTGTCCCTGCCCATGGCAGGGGGTTTGGAACTTGATGGTCTTTAAGGTCCCTTCCACCACAAGCCATTTTATGATTGCCAAAGACAAATTGCAGTAGAACAGATACTGTATTTGAGAAGTAATTTGAACTCTGATTCTGAAGTGAGTAATCCCATTAGTTTAGGGGAGAACGCTTTATGAGTCCTTGCAGGATTTAGAACAATATTTCCATCTCAAGTAATGACTACTTAATTTGTAAATTATCATGATTTTTAAAACCTTTTAGTTCAAATGTTATTCTGCTTGACAGAATGTTTATTGTATCCTGTATACAGACCTAGAATGTTGTGTGTCTTTTAGCCTTACAAAAATAAAGTTTGTTTTGGTATAGTAAGAAATCTTTGTCCTTTTGTTAATTTCAAATCCCTTAATTTCATGACTGTGTCATTCTTCTATAGAATATTGCCTTAATTCCTGTATTAGGGCTGCTGAGAAAGTGTCTGGATTTTTCTTAACAAATTAGAAATCCTGGACTAACGGTCTGAAGACTGTTGTCGATGCTACAAGGGTAGTGTACCTGTTACAGCAAGTAGCACTATTGTATATTTCTAGAGCACAGAAATTTGACTTGTTTCAACAAATTAACTATTCCTAATCG
Organism: Hirundo rustica; assembly: GCF_015227805.2. Lineage (NCBI taxonomy): Eukaryota > Metazoa > Chordata > Aves > Passeriformes > Hirundinidae > Hirundo > Hirundo rustica. Next base: position 40,761,591 of record NC_053451.1, read on the forward strand.
CCTTAAAAATCAGTGGAGTGTAAAATACTTGTGCAAGCCTTTTTTTTCAAATTTCTTAAAATGTGTTTGAAAATCAAACTCTGAAGTAGTTGAGTGATAAGTCTATTATTTGATTTTTGAATATTTAATAACCTAGAAGCCTATTATTTACCATGTTTTATCTCTAGGTGGTCTAGTATTTTTATTTACACATCATTTTGTAGGATCAGTTCTGATGGGGTAAAAAAAATCTAGACTCTGCTGTAGAGCTTCAATGGAAATGACCATGCTTAGAGGAGAGACAGTGAAACTGACTAATGCAGTTAGAAAACACAATAGTTTTTAAAGGTTGCTAGATGTAAGTTTATGATGGGAAATGACAGCATGTCCGTGGTTTTTCAGGTAAAATTAAACTTCTTGTTACAGATGTTACAAAATATTAGTATTTTCACAGTCAAGTATTCAAGTTATTGTAACAATGCAATGCTTATAAATACCTGGCAGATTCTGCATAAATTGAAGAACAAATAACGCTCAATGTAGTATGCAAATATTTTGCATTTTATTTGGAATGGTTCCAAAATGAGTCAGACTTCATTTTAGTGTGGTTTTGCTACATTAATTCTGGAGAGAGCTGCTTTCCAAGGTGGCATACGGAGCTGTAATAGTGTGTTCCATGAAATAACAGTTGACCGTTGTGAATGCAGTGGGAACTAATAAAGCCAGAATTGATATCAAATCCTCAGCAGCTTTTTCCTAGCATTTTTTTGCTCCATTTCATTGTCTTTCTAAATAAGCAGGATCCTGTGAGTAGCCCAGAACAACACAGATTATATGTGTTCAGTTTAGCTAGGTGTCAGCACCCCATCTGCATGGATTTTGTGTCAACTTCAGCTTTGTCCTACAGCAAGTATTTATGCCAATGGACTACACTGCCTTTTTCAAATCAGCTGAGGTACTAAATGCATTACTATCTCTTGAAAGATTTAGTTTATTCATGTAAGAGACTTGCCTATTATAGTAAAAATTTCTTTTTGACAGAGGTTTAGCCCTGTGTATAGGCAAATTTAAGTAGAAGCATATAGTTTTTTAGTGCACCCAGAAGAGGGGTTTTGTTCTTAACTTAGGAATTAAGAAGGTAGAAGCTTTTTAGAAAAAAGATTCCTGTGACAACTGACCTTTATAATTGAATAATATATATTATTGAATATATTCAAATATATTGAACTGTTGATTTAATAATTTCTTAAGTAGCCTAATTTGATAGATCTTCCAGGTGCATGTTGAAAGTGCATATGCCTAAATGCTTCACATTGTGAGGTCCAGCTGTAGAATGTATCCTAACACAGAATTGATATTTTTCCTTCTTTTTCATTCTAGGTTGTTTTTGATTAAGACATCAAGTCTGTTTTTCCCTGTACTTTTTGCCAATCATGTACTTTGAAATTTCTTTGTAGTTATCTTCTGAAAAAGCAACCTAGGCTAGGGTGTGGAAAGCACCTAGGAAAAACAGGAAATTCCGTTATAGAATTATTTCATGCTTTTAATTTCCATAATAGACCTAGTGACTTGCCAAAGTTAATGAGTATTGTATTTAACAATCCGAGAAAGTGACATTCATCTTGTACTGGTGGTCTTATAGCTCACTGTGTGCAGAAGCCTTCACTTTCTCCCTCTGATTTTTGAGGCCCTCTCCATCTTAAGTCTGATCAAATTCATGTATTCGAAGATGAGAACTGCCTAAGTTTTGGGTTAAGTGGTTGAAAGTTCAGTATGTTTACAGCTGTTTTAAGTAATACTATTTCAAGTGTCTTAGTATGATGCGACTAGTAATGCAAAGCTGTGGTGTTACATATACATGTAATATAAATAAGATTTAGCAGATACCTTTAGGATTTTGTAATTTAGTAGCAGTCATTAGTTTTATTTTACTACTTGACACAAGGAGAAACAGAGACACAAGGTGGAAATACTATCTTTTGCAAGGGGTGCAAGGGGGTGTTATTTACTAGGGTTTTATAGAAATTTCATACAAAGAAAGACTGTCCATAATTGCTTGGCATATTTCAGGGTTTTCAGGGATGATTCACTTCTCTGCTAAACTTAATTATAAAAATACAGTGATGTACCTGTTTATACATAAGGAAATTTTGGGGATTAGCTCTCTGGGAAAAAAAAAAAGGACAAAATGACAGCACAAGAACTTACAATCTTTATAATCTCTTTGGGGATTTTTTTTTCATGTAAAAAACAAAATCTTTGTGTCTTTCCAGAGAGATGCATTTTCCCAGATACTCTTACCTCACATATTTTCCTATGATTATGTCTTTGCAATGTCTTTTCCAGATTCTATGTGAAGCAAGACTGAGTTCATTGAATACTAACTGCTGAATTTTGATAGCAGTCATTCTCCATTATTTATGTAGCTGTAGCTTACATTTCTTAGTCCCTAAGTATATTATTCCCAACTAAAAAAAAAAATTTTAAAAAAATTCCCCCCTTAGTATGGCCATACATAAAGATGTGATGCTAACTAAGCTAGACCGTATGATCTGTTTTGTTCTGGGATATTCCCAGTCACACTTAGTAAGTAAGGATTCACCACAGTCAACTGGAACTTCATGGAGCACACGTGGTCATCATGTCTACTTCAGCCCTGTCCTACAACTAGTATTTACAGGGAGAGACTACATTTTCTTTTTCCCACTCAAAGGAAATTGAAACTTACTCATTGCCAGTAGAAGTTTTTTTTAAGTTATCTGTTCCATTGCTGTCCTGTTACTTCTGATAGGCATTTGTAGGGTCCTGTGCAATCTCTGCTGGTGTTTGCATTATCTATGGATTATGGTGTAACTTGAAAAACATTTCTGAGAGTGTTCTGCCTTTCATGCAGAGATATCAACAGTAAGCTGGTTGGTGGCCAGAGAAGGATCTTAATTGCTTCCTCTAGTGCTTAAAGCAGCTGAAGTCTGTATCATATTATTTTTAGCCAAATATATGTGAAGAAAACAAATACGAGAATGTAGTGGACTGTTACAGGGTGCATTATTTTCTGGCCATCACATGATGTTTCATTTTGAACCTGTAGTACCTGCAAGTGAATTTCCATACTTTCAGTAATGATTATGGCAAATTATTAACAAAGACCTTGAATGACTCAACATGGGTGTTCTTAAATCTTAATACTGAAATTGGTATTCTTTAGAGAAACTTGGTAATTGGATTATGTCAGGCTACCAAAGGAGCAGTTCTGAGTTTCAAATGCCACATGAAATGATATCTCAGCTTGAATAAAATATTGTGGATTTTTTTTAATTAAGATTTTTAAACTGATTTCTTTAAATGGTCAAATTTAATCTGTTTCTTAATGGACCAGTTTGCTTGTTGTCTATTGTGTGCTTCATTTGCTATGAATAAGATAAATGAATTCTATTAATAAGAGACCAGCTGCTTCAGGAACATTGTCTTTACTACAATGGAAAATATGATGCTGTGGTCACTGAACTTGTCCAGATCTCTTGGGTTTTTGTGGGCAGAAGTGCTACAGCAATTCGCAGTTTCCTGTAATAGTAAATGACTTTGTATTCATCATCTGGAAAAAAAAAAATACAGAGGACAATACAGTCCTTCTTCCTACTGAATAATAAGTAAACCAGTGCTATATCTTTGCCTTTCTATTTTTCCTATAGTCTCAAAACTTTAATTATAAATAAATATGAAATGTAGGGAAATTTGGTACCATGGATTTACTTTATTAAATCCAGTCTCCTGCTAGCATTATATAATGTAATTCTTACTTGTCAAGCTCCATTTTAAAAATAATTTTTATGCTTTCTATTTCTGCTAGAAGGATGTTCTAGAACCTTGTTATTCTCAAAGTTGGATAACTCATTAAAATAAATTTAGTCTGGAAATTCAAACTTTTTAATGCTAATTTTCCTTTCACTGAACATTTCTGCACTGTTGTTTACTTGTATTTGCTTGGTGAATAATCCCATCCTTTTGCTGGACTGAACAAGTTGTTCACATCTTTTAAGAGGTTCTCTGGTTTCTTGGTCATTTTTGTAGCTCTCTTCTATGCCTTTTAAAATTCACTTTTAAGTTTTCAAGAGCTCTAAAAGTAGGGAAAATAAAACTAATATAATATTCTTCATAAGTTTTATCTGTCCATATTCTGTGAGAACATCAATCATTAAATCAATTCAATGCTTATGGTCTTCTTTTAACTATGTGGTGCTATGGATTCCTCAAGTGTATGATTAAATGTGAAAAAGTCTCAGGATCTTATAGGCAGTAGCAATGAAGTATATATTTAAACTGAAGAAAAATAACTTGACCTTCTTCCATATTAATATGGAATTGAAGTAGTGTTGGTCAGTGATGTGAAGTAGCACATTGGCACCCTGTGAAGTGCAAATAGCTTTCATTAGAAAGATATATTTCACAGCACGTTATAAAATCCAGGCTATGTTACAGTGTAGTTTTTCAGATTAGTTAGAAGTTACCCATTTAAATCACTTCCCTCCCCGGAATTATGCAAGCTTGTATTTCACTGGACACAAAAGCTTAAACATGTTACTGCACTCTGGTGTTTTGCTTAATATAGTTCAGACATGGCAAAACAATATGGAAATGTCTTAAGAAGTCTTGTCTTCTTTTAGCTCAGTATTCAAAGCAGGGTACAAGGTGCTGCAATGCCTCGGTCATATAGTTTGTTCTACTGCTGATGTTAGTTGATTTGCAAGTTTATTAAAGAGAGGTTTGCATGCCAGATGTGGGTTATAGTGTCTGTTTACAAAGGTACTCTTGGTCTCGGAAAGATATTATTTAAATTAAAGTAAATATCACCGCTGGGATTAATTTTCTACTATAAAAGCGTTTAAGTAAAGTAAACATCATGAAAAATAAAACAGGTAATGATAAGAATCAATTTGTGATTTTGCCAGGAGTTTGGACCAGATGACTCTTGAGGTCCCTTCCAGCCTGGTATTTCTATGATTCTGTGATTTGATCCTGTAGAACCATGTTTCTGACATGAGATCAGCTTCTGATGTCTTCTCACAGAAGCCACCTCTGCAGCCCTCCTCCGCTTCTACCTTGCCATATTAACCCAGTAAAGCTCTTTTCCAGGTGCTTTCAGTGCTTCTGTCTTTGGAAGAGAAACGTTTTGGTTCCTCCTCTAAAAAGCAACTCTCTAGACATTTGATGACTGAAAATTGTTTTGTTGTTGTTCATGGGGATAGGTGAACTTAGGAAAAGAACAGGGGAATGAATCATTAAAAAGCTGCAAAGGCTTTTAATTCTCTTACAGTAAATCTTGGATGAGGTGGTAATTCAGCTGACCTGTTTAGACTTCCGTTAAGGATATAATTTTTTTATGATGACCTCTTCCTGCTGCTTTCTGCACAAAAGTACCTGGGCAAGAACCTGGTTGCTTCTAGAAAATTATCAAATATGAAAAACATCTTTGTTCTTCTTCCCTTAGTCTTCACCCTTGCTACTGTCTCACCACCTTGCACAGAAAAACCCAGCGAATCCTTGGTAAAACAACCAATACAGGGGTAGGGTTTTTTAGTAAAAACATTTCCTTTTGAGTTCTTTCTTTGCTGATTGAAACTGCACAAGAAGAGATAACTGGATTTATTTAAACTTCTTTTTTTCTTCTGCAATAATTAATTTCAAAAAGTGGCCAAATGTCAGTGTAAATATGTGCAGATCTGTTCTTAAAAGCCGCAGTTCTTAACAATGCAGGTCATATTTTACTGGAAGAGCAGAGAGATTTGCAGTGTTGTGGTGGTATATGTTGATGTTCAAAAGTCTTCCTAGATTATCAGTATTGTCAAGGCCTTTAGAGCACTGGGACTGTGCTATTCAGAAAGTTTACATTTCTCTGTAAGTCCGTTCCTTCCATCTTCTCACCCTTTCCTGCCTTGTTTACCTTTAACCTTTGTTTACAAAGGATGAGGAGGAGCTGAGAGAGGTAGAAGTAGAGAATACACATGAAGTCATCTTCTGTGGAATTTACTATTTGTGTAAACCCTTACTTTAAATCCATGAATATTATAGAGGGGTGATTTTCCTCTAAGCCTAAAATTACTTATAAGTTGAAGGGCACATGCAGAAGAAACTTGCCACTTTGAAAAAGATTGCTCTGAGCCTGAGGTTATCAATTAAAAAAAAATTGCTCCCTTTTTGAACCTTTTCACGTCTAGAACAACCACTGCCATTAAATAATAAGCTGTATAATGATACTTCAAGAAAAAAAACCCCTAAATACCTTTCTACGCTCCTCTTGTGAGTTACCAGTTAGCCTACATAAACAGCGAAGCTACGGAGTCATGTCGCTTACCTTCTGGGAAACCTTGAAATAAATAAAAGTTGAGCTTTACCATAGGGATGATAAAATCTCATTATTCTGGGGAAAAGCAGAAATTTTGAGAACATTTGAGAGACTGATACTGCTAAAACAAGTATGTGTAAAAATACATGTACATCTGTTCATTCATAAAGTGTTGTCAAGTATTTTACCTTCTAGAGTAAATGAAAGTATTTATAAAACCTTTTACCTCTAGGTTGGGTATTAGGGAAATTTTTTTCAGCCAGAGGGTAGTTGTGCACTGGAAAAGGCTCCCCATTGAAGTGATTATGGTAGCAAGCTGCAGGAGTTCAAGAAATGCTTGGACAATGGTCTTAGGCACATGTTGGGATTATTGGGCTTGTCCTGTGCAGGGTCAGGAGTTCGACTTGATGACCCTTGTGGGTCTCTTCCAACTCAGTCTGTAAAGCTGTTCTAACTTGCATACTTCTGTGAAGAATTTGTGTTAATACAGATTTAGTGCAGAAAAAGAAAAATGAACTAATGGCTTATTAATGAAAAGTTATAGTTAGTTTGTAATAAAAATTTTAGTTTGCTCTGTGTAATCAGCAATGCTTTTGTGACTCTCATCTCATAGTATGTATTATTTACATAAAGGTCAGTATCATCAAGAGTTGGGCTTTCACATTCTTAGCATTTCATATGTTGGTTTCTCCATCTGAGCTGTGCTTTGAAGATCTAGAGTAGGGACCAGGCAGAGGTCCAGTAGTACAAAACAGACCAAAGGAAAAAAATTGCTGCTTTCAATTGGTATCAGATCTGGTTAAAAAGGAGTTGGTTTAAGCCACAACAAAGTAGGTGGAGTTAAAATAATCTCTGGGAATATTAATTTTTGATTAACCATTTGCAGATACTGAAATGTATCTAGTACTACTTCTTCCCCATGTCTGGTTTTTTTTGTTGTTTTTTTGTTCTCCTCTCCCAGTTTTAGCATGTTATTGACTAAGCCTTATGGTTAAAACTAAGGAAAAATAGTGCAGTTTGGTAAGCATCATGAGTGCCTGATGAGAGGTTTTTTGACTCATAATCTTTTATCTAAGAATTACTGAATGGTTATTTTTGTACTGATTGGATATGAGAACTTAATACCTTAATTTGATAAATTTATTAATGTAAGTCAGTTCAACTGAAGTAGCTAGGAAATTAATGCACTGTAGCTTCTCAACATATTTTCTTCATGACAGTGACTGGTGCTTCACTCCGGTTTTTAGAGGGAATTCCCTTGCTTTTTGTTTTTAAAATTTGTGGTGAGACTTCTGTGTTGGAAAACATGCTTTTCTTTTTTGAAAATTTTGAAAATTTTCTTTTTTCTTTTTTGAAAATTGTTAGAATCGCAGCAAAGCACTGTTGTCCTTGTATAATCTGTTTGGGGACATTTTCAGTAAGTCAAGAAACAGCAAATGTGTCGTGCCTACGGGGCAGCTAACGCTATGGGAAGTGGTTGGCTGGTGGAGGGGAAGATGAGTACATTTAATAAGGTAAATGTGGGCTTGAAGACTGACAGATGCCAGAAGTATGGCTGCAAGTATCAGTTAAAAGAGTTTTATGGATAGTTTCTGCATGTATGGATGTTGAGTCTGGTCCTGCTGTTCGTTTTCTGGAGAACGCTGAAAAATTGTGAAGGCACAAAGACCCCTTTGAACATGTGAAGAACATATAAACATGCCTCAGCTTCTTGAAGATCACGAACACCATGTAGCATGTGTTTTTTGCCATTACTTAATCTGAAAGTTAAAGATCTATTTATATCAAAAGAAAAATTCTTGATAGGAGTGTTGTTCACTTACATCTGTTGGACTTGAAGTCTTAAATCCTGAAACTCCTGTTCAGGGTAGCAGGGCTTGTTGACATTTTTTTTTTCCTTGCCTTAAAAAGAAATGTTTTCAATCTACTTGCAAGTGGTGAAGTTAGATTCATTGAATGTACATGTGTGAGTGACACTTTGAAACCTGTGAAGAATACATCATTAAGACATTTTACAGTTTAATGTTTTTCATGTTTAAAATATCTGCAAGGCCTCAGACAGTTCCTTCTGGTACTTCTTACTTTGGTATCAGCATTGTGATTCAAAATGGAGCTGCTATGCTGTAGTAACTGTCTTGGGGGAATGTTTTTGGCATCTGATTTTGTTACTTTGGTTTTTTATTTATTTTCTCTTTCTTAGATTTGAACACTAGACTGTATTATTTTAGTGTATCTATATGCCTGTGGAAATTATACATTGAAACAAAACCAAATATTTGAAGATGGTGATACTGTATTTCTTTTCATATATACGGACACTAAATAAATATGTTCAGTTCAATTTGGTGTCTTACAGTTATGTAAAGATGGGAAACTTAACATTTTTGCAAAGATCCTTAATGTCAGGAAAGTGGGTTTAATAGCTTAGCTTTGTTATCCTGTTGAGATAGTCTGAGCTTCTTCAAAAACCTTAAAATTCTCACAGTTCTTGTATATATGGTGTTTTATCATCTACTGCCATGACTGTTTAATTGGAAACTGACATAATGCAGCGGTGTGTCTAGGCAGATTCTTGTAGGCATTGTTGTGAGCTTGGCAATAGACTTAATGAAATTTTCTCACAAATGCAGTCAGTATTGTTGGCTTTTTGCTACGTGAGCTTAGAACTGCTGCATCTTCATGCTGTTTGGGAGCCTAATGTCAAATGAGAAATCCAAAATATTTCATTTTATGAAGAGGCGTGTAGGCACAGCAGGACATTTCCTGTTTACATAGCCAAATCTTCTTTGTATGCTGAGATTTCCTGATACACTCATACAGTTTTTGAGTTTGTCCTTTAAGCTGTAGCTTCTGTTGCTTAGCTGGTTGAAGATGCCATCATCTGCACCCTAGCCAGCATGACACAACTCATTTTCCCATGAACTGATAGGATTGTTTGTCTAAGTCCTACAATCTTTTGTTTATCTCTCGATTGCAGGAAAGGTGAAAATGCTAAGGCCATGTTCAAGAAATTTGTGTGTCATTTATTTTTTCAGGTCTAATTGAGAAGTGAAAAATTACAAGTTTTGTAAACTTACAGGTTTTTGCCATTTGTTTTCCTCTGTAATCCAAGAGACACATTGGTCTCAGTAAATTAAACCCACTGGATCTCTGGACTTTCTTTAGTTCAATACAACTTAAGAAATCATGGTCTTTATATTCTTTACAATATTGATAACTGCACATAGTGCTACCTTTTCTCTTTAGTGCCTTCTCTGTGTAGTTGAAATACAGCAGGTTAAAATGTGTTTATTCCTATTCTGTTTGCATTGCTGCAGCACAGCAACAATGTAATTCTTTATTTTGTTTATTCATTTCATTTTGTCTCTTAATGTAGCATATCCCAAATCAACCTGGGAATGGTAATCATCTTAAATTTACTAAAATGGCATTGCAGATCATGTGGGGTTTTTTCTCCACCAGCATTCTGACAGCTTCTAAATCATTTGTCAGTGAAATATGCATTATGCTGTAACAACTCCTCTCACTGACACTCCAGAGCCTCTCTGGTGCTCTCTATGAGAAGCCAGAGTTGTCAGTGCACCTTGAGACTTCCAAGACTGTTTTACAATAAAAACTCACATGCCTACTTTTGTCACTTGAGGAGTCATTATGGAGCTCTGAGTACTGTGTTGCTGGGTTGAGCGTCAATTTTGCAATGTTTTCTTGAACGTTTAATGTTCCCAAAGGAATCCATGATATTTTGACAAACGCTTCTCATGTCCCTTTTTAAATCAGAATGGCACTTGAACAATAATACATTTGTACAGATGGAATAAAACACAAGACAGCAGTGTTACTCTTACTAGTGAATGGACTGGGGGGATGATGTTTTAGTGGCTTTATATTTTCTTGGTTGGTTGGTCTGGTTCTTCTTTTTAAAGCATATTAAGGGATAGAAATCTTGATCGCCTTGGTTCATTGTTGGATATGCAAGAGGGGCTGAGTGCAGTGAAGATGGGCAGAGACTATGAGGTTCTGCAGCAGTGGGAGTTGGAGTTTCTGTGTATCAATCCCACATCTGGATTCTTGGCAGGTATCAAAGTTAAAGCAGGTGTATGCCAAGTTCTTGCCTTTCTTCTTGTCACAGTTGTCCCACAGTAAAATAAACTGTGTGATTTGGGGAGAGTTATCTTTAACTTGTACATCTTTCTATAACTAGTATGTTGTTTTCCTTTGCTGTATATAAGCAGGTGTTGAGTAATTTAAATGTCTGTTAAGTGTTATGGGGCTATTTCACTTCCATCTCAGTTTCTACATATGACCTTAGGTTGAAATAAAAATTATTATCTATAAAATACCATTTTTTAACATTTGAATTTGTTTGATTTGGGTACTTATAAAACAAGCATTATTTAGTGTAGGAGTGGGATGTTAAAACAGTTGATTAGTATATTTTATTAAAATAGCATAGGCATTCATGTTTTTCTGAAGCTAGACAGATTGTTCAGGTAATCCCTACGATCAGTGCAACAGAATTTTTTATACTGCTTTATGTCATACTGCCAGCAGAAATTTTGTCATACTGTTTTGTTAAACTTCATTAAAAATATGTTGGCTCTTTAAATAAGAAGTCTTCTACTTCTGTAACTCCTCATTCATTCTAGTGTAAGGATTGTATTTGTGCTTCTCAGTGAAACTTAGGAGGGAGGATTTATTGTGAGATCCAGATCTACAACATGGAATTTGGTCTCTCAGAGGTTTGCTTCTGCTTCTGTGAGGATGTCAAGTACATGGAAAGTTTGGTTGGTTTTTTAAACAAACAAAACCCCATAAAGTGATAAGACACTCTGCAAAACCTGATTGTTTCCCCATGAAACAAATTAATGTAGTCAGTAATTTAGTCCTGTTATTACTGAAACACAAGTTTCAGATTTTGTGAGGATACTCAGGTTTAGAGTTGCGTCAGCATCAATGCAGTCTCAGCAGAGCCATGCACTGTGCCTTCAGACCTCCAGAATAAAACTGGCCAGTTGGTGACTCTCACAGAAAAACTGAGCTTCTGTTAAGTCAGACAAGGAGACCCTCTAAATTGCACAGCCTTCTGCCAAAGTTACCCCAAGTGTCCTCCAATAACCCTTTTTAAGAGAGGGCTTTATCTTACCTGTGTTGAAATCCAGTTGTCCGGTTAGGCTCCACACCAGTCTGTCACTGCAGGCGAGGAGTTTCATGATTCAAGTGTACACTGCAGGAGCAAAAATGTTTCCTTTGCTGTATGCCTGCTGCTTGGTTATTTTATCTGACAATGGCAATTTTTGTTCCATGAGAAGTAGTAACTGTTGTCTGTATACATTGCCTGCCCTGTTCATCTGGGTTTGGATTTGCTATTTTTTTTTTTAAGGTCTTTCTTTTCTTCCTTTGTTCTTTCAGGTTTTGTTTCTCAGCTGCTTTGAAACGTTCCAGTCTAGTTAATTTCTGCTTCTAAGTCAGCAAATCTGTCCTCTAGTTGTGCATTGTACCTTCTTTATGGTAACTATGCCCATTCTGAGTTAGACTGCAAGAAACTTCATGGAATATTCAAGGCAAGAATGCTTTAAATAGTGATAGTTTCTGCTTTTGGCATTCTTTCCAAACTAGACTTTAATATTTGTGACTGTTGCTGATTGTTGAGTTGATATTATAAAATAACTGCCTGCAGTGACTCCCAAGATCTTTCAAGGAGTATTAAAGCTAATGTAAATAGCATCACTATGTGGATTTTTTTTTTTTTTCTATGTGCATTATAATTTTCCTGTATCACCTTACCTCCTCGGCATTTAAGGTTCTGACATCCTTCTGCTGCTTTTCAAGAAAGGAAAAAATGAAAGCTGATTATGAATACATGCATCAGCAGCAAAATATGTTACTCAGTGTTAACACCCTTTTTCCAATTTGATCTCCAGATTTTATGATGGCTCTGATAAATAGTAAGACACCTTGGAGATTCAGAAAGGAATTATTTGGCAGGAAAAAGAAGTGTTAATACAGAAAAATCTACTAAAGTTTGATTCCGTTATAAGAAGCTGTGGCAACTGAGTTAAGTACTTGTTGCTGCCTTCATGCCCTGGCAGTTGTGAAACCAGTTTGGTTGGTCTATCCTGTGATATTCCAGATGATTGAGTATTTTACTGGCTTAAAGCCCACATCCTCTTGTGTTTCTTTCAAGATAAATACTTTACACAGCTGGAATATGCACTTTGCTGAGTTCAGTACTTAGCAAAACTGAAGCTAAAATAAGAGTCTTCTGCTACCTTCCTTACAGCTCTACTACTGCCCTACCTTGATCTTTAAATATTTGTTTGGACTGTAAAATATTATGATGATTATGTAGCTTGCTAATGATATTTTCAGAAGTATAAACGGAGCAAGAGCTAAAAGCTCTTGAATTCTCAGTGGAATATGATTTTTTCAGAAATACATCTCTCTTCACTCAAAAAGCTGTTGTACAAGCACCTTGAGGTATTGCTTATCTGTGGAGAGATGATAAAAACCAGAATCTGACTATTATGCACAGAAACATGTTATGTTTTTTCATGCAGTAGGACAAACCCACAATTTATAAAATTATTTTTTAGGTACATTTATTGGGAAGCTGTATACCAACTAGTCAAGTTAGCAGCTGCATAATCTTTTATCTACTTGAGTAATTCAGTTCAAGGAGACTTCTTAAGCTGAAACCTTTACTAAATTTTATTGCTAAGACTGAACTTTTGAGGGTTATTACTGAATTTTGTTTTTCTTTGAGGGAAGAAAAGTTTCATTTTTCATGTTAGAAACAGGAGGAGGAAGGATTAGCGCCAAAAAGAAAAAAAATAGGCACCTTGAGTGTCATTAGTGAAAACTGGCACAGTAAGTCCTCGTTTTTGTTTGACTTAGTTGGTGTTCTATTTCTAAGTAACTGTGTTCATATTTTGGTGACCACCCAATCCAATAGGAAAATAATTCTCAATGAGGCTATTTATGTTAAACTTCATGTTGGTTCTCTCATCCATATTTATAGTTACTGTTTCCCACACTAATTTTGAGAGCAGTCTTTACTTGTCTTTACTTAGTTTATAATTAATATTCCACAGTGATTTTTTTTATTTTATTCTCAGTTATTATGGGAATTAACAGCAGAATAGAAAGGATTAATTTATATATTTAGCTTGAGGGTATGATACCAAAGTTAAATTTTCTAGCTCTTTACCCACTAATTAAAGAGTGTGACTGGCTAGCATAGAGGTAACTCCGATTATCTCAGTGTTCTGGGCTCTCGTCTGTGCAGAGTGGATCCCTGGAGTACTGTTTTGTGTTGGAAGGTGCTTGTAAAAGGATTTAGCAAGCCTGTCTTTGTGAATAATTGGCTTGATAAGAGATACTATTGTATGTTTAGGAAGCCAGAGGATCAGAATCCTTAATAGCTGAGCTATTGCAACAGTCAGCTGGAGTCATTATGATCTCTCTTAAGGTATAGATTGGGCATCCTTAATTCAGATACAATTCACAAAATATAATTGACTTTGGAGAAATTGTGCATTGCCCTGCATGTTAGACCCAAAGACATCTGCAAAACCTTCTGCTTTTTTGTGGCTGTAACTTAAAAGAATTAAAAATAACAAGCACTATGCCTACCCCTTCCCCCAGCTAGTTAGTGCCATGTTTTTCTCCTCTTGCAGCCAGTATTTTAATGTGCTCTGTTTGCATTTGTCAAGGAAGCTAACATGAATGTTTTGGGAAGAAGGTGTTTTGCTTGGCTGTTAAATTAATTCTCTCGAGTAATTCAGAGACTCTTCACCGGTTCATGTTTATGTACATGTTCAACTGCAGATGAAATAGGATTACAGTCAACAGACATGGAGCTCTGAAAGGACCATCCATTATAGTTAAGCATTTTACATGCTCACAGAAAGAAAAAAAAATCTGCATTTGGGAGGCAGTGTCCAAAATCCAGACTACCATATTTGTGCTCTATTTGTTTGATTCATATTGTTCGTTGTAAACAGCAAATGTTTTCTAGACTGAAACTTTTCACTTTACAGAGAATTCTAGTTCCATTTTAAAAGGAATGGATGATTTCAGAATTGTGTCATTACAGAACTTGTTTGTTTTTAAGCTTGCTAAGAATTCCCATGGTGTTTGAAAAGTATACTTTCATGGGAAAGCTCCCACTTGTATTAAATTGAGTCTAAGGCAGGCATATGTTAAGTGCTGCTGGGCACTTGAAATAAGTGTACAACTCCTTTAAGCAGCCACTTTTCATTGGTTAAAGGGAGAGAAGGAGGCTGTGATGGAATGGAAATCCAGCTAGCCAACAAACTGTGAAATGCAGTTGGTGCAATGCAAAGCTGGTCCTCCAAGTGCAACTTCTTGTGGTATACATGAGGGATAATGATGTTATGGTGAGGTCAGAGACATTCTCCAGTTCAAGTCTTCAGGTAAAAATATGGTTCTAGGGTTAGACAGCAAAATTCCCTTTATGAATAATATAAAATAACTGGTTCAGGCTTAACGTGTTTCTATTTTTTTTTTTTTCTTCCTTCTCTTAGTGAATTATTGACTCATTCACTTGTTATTGACTTTTCCATTGGGTGTGGAAACAGGATGGATGGGTATTTTCCAAAAGCTTTGTTATCTGCTATTTCAGTGTTGCTTTGTATCTTTAAAGAATGAATTTGTTCCCATTTCTCTTGGTGAAAACCAGTGTAGGCTTCTTCTAGAGCTTCTATGCAAAGAAACACTTTCTTCTTGTCTCTTCAATATTCCTTCAGATACTGATTCTTGAGATGGAGTTGAGATGAAGTTAGATTGAAATTTTAGTTGAAATTAATTTTAATTGGTGGTAATTTATATGTTTTTTGAGAAAGAGAAATAACATCTTGCAGCACCTGAAAATTGATGGAAATATTGCATATGCAAAAAATCCTATATTAAACTTAAATGTAAAATCTTCTGATTTAGAAACATTGGAGTTTATTGTGCAGACCTTAATACTTCTGTCTCAATTTTGTTTCATCTTTTGCTTTCTTTCTTTCTTTCTTTCTTTCTTTCTTTCTTTCTTTCTTTCTTTCTTTCTTTCTTTCTTTCTTTCTTTCTTTCTTTCTTTCTTTTTTTTT
Organism: Hirundo rustica; assembly: GCF_015227805.2. Lineage (NCBI taxonomy): Eukaryota > Metazoa > Chordata > Aves > Passeriformes > Hirundinidae > Hirundo > Hirundo rustica. Next base: position 40,777,023 of record NC_053451.1, read on the forward strand.
TTAGATGCTTGAACTAAGTTCAGCAAATG